>NC_135784.1:309016927-309316927 GCF_051106095.1 Pogona vitticeps
TCATCGGAAAGTTCAGGGTTAAGTAGCAGAACAGCAATAATTGCCCAGAAGAGTTCATTGCTGTTCTCCTGATTAACTTTTAGATTTTTCTTTAAGATGATAATTTAGGTCTGGAGGAGTGGCATGGTCCAAATGTATGACTTCGTGCACCTCTTCCCAAATCTGTTTGACACCTCTTAGGACTCAATAAATATTCCCCAAGCTGGTTTTCCCCATTTTGTTTATGGTTTTGCTGGCAGATTTGTTGCAAAATGGCAGGGAGACCTTTGTGCCCATGGGAGGTAATCTGTGCATAGCATTCCAGAGCAGTTGAGGCATACTTTGAAGAAGAGGAGAAGTTTCCCACTAGAGCATAATTTATTTATTATTTAATTCTTCTACATTAGATGAGTATCTTAAAGTTCTTCCCCAAATATGGCACGTGCACTGCTCATGATGAATTCAAATTAAACCACTGAAACTTATAAGAAGGATTGAAACATTAGGCCAATTGAAAGCAGTAAAAATGCATCAAAGAAATGGGATTCGCTAGCTATTAAGAAAACCATTCTGCAGTATCTTTCTAATGATTGATTGATTGATTGATTGATTGATTGATTGATTGATTGATTGATTGATTGATTGATTGATTGATTGATTGATTGATTGACTGACTGATTGATTGATTGTACTTATACACCACCCCACTATTCTGGGCAGTTTACATAAAAACAGTAAGATAAATAAAACCTTTAGATTAGATTAGATTAGATTAGATTAGATTAGATTAGATTAGATTAGATTAGATTAGATTAGATTAGATTAGATTAGATTAGGCATCCTTCAGTCTCGAGAGACTATGGGAACATGCTCTGTATGGAGGACTTGGAACAGTGTCTTGTGTGGCTGAGAAGGCCAATTCAAGAGTGACAATGATCCCTTTCACACTGAAGACATAATACAATCTGTCCCTTGTCTAGCTCCCTGATTTTACTGGTTTCAGGACTGCCTCTTGGCCTTGGCCTGCTGGGCAAGGGTCGCTTCAAATTGGGAGAGCCCGCGATGCAGTGCCTGCCTCCAGGCTGAATGCTCAGATGTCAGGGTTTCCCATCTGTTGAGGTCTATTCCTAAGGCCTTCAGATCTCGCTTGCAGACGTCCTTGTATCGCAGCTGTGGTCTCCCTCTGGGGCGATTTCCCTGCACTCATTCTTCATACAGGAGATCTTTTGGAATCCGACCATCAGCCATTCTCACAACATGCCCAAGCCAACATAGACGTCGCTGTTTCAGTAATGTATACATGCTAAAAATTCCAGCTCAATCTAGGACTACTCTATTTGGAACATTGTCCTGCCAGGTGATACCAAAAATCCGTCAGAGGCAATGCATATGGAACGTGTTCTGCTTCCTCTCCTGCCGTGCACGGACGGTCCATAGCATAAAACAATGGCAAAACCCAAGCATAAACACTGATGGCACTAAGAGTTAGAGTGGTGGAACAGGAGTGGAAGAGTTTCAAATCCCCCCAAAGTGCCAAAACTTGCCCTTTTCAAAAGTCGTTTCTACATTTTCCACCATCACTTCATTCGTCTCTTTTCTCTCTGTCTCTTTGCCCACTTCTGCCCTCACCTGGAAGGGGCAGAAATTTCATTGGATCAGAAAACCCAGCTTTCACTTTTGTGCCTTGGTTTTCGAGATGTGGCTGGCTGCACCTTTATTCTTTGAAAATAGCAAGCCCACATTGGATTTAACTTGAAGTGGGATGAAACGTCCCAGGGCTACATAGCCAATTCACATTGGCTCTGTCGTGATGTTGTTGTGAGGCAAGTCAATGGAGAGGAATGGCGTCTTGATGATGGGTGCCATAATGTTGCTTCCGACTTATAATGACCCCATGATTTAATGATCTCCAAAAGGTCCTGGGATTAAGAGCCCTCTTGCTGAGGTCTTCTGAATGAGAGGCTGTGACTTTCTTTATGGAGTCACTCAAAAGGCCGTCGCTTCCTTTACTGAGTCAGAGATGGCAACTTGGGGCAATGTAAATGAACAGATTAACATTTTCAGAAGGAAAGGAGGAAATGTCAAAAGGGGGATGTGTGTGTGTGTGTGTGTGTGTGTGTGTGTATCACACTATCAAAAACATTCATGCAGACACGTCCTTTTGGCTCACCCCCAATCACACAATCTAGCTTTCGAGTCTCGGTGGGTTGTTGGGCGATTGACAAGTCGGGAAAAAAATATTCTTTTGACTTGAACAAATTTGACCTAGAATTGTTGAAAGAGTGAGAGAATAAAATATGGAAAGCCCCAGGATGGCATTTTCTACAGAAGCGTTTCTCCAACTGTGAGAAAATATGCAGGATGAGCTTTCCTCAAATCTCCTGGATGTCATAAATTCAGTGCAGTACTGAGATACACCAATCAAGATATGTCAATATTGCTCGCTTTTGTCTTTTATTGTAAATAAACACGAGGGTTGTCTCTGTGTGAGTGGGGAAAGGAACAGGAGGGCCACCCAGAGAACTGTCAGTAATCCTGAGGCCCAGTTCAAGTGCTCACTGGCTAGCGATCTCAGTAAAAGTTACTTTTTTGGAATGCATTTCACAGATGTGGCCATGCTGGCTTTAGGAGTCCAGGAGTCCAGGAGTCTAAAGAGACACACGCATGAGTCTGACAGTATGATTCAACTGATTTTCTGTGTCTGGGAACATTTTCACAGAAAAATTAGATTCTTACTGCCATGCCACACACACCATGTATAGAAAGTGATGTCTGCAAAGGAAGAGTTTAGATACTTCATCTGGTTCTGAAGGGGAGTCCAGAGAATGACTCACTATCAATGTTAGCACAAGACCAGCTCTAGCTTCTTGGGCAGATGCTGTCGGCTGCTTAGTGGAAAGAAAAGAGAGAGGGGCAGCTTTCTGTCTCTCCAGATGGTGAACCAGCCCAGTCTATTGAATGGATTTACATTAACTCCTTCTTTGCACTCCAGAATCTATGGGCACTACCCTCTCAAAGGCTGGTTCAGCAATTCCAGACAAAGACTAAATTCTTAAGTGCACACAGGCTGGAGATGTCGAAACACTGTCTGGGAAAATAAGTTGGATGCCGAGATGGGCACGAACGGTCGGTTTGATGTCTGGAAGTTGAGTCATGGCAACTGGACTTCTTTCTTCAATTTGAAGAAACTACCGGGATGAGCAGTGAAATGTTTCAACCTAACAAGAAAGAAGTCCAGTTGCCATGACTCAATTTCCAGATAACCTCACCTGGATGACTGCAAATCTTCACAGATATGTTGATTTGATGGTTTGTGCCAGTTTGTTTATCAGCTCAGCAGATGTTTGGCGCTTCTAAACCCTGCCTCCTCCAGCAGGCACCCACTCAGAGGCGGTGCTCAGAGGAGGCGAGGAAGGGACGCCAGGTCACTGCTTCCAAGTGGGCACCCACCAGAGGAGGCGAGGCTTTGAAGCACAAAACACCTATTTGGCCAAAAAACAAACTGGCACAAACCAGCAAACTGCGGTTCGCACCCTTATCTACTTATATGAAACAAAATTGGCTTTACTTCAGAGTAAATCAGTGCCAGACTGGGCTGTTGCCTTTTTAAAATCAGTGACTCAAAGTGCCTGTAGAATTGTGGCCCATACCCATTTCAAAGCAGGGGTTCTGATTCTGATTCTGATTCTGATTCCTGGAACATATTGATGGCTTGAGCTGAAATTCCCAGAATCCCCCAGGCGGCATAGCTGGTAGGCCTTTTAGCTGGGAGAATCTGACAGCTGTAGTTCAAACTAATTTTTTCCAAGGTGTAGTGAAGATGTTCAACAGGATCCATGTGGGAAGGAATTGAGTCACTGTCCTCCCATCGGTGCATGAGATAAGCCAGAAGCATGTGTAAGGACTTCAAAGGAAGTGACGGACTTGCTCTAAGCATTGAACAAAGCCCCCTGAGAAGATCTACACTATTGTGTGTGAGAGAGCAAGATGGTGGGTGATTCCCCCATGTTGGTTGTCCAGATAGCCCTCATCACATGTAACATATTGACCCAGTATCCTGATTCTGTTCTAATCAGAGTATTAACCCTCTAAGTGAGTCAGGCATGCTTAGACTGCCTTTACACTCACCAGCATCCTCTCGCTTCCATTTTCCGCGAGCCAGGCTAACCAAGTCCATGAGTGTGAAGCCGAGTAGCCATTAATTCTCATTTCTTCCAGCGATTCCACATCTCTGGCTTACGAGCTCTTCGATTAAAAAGGAAAGGAGAAGAAGAAAGCCCTCCCCAAAGTTACCTTGGCGACTCATACGTTAGCCAAGCTGACAGATTTATGACAGTTACATATATATAAATATTTATGCACTGCGGCAATGCAATGTTTAAAGGCGACACACCATTGCACGGACACACACACACATACATACACACACACAGGCTGACTCTCAAACAAGATTTGCACGGGTGCAGGCGCATGCAACTCCCCCCCCCCAGTTGTAAAGGGGAGATCCCAAAGCTGAGCCAACAATACTCATGGGACGAAGAGCATAAAGGACTTCTAGACCAGCACCCCCCCCCATACACTGAGCCATTGTAATATTCACGTATAAAAGGTAGATAGATAGTTTTGGCAGTTTCTTTACATTGTCCTCATGTGCCCTGGTCTCAGTTACCCTCTGTGAGCTCACCCTGGAGCCAAAGGAGATTGGCTATGTATCCTCCTAGTGTCATCTTGTTCACTTTGCACAATTCCTCATTGGTGGAAATGCCAACAGGACTCATCCCTTCACACTGAGCCAGGGAGCCTTGGCGTCAGGGGTGAGGGGAGAGAGATGCAAGGCTCCACGAATGCAAAAATCAAACCAACTCCTTGTGCAACGCTACTTCGCTTGAGGTCAGTCTCCCTGCCTGGAGAACTGGAGGCACAGAGTGATGGCCTGAAACCTGGAAAGTTCTTCCTTGATGAACATCAAGTGAAGCGGCTGATGTGGTGGGTTTTATTTATTTATTTATTTATTTATTTATTTATTTATTTATTTATTTATTTATTTATTTATTTATTTATTTATACCCCGCCTATCTGGCCCACCGGACCACTACCGGACCACTCTGCAGCTCTGTTCACACAGCGACTGGGGAAGGGGCATTTCAGAGGAGTTTTGTGTATGTGTGCTTGTCTTTGTACAGTTCACTGTACTGTCCCTTTTGGCTTTAGCTAAGGTTCATTTCAATGGGAGGTCAAGATCTGAGCTTTTCGAAGCTACTTTTCTAAATTGTTAGTTGTTAGAACTAGAGATGGGGATATTCGTATATGGATATCCCCGCACAGGGGGCGTTAACGAGGGCCCAGCCCCATGAGGTCGGACGGTTTACTCATCAATCCACCGCAGACATGGACGGTAAAATTCTACCAATGGCTCCACAGCGTGCACTCCACTCACCTCTCCTGGCAGGAGGTGGGAGGTTGAGCCTCGCTGCAAGGTCAAAGAGTGGCAAGAGGATTGTGTGCTGTGGAGCCATTGGCAGAATCGTGCCACCTGGGTCCACAGCAGATCGTTGAGTGGACCTACCAGGCCCCATGGGGTTGGATCCTCGTTAACACCGCCTGTGCAGGGATATATGAATACCCCCATCTCTAATTAGAACTGGTTGATTGGTTGATTTGTTGTATGTATATACCAACCATCTAGTGGCAAAGCACTGCTCTGGGTCATTGGCAACCGTCAGACACATACCCACAACGACAAATCCAAAGATAACAATAACAGTTACAAAACCAAACATAACATAACTCCCTCGTCTCTTTCTTTCTTTCTTTCTTTCTTTCTTTCTTTCTTTCTTTCTTTCTTTCTTTCTTTCGTTCTTTCGTTCTTTCTTTCTTTCTTTCTTTCTTTCTTTCTTTCTTTCTTTCTTTATTTATTTATTTATTTATTTATTTATTTAGATGGCAACAGCTAAATCAAATATAGGTACACAGGGTGGACTGGGAAATCTCTCAAATCGATTGATTGATTGATTGATTTTAAATATTTTTCTCCCGTCTTTGATCTTAAAAAGAATCCATGGGGAGGATGGTCCTGAATGCCTGTTTCAATCGGTCTGTTTTCACCTTCTTCCTGAAGGGAAGCAGAGAGAGAGAGAGAGAGAGAGAGAGAGAGAGAGAGAGCTCAACAGACTTCAATAGGCAGGGAGTTCCACAATATTGAGGCCACTGCCAATAAGACCCAGTTTCTAGTGGTCATTGTCCGGGCCTCCCCCTTGGTCACCACCCACAACAATGAAATGAGATATCACTGAGTGGTCCAGGCAGGAGATCTTAGGGAGAGACACTCTTGACAACTGCCAAGATGTCAAACTGTTTAGGGCTTTATGAGTTAGACTTATCACTTTGAATTTGGCACATAAGCGGACAAGGAGCTAATGCAGGCCTGCCAGAATCAGGGAGAGACGGTCTTATCTAGAAGGTCCTGGTAGCCTCATTTTTGGACCTGCGTGCTGCAACTTCTGTATCATCTCCAAAGGGAGCCCCATGTAGAGAGACATGCCGTGTCATAAGGAAGGATAGTTGGTAGAATCGCTTGCCCTTAAGGGTGGGTGAGAATTTTTGTTTGATTCATTTCTGGAGCAGACTGTGTCAACCCTTGCTCAGTGTTTCATAAAAGGAGATCACTGCACTTTTGTTAAAAAAATGAAATTATCTCATTCATCCATCCAGAGGCTCAGCAGATTCCCAGAGAGATCTTGGAATGCTTGGCTCTGAAAAGTTGCCTTTGAATCTTTATCGAAAAGCGATCGCAAAAAACATTGTCGGGCAGCGGGTTCGTCGTAATGCGGGGTAATCGTAAAGCAGGGCACGACTGTATAGGTAAAATCAAAAAACAAATGTTGGGAGAGTCAGACTATTTTAGACCAGAAGCACCCATAGTTTGAGATGTGTGCAGGAACTTTGCCTTGACTTCAGCCGTTATAGGGGTGGGTGGGTGTTGGCATCCACGAAGTGGGTGACTCCAGGGCCATTCCAGTGAAACGCTTCTGGAAGGGAAGGATCTGCCAGTTGCAGGCAATGCCCGAGTATACTCACAATACTTTCCCACTCTCCTGGGAGACTCCTTCTGTGTCCCCCATTTGATGGTAGGAAAGGGAGGGATTCCATTCATGCAGTTTGCTGCGAGAAAATGGGAAAGTGGATGGATTTGGATTGCAGGTCCATAATCCCCTAAAGGCTGGTCATGTTTGCTGGAAGTGGATACTAGGAGTTGTGGTTCGTGTCATAACTCTCCCATGTCCTGCCTGTTACGGAACTTGTCTGTGTCTGTGATTCCATTTCATGTGCACATGTTCACATGCTCCCAAAACCAAGGTGAAGTTGGGTTCCATGAGCCTAGCCTTTCCTCTTGCGTACTTTCACTTTTTTTGCACTATGAAGGAGGACACAAGTATTTGGTCCTCTTCCCCTGGTGCCAGCAATCCCTTCCTCCCATGTCCTGCTGCACTGCCCGATGACTGATGGGCACCACTGCAACCGTCTTCCCTATCTCTTGGAGTGATGAGGTCAGCCTGTCTATTGTCTGGCAAAATAGATGGGATGATGCAATGGGGGTGGGATATGCGGGTGTGTGTGTGTGTCATTTGTATGTAAACGATGGGAGCTATTTATTCCTTCCCAAGACCTGGAGACTTGCTTACTCAGCAGTCATTAACCAAAAGTGTGTGTGCATGTATGGGGGGGGGGAGTAGGGACCCATAAGCTCTTCCCCGCTCTACCCTTCGGTTACAAAGGCTAAGTGGAAAATCCAAGTTGCCTGATTTCAGCCAGGCCTTTTTAAGATTAAACAAATTGAGCCAGCAAGATAGACCCTTGTGCATATCATTGGGGTGGGTTTTATTTACTGACTGTTCTCCCCACCACCCTCTGCCCGCTTCCCTTTTTTTACAACCCATCTCTGTGTCCCTCTATTTATGCTGGTTTGAATGGATCCGTTAATAAAACATTACAAGGAAGTTGTAGGAGAGACGATGGATTTAAAAACCTCTGCGGCGACAGGGAAAGCCTCCTCGGTACTTCCACCCAAATTCACTGCTGCTTCTCTCCTTTGCTTGAAAAGCTTTGCTTTTCACAACTGAGGGTGGGTGGGTGGTGGTGTTGGACCCCCCACTCTCAAGACAAGGCGATAGGATAGGCTGAGACTTTTTTTCACAGCGAATACATAAAGCTGTCAGCTCTGAGTGACAACCCTCCTAATGTTTTAATCCACGCTTGGTTCACAAATGAACATCATGTCACATTTGATTTTTCTGCCCTGAATTCCTGTACATGGTTACTATATACACGGTGGCTGGCACCTCAGAGTAAGTTATGTGACAAATACTCACAAATGGTCGTCTCCTTGATGGAGAGACTGTTTGGACAAGCCGAGACATCCTGTTGAATAAAGAAATAAGCAAACAAACAAACAAATGAAAAGATATTTGCTGTGAGATATTTCTAAGCTGTATAAGAATAAAGAGTCTTACGCTTTTTTTGGTCAGCTGCAAAATTAGCAAAAATATGTGATCCACCCCGCCCTGCAAAAACATTATATTTTATTTCTTTAAAAAAAAACTTTGTTTTGCATAAAAACTTGCATTTTATGCGAAATACGTTTTTGCACAAAATGTAAGGCATGGTGCACAAAATGCATGTTTGTTTGTGGAAATAATCAGATCCGCAAACTGAGCCCAAGGAGAGTGCAAACATTGCCCCAAAACTTTTATAATCTGACCTTCCAGGGGAAAGGGTTTCTGATTCCCCCCTCCCATTTCCATCTGCTAAGAACAAAATAAGCAAAGACTTAACACTTCTCCCTTAGTATTTCGAACTGCAGCAATTGTTTCTGAACTGGTCCAAGTCCAAATTGTGCTTTTACTTATTACAGTACTTCCCAACCTTGGGTCCCCAGATGTTCTTAGACTCCAATTCCCAGAAGCCTTCACCACTAGCTGTGCTGGCTAGGATTTCTGGGAGTTGTAGTCGAAGAAGATTTGGGGAACCAAGGTTGGGGACCACTGATCTAGAACCTTGAGCCCACAGATGTTCTTGGACAACAACTCCCAGAAGCCTTCACTATCTGTACTGGCCAGGATTTCTGGGAGTTGTCGTACAATAACATCTGGGGGTGAGGTTCAGAACCACTGGCCTATTGGCTTTTAAACTGATGAGATGAAGAATATTCAATGAATCATTGACTCTCACTGGTTCAGGCTCTGTGAAAGCAACAGGAAGCTTTAACAAAGAGTATTCAGTTCCTAGGTTTTTTTACTCCAGAGCAAGAATGAGACAAGGAACATCCCTCCAAAAGGGTATCTACAATTTGCACAAAATGCCTTCTCACAAGAGTGGTGTATTTCTGTTCTATGCACCAAAGCACAGAAGCACACAATAGCCACAGAAGGACTGCCTGATGGCTTAATGTGGTGCAAAGAACACATTTGATGCTTCTAGCTGTTGAACATCCATAAAACAAGGAAGATTTAGTATATTGCACTAATTGGGCAGCATATAAGTTGGTTGGTTGGTTGGTTGGTTGGTTGGTTGGTTGGTTGGTTGGTTGGTTGGTTGGTTGGTTGGTTGGTTGGTTGGTTGGTTGGTTGGTTGGTTGGTTGGTTGGTTGGTTGGTTAAGTAAGTGAATAAGTAATTAAATGAATGAGTGAGTGAGTAAGTAATTACTCTATTTCATTCTGATTACAAATTAATCCAATTTGTTTTAAAGGTGGCATTAAAACAGAATTCAAGTAGTATTTTAAAATGTGCTTTGCGTATTTAGACATCTCTAACCTTATTTCCGCTCCAAGCCTGCTTGTCTAAAAATGCTTTGACACATTTGTTCATGACAGGGACATTTGGGAAGTGCAAATGCCAGCAGATAACTATGTTGTGAGTCACACTTTCACTCTGGCAAGGGACATTGGGTCAACTTGTCTCAGAAGTTAGAAAGTACCAACATTTTTGTTCACAATGTAATATGAACCCAGTTGCCTTATTAAGTTGCCTTAATTTCAGGCAAAGTTCCAGGATGAGTCCATTATGCCATTGTTTCGATAACATAAACATATGTTGTATGTGTGTGAGTACGTTTACAGTCACCATTACATCACATATGAGTCAGAAAATTTTTGGATATTTTTAATAAATTCCATACATTCACTATTGCGGGTGTGTGTGTGTGTGTGTGTCAAATTCATTTCCCCTCCCCTACACATATCCAATGCGCAATTACAAGATGAGGGATGCTTGGCTCAGTAATACTATGAGCAAGAAGGGTCTTGGAAATGTTGTAGATCACAAGCTGAATATGAGCCCACAGTGTGATATGGATGCAAAAAAAGAGGCAAATGTGATTTTAGGATCCATTAACACAACTATAGTCTCCAAATCCCACAAGATACTGGTTCCCTTCTGTTTGGCACTGGATGGGCCTCATCATGTGTGCTGTGTCCAGTTCTGGATGCCACACTTGAGGGCCACAAGGATGGTCAGAGGAGTGGACACCAAGTCCTAGGAGGTAAGACTGAAAGAACTGGGCCTGTTTAGCCTTGAGAAAGGAAGCATGAGGGGAAATAGGAGAGCACTTTTCAAAAACTTGAAAGGGAGACATACAGAGAAAAGGCAGGATCTGTTCTAAGTCACGACAGAGTGCAGGACACTTAATAATGGCCTCAAACTACAGGAAACCAGATTTAGGCTGAATGTCAGGAAAAACTTCTTACCGTATTTTTCACACCATAAGACGCACTTTTTCCCACAAAACAGGGAGGTGGGAAGTCTGTGCGTCTTATGGAGCGAAGAAAACAGATTATATTTTCCTGTTTTCTTCTCCTAAAAAAATGGTGCGTCTTATGGAAAGGTGCGTCTTATGGAGCGAAAAATACGGTAATTGTTAGAGCAGTGCAACAATGGAATCAGTTGCCCCAAGAGGTAGTGAGTGCTCCCGCAATGGAGGCATTCAAGAGAAAATTGGACAACTGTCTGTCAGAGATACTTTAACTTGGATTCCTGCACTGCATTGGGGGTGGGTGTGATGCCTTATCGGGTCCTTCCAACTCCATGATTCTATAATAAAGGCACAGTTTTGATGTTCATCCTTCCACTTAAGAAAAAAATTAGGAAGGCATGGATAATCATTTGGTGGCTACATTGTCTTTCTCTTTCTCCATTTCTTCATCATAGTATTAGGAGGGGGTCTTAAAACACCTCCACTACTACGATCACCAAACGGGGAATCGGTATGAGTATGTATGTGTTTGTGTGCACGTATTTAAATCATCCTTCTGAAGAGCGAACAGAAGTGAAGAAGATCCTCTAGGAATTTACTATAACTCAGTAATGGATTTTGCTTGTTTTCTGCGTCAGTTATAAAATGTCTTGTAAAAAAATTATGTCCCGGATGCATACTGTGCCATAATTAATGGTGAACTGGAGCAAAATTACTCTCGCTGTTCTGCATCACGAAAAACTCCCAGTGACATCAGATCAAAACATTCTGAAAAAGTGTGTGTGTGTGTATGTGTGTGTACACACATGCTCTCCTTCCCCCTCCACCCTTATGCCAAATAGTCCTTATAATTCTTCCCTGTTGTACTGTTGAGGTATATTAGCTGGCGTTTGGTGGGAGATGATCTGGAATGCATCTTTATTCAAAAGTGGGCTCCACTGTATGCACTAGATCATTGCAACCAGTCAGCAGAAGGCTCCTCTATACAGCAGTGTTTCCGTAAGGCCTACACAGAAAAATTCCTGTGTAAAAGATTACAGGTAGTTTCCTGCTCTGTTTACTCTGTGTGGAATGGCAATTGCACAAAATGTTTTTTCCATTTCATGGAGTGTCTGGTTGTGCATTGGTTGCATAAGTGATCATATAAATGAGGCCCTCGGAGAGATGGAGAAACCTTTGTCTGATTTCCATTTACATGGAATAGAATACTGTCCTATAACTCTGTCGTCATCAGCACACACATACACCCAAATTAAGAGACCAACCTCAGTTTCCTCAAAACCATACATAAACATGCATCAGACCTGTCATCAAGACAGGGAATTTTCAAGCCTCTTCTTGATAACTCTGAGCAAATCAGAGTTTTCTCTTAGATCACAGTACCCTAAGAAACTGTCCTTCCTTCCTTCCTTCCTTCCTTCCTTCCTTCCTTCCTTCCTTCCTTCCTTCCTTCCTTCCTTCCTTCCTTCCTTCCTTCCTTCCTTCCTTCCTTCCTTGTTTTTCCCTATCTTTAATTCTTCCTTCCTTCCTTCCTTCCTTCCTTCCTTCCTTCCTTCCTTCCTTCCTTCCTTCCTTCCTTCCTTCCTTCCTTCCTTCCTTCCTTCCTTCCTTCCTTCCTTCCTTCCTTCCTTCCTTCCTTCCTTCCTTCCTTCCTTCTGATCCTCAAAGTACCAAAAAAAGAGAGGTCATAATTCAATGCAGGGACATCCCAACAAAATATTAGAAACTGAAATCTGACAGATGGACCACAATTGGAGAACACATTTCAGATTGAGCATGTGCCTGTTGTACATACACTGCAGTGTTAGGATCCAAAGTTATTCATATTTGGTGACAGGGAAGAACCAGAAAAATAAGGATGTATATCTTTGTTGAAATTGTTTGCAACCATAGTTGCCACTAGCATTGGATGGATCTGTTGGTTCGGTTCCTTTCCTTTTCTGAAAAACATTTCAACCTGGTTACATACTTTAAAAAAATACATGAAACTCATCAGGAACCTTTAATATGGATAGCTGAATGGTTTTTCTATATGTGCCCATTTTCGCCAGTAATTTAACCTTGTGCAATGTGTTTGTACAAGTTATATATTTATGTTTGTGTGCACCTTTTCTGTTTGTATATTGAATAGGGAAGTGTGAAGCAAGTATGTTTCTATGAAAATTTGGAATCAACCTCTCCTATTTTTTTTTCTTATTACTGAATAACAAAGGGCTTGGTGTGGCATCATGACACAATATAACCAACCAATATTTTTTGTTGCTGTTGTTTTAAAATGGTTTTAAGTGTAGCAACATTTTGATATTACATGTTTAATTGTGTTTTGAATATTACAACATATGTGTCTGTCGCAGTTATGAGTTAACCCAATGCAAAATAAGGCATAAAATAAACTGTTTTGGGCTACAGTGTTCTAATTTGTTCAATGTGAAGGCAGATCTGGTTCCCAGTGTGGTGGTGTAGAAGACAAAGAGACTAGGACTCATTAGACTTGTGTTTGAATCACTTCTCAGTCAGGTCAGGACGTCTGAGACGTGAACCTTTCCCTAAGAGTCCTACAGAACTTTGTAGACATCCAGGGAGAAACCAGAAGCCTGTGTTCATCACAATTGTTTAGTTACAGCTCAAATGGCAGTGAGTTGGGAGAAGCCACTCCAGGCTTTACTTGGAAAGTTCAAGGAACTGTCCAAGGTCCTGAACTCTGTCTGCAAACCCAAAATCTCCCCCCACACGCACACACACATATACACAAAACAGTGATGTAGATCTGGATCCTGAACTCTGTCTGCAAGCCCAAAATCTCCCACACACACACACACACAGATACATATACACAAAACAGTGGTGTAGATCTGGACCCCAGCTAGCTGCTTTGGTGGTAGACACAGTTAGACAAATGTAATGTGACAGTGCCAATCATTGATGCTAACCTCGAGTACAGAAGGCTCCATCCAAAATGCACAATGAATAAATGACGGGTGGCCCTTTTTAAGTCTGTGTGTCTGTGCACTTAATGGAAAAATCAAATGCCAACTGGTTCTGTGTAATCTTACACCAAAAACTCCTCTAATATCTACAAATGGCACACTAGCTATTTTAGATGGCAGCACAGGGAAAAAAGGGCAGGGCAAGGTGAATTATCTTTTTTGTTGTTGTTAAAAGAACATCAAAAGCACGAATCCCTACAGTAGAAAATGCAGGAAAAATCACCTTGTAGCTATAATAGGTGCTGTTCTTTTCCCTTTCTGCACAGTGCCGTGGTGTCCACCAAAGACGTCTCTCTACGTTCCATCCCAAATGTCCTCAGATGAACTTTGCAGCTTTCTGGAAAAAGGCAGGAGGGTGGGTCAATAATTTTAGCTTTTGAATAGCTCAGCTGAATTGCTCGTTTGGTGTCAGGGAGGGGGAAAAAACTGAAAGACCAGGGAATCTGGAAGTGTTGCCTCGGTGGCCAACACCTCTCCTCTTTCTCTTTCGTTTCTGGCCCATCTTTCTCACTCCCTCTTCTTTGGTGAACATTAAGAGCTCACGGCAAACAGTTCCAGTGTGCATCTTTAAATGTGTGACTTTCGAATGGGATTTTGTGTCAAGCACTGAAGTCTTCTGCAGTGCTTTTTGGAAAGGTCACTCAGGGACAACCACGGTTCCCTCTTTCTCCTGAAAGTTTTGGCATAGAGGACTTTAGATGTCTTGGAAATGGAAATTCAAATTCTACATTTTAAAGGCATATGTTTCGTGGTCCTAAGAAGATCACTATTTTTTTTAATCTTTCATAACTCAAGCCTTATTCAAGCCCTATTCAGGCTCTATAGCCTGAAACAGGTAGGGATTTAATCATGGTAAGGATGGTGGCCCACAGGTGAGTTTATGTGCACAATGACACCCACCTGATCGGGACAGTCAGTCATATAAGCATATCCAAGTCACTGGGCTTACATATATTGTACCTCTTCCCTGCATCCCTGCCACCTTTAAAGTTCTACATAGATTCAGTCTATAAGGCCTGAATAGGATTCCAGTTATTATAGGATCAGTACTCTCAGCATGGTTGGATGGAAATGCTTAGCCCCACCCCTCCACTAGTTTACCCACATGACCAATAGGTCGTAGGTTTGAAAAGATGAGGTTCTTGGTAGACTCTACACACAACCAAGAATTCTAGAAAATCAGAGGTCTTGCTCCCATGTAGAGGCAACATCAGAGGTACCACAATATAAACCCTCTGCATGGTCCGTGTTGTGCTTATGGAAAAAGCTGTTTTATGTCTGTCATGGCACCCAATGGGAGGGGGGACATAATAGGACAAATTATTCTGCCTCTTCAGAGGAAAACAGTCTGACTGCTTCATCTTAAACCCTTGTAGCCTATAGGTTGCCTGGAGATGTAGTGGAGGAGGGAACCTCTGCAATCAATCAAATGGACTTTATTGGATGATGTTATAGCCGTAGATTTCACCCATAAAATTGAATTACTGATTTGTTGGTAGTTCTTACAGTGACCAGAGAAACCCAGATATAGAAACAGACATTGGCATTAAGGAACTCCTATCTCTTTCCCTTGTTTACTACTACTACTACTACTACTACTACTACTACTACTAATACTAATACTAATACTAATACTAATACTAATACTAATACTAATACTAATACTAATTAGTATTAGTCAATTTCATGTTGGTAGCTGGTGGTCTACTTAATTTCTTGCTTAATTATTTATTATTTATTTACTTCCAACATTATTGCATTTTGTTTATTTCTGGCACTTTACAATAACGTATGCTTAGTGGTAAACCAATACTCTGGGCAATTTTACAACACAACACAAGCCCTCCTTAACCCAACCCACCCTCAAATTGTAATGATGATGATGATGATGATGATGATGATGATGATGATGATGATGATGATGATAAGAATAAGAATAAGAATAAGAATAAGAATAAGAATAAGAATAAGAATAATATCATGAAGTTTCAAGTGCCTTGTGGGATTTGGATACTATCCTTCTGTTAATGTAGCCTAAAATAGTGTTTTCCTTTTTTGTAGCCCCATCACACTATTGGCTCAGATTCAGCTTGTGATCTACGACGATTCCAAGATCCTTCTCATTCATAGTATTGCTGATAACAAAGGGTGTTCTCTGCTGGGCTTCCAAAATGTCCCTGACACCCTAGACACCCATCGGAAAACATTCCTCCATCATTTCAATTGGCCGTGTGCACGGACATTTTTCACAGGGATCACATCATCGTTTATAGGGTCTTACTTTAGCCAGTCTGTATTCCTGTCCCGTTACCCATCTGTTGAATTACTTCCCATTCTCCTTTTCAGAAATCTGCATTAGTATGTACAGCAATAATGTGGAGAATTTCATCGTGAAGTCCAAATTATCAGGCTATGCAATCTCTGTCAAAAACTCTTGAAAAACATTTCCAAAGAGAGAGAGGAAATGCCTTGATCTCTTGCTTAAGATAATGTCATACCTGGCAAATATTTCTCTTGATCATCACAAAAGGAAGAGGGTCCATTTCAGTAAGATTACAAAGACATGCTAATGAGAAAGGGTCTCCTTTGAAGTGAAGACAATTGGTGTCATCTCAGTGGTCATTTTTTTTTTACCAAGGGTGATTGCCTCTTTATTAATAAATGAACCTGCGCTTCTGAATTGTAACTTTAATCTTCAAAGAGGTTTGCCGGCATTCATCCAATTCATGCGCCTGCACAACAAGGAACACGAGAAGATGAGAGTCCAATGGTTAATTTGCATAGAAGAGGAGTAGAGCGTTGGATGGAGCATAAACTTCTTCTTTGGTCCTCATTCATTTTCAAGTCATCTCCCCCTCTCTCCCTTTCTCTCTCTCTCTCTCTCTCATTTTTAATTTGTTTAAAACACATCCATGTTGTTCCAACCCCGTTCAGTTCTACTCCTTTGACCTCACTGTCCTTAGTCATTTTTGCCCACTAATTTACCCTTTGGCTGTCACAAACCATATATCTAGGCAGAAACAATGAAGCCATAATGTTAGGTCTGTCAGGGATGGCAATATCATGGACCGTTGTGAACAAAATCACATTAATTGCCATTGCCAATCAGATGACAGAGCCGTGAGGGCAAAGAGGCTGAGAACAGTGATGATGATGAAGAAGCAAGATGGTGCCACCAAAGAAAAGAGGGTATTGGATCACATAGACTTTATCCAGCAGGTCAGTATTTTGAGGGCGATGTGTCTTCCTGAAGTAGGCATGGCACTTTTGAAGCCAGTATTTGGTACAACTGACTGTCATTTTGGAAACCACACTGCATCGTAGATGGACCTTGAGAAAGCTACTTCTTTGGACTAGGACTCCCAGAGTTCTGTTGGCAGCCTGGGGATTCTGAGAGTTAGTCTATGAAGACTTCCAGGCTCTGTTCCCATATATACCATTTATCTGTCCATCAGTCCGTCCGTCCGTCTGTCTGTCCGTCCGTCCGTCCGTCACCAGCTCCTTCCCTCCCTCCTTCCTTCCTTCCTTCCTTCCTTCCTTCCTTCCTTCCTTCCTTCCTTCCTTCCTTCCTTCCTTCCTTCCTTCCTTCCTTCCTTCCTTCCTTCCTTCCTCTTTCCTCTTTCCTCCCCCCATCTTTTCCATCCATCCATCCATCCATCCATCCACCCATCCTCCTGAACTGAGATCTAACTCTGGGAGGCAGTAGAAGACAGGAGGGCCTGGCGTGCTCTGGTCCATGGGGTCACAAAGAGTCGGACACGACTAAACGACTAAACACACGAGATCTAAGGTGGCTTGCAAAACAACTTTTAATTTTTGAAAAATACAAAAAAAAAAAATCAAACATTAAAGTTAAGTTAATCAGTGTTAAAATTGCCTGAAATTTTGTCATAAATTTAAAACGGGAAGTAATGCACAATTTTGGTACAAAGAAAATTAATAAACAAAGAATTAGCTTGAGGTCATTGTCTCTGCTAGTGATTTTTAAGCACTGGATTTTGACGGATAATGCGTCCTGGCCTTTCTTTTAAAAGCTCCAAAAACTGTTTATACAAGTTTAGAATGTGTAGGCATTCATGGAAAGGATTGGAATTGGTGACTGATAATGGTAGACATCAAATAGGTGTTTTATGCTACAGAACCACTGCGAAAATGCTGTTAAATGTTCACATTGGTGAACCTCTGATTTGATTTTATTCAGGGTCATCCATAAGAATTTTTCTTGGTGGGGCAGAGAGTACTGTATATTGTGGTCTATTAGCATAAAGGGCACCATAGCACATACCACCACAAAAGCATGTCTGTCTATGTACATTGAACTAATCAATAAAGTTTGGATTCTGGAAGTCACCAGGCACCCTTCCCTTGATCTCTCCTGCCATAAAATTATCCCTTGATTATAATTATACCTTTTCAACTACTCTGAATTCTTAGCTCAAGAAGACACAAACATAAATTTTAAAATGTGGTTTTTGAAATAAAGTATATTTAGAAATGAGTATTTTGAGGCAAAACATTTAGCATTATGAATTTACTTCGAAACTAGGTCCAACAAATGGCTAATTAAATGCGTGCTTCAACTCCTCTTTTTGAGCAGCATTTTTCTTTAAAAATCAGATTGATGTGGAACGAGGATGGAATGGACCACTATTCATGTGAAAAGACACATGCACTTCACGGGGAGGGGGGGAGGAATCTGCTGATTAAGCTTAGGATCTCAGAGAAACTCAGCCATAGAACAAAACAATGCAGAGTATAATTTCTGAAATATCCTTATCTAAAGGCTGATAGAATTTTAGAATCAGTGCATCAAAATCAGCCTTTTCCAGCCCTATTGTCATATAGTGGTTCTGTTTATTTATTAACATGTCTTGCCTGCCTTTCTTAGATATTAACTCGAGTAAACCTAAGGGCGTCTACAGGACAGTCTGAAATGAGAATCTCAGATTTGCTTTTCAGGTGTTAGAATGCTAGTTCGAGGATTCCGGGAAAGCCAAACTCACTTCGTGCCTCCAGGACCTGACCAGATGTTATAGAATATTTATAAACATTCCAACTGCTCTCTTAAAAAAAAAGCTGCAGCACTAAAAAAGAAAAATAAAGATCTATGAGAGGAAGGAACAATGTCTCACTAATTTATTCATCTGTTTATAAACTTTTAGTGTCATAGAATGATCAATAATGGCCTGTTTTTTATATATATGTAAGCATTTCACGCCCTTCGTACAGGCTCACATTAATGTACCTGATCTTGACTCCCTGTAAATTGGGTGTGTAGCTGGATGCACAACTGGCAGGAGTGGGGGAAAATATATATGGTATGATTGCCCTAATATGGTTTATCATCAGTTGGATCTCACCCATCGTATTAGATCTCAAGATAGTGAATAAAATCCAAACGACAAATTAAAAGGCAAAAGCAAGGTCTAATTCGAGCAGACTTAAACTTTCTCATGTAATCTGAATTGGTAAAAAGGTTTATAATATATTTTTTTCAAAGACATTCAAAATAGTGTTGGCACTAAGGTAGCTTCATCAGCTGAACAAGATGGCACTTCTCCTGGAAGATGGTTGTTCAATGTCCAGGGAAAGAGATATGTGGAGAACGCTCTTGTTAGAGTCAAATTGAGATGAGAGTAACTTCTCCTTTGAGCTCATACCATTTCGCGCTTGTTACCTGTATCTAACAGTTAGACTTCTTGTCTAAATGGGTAAGGCTGATCAGGGTTCATCAATAGGGAGGCTGAGAAGAAGAGCAGCCGCATGCAAGCAAGAGAATGGACACAGGATGTACTTCAAAGAAAGCCGCATCGGCGAATTTTCATGGGTCTTCACTTGTAATAATAATTCTCCACCGGCGCTGTGGTTTTCAATCATTACCAGTGCTGGAGGGCTTTCAGAAGTGTTAATTTGCACAGGCCAATAAGTGAAACCCAATAGAAAATAGCATGGCCAACACTGTTGAGCATATGGGAAGATGGATGAACTTTGCCATTTCATCTGAGCGTTGCATGCTACAGTAAATATCAGAGGTAATGATATTGACTTTAAGGTATTACAGCTCCAAATGTCACCTCTCCTTTTTCTTGCACCTCTTTCTGATTTCATTTACATTCTCTCCCCCCCCCCCCAGTCTCCACTTTCTGGTTGCCACAGAACAGGGATTGAGAAGTGGGAAAGATTCTTCTCCCTCTCCCCCTCTCCTTCTTTCCTTGCTGTCTTCTTTTTGTTAGTCTTTTATGTTGCTAACCTGAGCCCTTTTGCCTCCTTCCTTTAATTTTGGTTGTAAATAATGCCGTCCCAGGCTTCAGGAGTAGGTCAAACACACCAAATGGTGCTGCCGCCTGCAAAACAAGGCCAGCGGCCAAAGGTTTCAGCTGCCGGCCGCAAAAGGCCACGGTGGCACACGGCAGGATGGTGGTGGCATGAAATTGGCCCAAGGCTATGGAAGGATAACATTTAGACAACATTTTGAGGCCTTTAACACACATTAGCCAAGGAGGTTTTGTCATCCTTTTGAGGGAAAAAGAAGGGGTGATTGGGCAAGCAACTTGGAACTTGTGCTTCGCAGGAGAAATGGGTCAAAATACCACCAAGGGCAGTCTTGGCTGAACCAGCTGTTTTGCCAGTCCAGCGCTGTGTGTCAGAAGCATTGCAAGATGCAGTGGTGAGGAACAACATTTGTGAGCTCCCCACCAAGGCGACAACATATTTGCCCCCAAAGGAGTGCTCAAAATTTTGGTCAGCGAAGGCATATGCCAAATATTCGCTGGCGTGAATCTTTAAAAATGATTGTTTACATATGCATAATTGCATGGCTTTGTTTCCAATTATCCTTTCCTTCTGGTGCTGCGGGTTAAACCACAGAAGCCTCTGTGCTGCAAAGTCAGAAGACCAAGCAGTCGTAAGATCGAATCCACATGACGGAGTGAGCTCCCGTCGCTTGTCCCAGCCCCTGCAGGAATGGCAGGAATGATCTAATAATCTCCAGCTCTAGGAAGAAAAGTTTTTTTAAAAATTTTTCTTTCCTGTACAATCAAAATAAATGAAGTTTATTCGTTCATTTGTTCGTTCGTTCGTTCGTTCGTTTATTTATTTATTTATTTATTTATTTACCTCCCATCTAGAACATGTCTGCTCTGGGCAGTTTACATATAACATAAAAATAAACTAAGGTAAAATCCAAACTAATTAGAGTCCAAGATGTATAGCCATGTCTTCAAGTCAGTCTTGAAGGTCCTCAGTGAGGGAGCCAGGCAGATCTCTACAAGTAGGTTGTTCCATAGGCGAGGGGCCACTGCCGAGAAGGCCCAATTTCTAGGGTTTTTTCCCCACCAAGCCTCTCTTGGCATTAGACCCCTCAGCCACCCAGCCTGACTGGAGCAGGTGATACAGGTAGAACTGGGCAGGAGAAGGTGCTCTGCCAGGTATTGAGAGCCTAAGCCATTAAGGTCTTTGTATGTAATGGTTAGCACCTTGAAATCAATGTGGAAGCAGATAGGTGGCCAGTGTAAGGTGGCCAAGGTGTGGGAAATATGGTGAAATCTTTTCACCCCTGTTAATAGCCTGATCGCCATGTTCTGGACTATCTGAAGCTTCCGCATCAGTCTCAAAGGAAGTCCCACGTAGAGAGCATTACTGTAATCCATTCTTGAGACTATGAGCACATGGACCAGTGTGGTGAATTCCCCTGCATCTAGATAGGGACGCAGTTGGGTGAAGATGTAAATGGACGGACCGGACCATGGACGCTAGCTGGGTCAAGATGGACCACCAGACTGTGAACCAAATTCTTTGTAGTGAGAGTCATCCCCTCAAAAAGAGAGGGAGTTCTGCAAACCACTGACATCTGGGCCACTCACCCGCAGGACCTCTGTCTTGTCCAGGTTCAACCTTAGTCCATTCGACTTAGTCAATTCGAAGTTGTTTGATAGGTCACTTGCATTCCAAGATATTCTGGACTTGACAGCAATAAAAGAAGTGAACTTCAACTGAGTCTGAACCTAGTCCATCAAGTGTAGTATTGTTGGCTGTCGAGTTAGCAGCTGTTTCCAGGGATTCAAGATTCTTTCTTGAAGTCCTACCCTGAGATCCCTCCTGTTGCCTGGTGGTCACCCATCCAGGCACAGACCAGGCCAGGCTGTGCTTAGCAGACCAATTCAGGCAAAACCAGGTGTACTCAAGGTGGGACGGGGGGTCTCCAACTGACCCTTGGAGGTCACTGGGTTAACTCACTCTCTATTAGGAGATACCTTGCATGACGTTGCAGCCACCGGCAACAGTGAGAGCTCATCCAGATTAGACTTCAAGAGAATACGTTGTGCAGAATGTGGAGGATTGTTGTGTTTGTTGTGACTCTTCATTCTTCCTTATGCTGACCAAGCACTTCCTTCTGTGTAGATATTAGAAGAACAGCATTGGCAGAGCATTGTGCTCTGTGGGAAGGCTAGGAGAATGTTGCAGACTTTAGCCCAGCTCTTTATAAACTCCACCCACACTTCCATCTTAATATAAAGGGTTGTTCCAGTTGCTCTTTCCAGCTTGAATCGTGGTTCCTCAAATTCTGGCTGGGCTTTGCAATATTTCAGTGTTAGGGTTCTTTACACTTTTTGCCTATGCATAGCTCCCTAATTCCCTCTCCTTCTCTGTGTATGTTTGTGTGTGTGTACATAGACTTCAATTGAGGAAAAAAGATAAAATTTGCTACCATGGGTTAGTGATGGATAGATGGATGGATGGAGCAAAGAATACTTCATTTACTTCATTCTTAGTAGGTTCACCTCAATGAGATACCTCATCCCTAGGCAAGAGCAAAAATAAGGGGTGCTATTTTTACTCACCAGGATCTCCATATTTTGTGTAAAAACTGTCTCTGCACAAAACTGGTGTGTTTTCCCTTTCGGAAGCCCCACACACTGCAAAGACAGAAAGACTGGCTCATAAAAGAAAACACCCATGTTCACAAACTCTCATCCCGACTTTTTTCAATGAACAGCCCTCATCATTTCCTGCAATTTGTATTACAGCCTTGTTCCTGTGACCTGCATTAATTGCACCATTTTGCTTAACCTGCGCATACACACGACACAGGCTTTTTGTTCTCTCCTCTTGTCGAGTGCCGCACAAAATACCTCATCCCGTCACAGGGCTCGACAATTCCTTTTCACAGTTCTTCATCCTCGTGTTATAGATATGTTAAGCCTTTGACTAAAGCGTGTGTGGAGGATATGCGTCTTTAAAGGGCTTCCCACGAGCAATCCTTACAATGGTCCGGTTGTGTTTCCGTTGAGCGGCCAGACTCCAGGGGGCAGGATCTGAGCAGGGAAGGGATCTGATCCTGTTCCAGGAAGCCAAAAAAAAAAAAGGACGGATCCAGCTGAAATGAAGCTCCCACCCTGCCAGTGTGGCTGCCCAGAGCCTGTGTTTCAATTTCCCTCTGACACTTCCTCGGTGACTTCCGCGCTCTCAGTGGCTGGCGGCCGACTCAATTGGAAAGGTCGCCCGGCAAGGGGAGGCCAGGCTGTGGCGGGGACCCGGGAGTGTTGGAACAAGGTGTTTAATTACACACACATTTGCGGTGCTGTGTCAGGAGGGAGGTGAGGAACCTGGCCTCTGAAAAGGTCAAGCCTTGCGCTGCTTACCCTAAATTGCAAAAGGGACAAAAAAAGGAAGGGAGGCCGCGACCTTGTGCAATGAATTCGGGACTGAGCCACGGCATTGACTTGGGTGTTTTATTAGTTGTGATATAACCATTTCACCCTCTCTCCAGAGAGAGAAAGAGAAAGAGAGAAAGGCCAGCCGGGGGGTGGGGGGGGGAGAGGAAATACCTTGTTAAAAGTTACAACAACCTGTTTTCTTGCAATGTTCTATCGGTCGGTTCTGTGGAGTTTTTGGTGGCCAAGATTGTTGGACGGTTGAGTAGCTGTGGAAATTTCCTTTGCATTGCTTATTTTATTTGTTTATTTTATTCCTGTACCTATATCCCATGCATCTAGTGGTAAATTACTACGCTCAGTGGATTACAGACAAACATAGATCCATTGCATCTAACCCAAAATAACACATTAGAATCATGGAATCTAACTGACTTAGAAGAGGTTGATAATGCCATCAAGTCCAACGCTGAAGGCAGGAATCCAAATCCAAGCACTGCTGACAGCTGCTGATCCAGTTTTCTCTTGAAGGCCTCCAGCGTTGGAGCGCTCACCACCTCTTGAGGTCATTGGTTCCATTGTCGTACTGCTCTAAGAGTTATGGAGTTTTTCCTGATATTCAGCCTAGACTTACTGGAGCTTGAGCCCATTATTACGTATCCTGCACTCTGGGATGATCGAGAATAGATCCTGCCCTGTCTCTGGACTAATCCATGCTTAGCTTCAGCACCTCCTCCTGTATTACAACAGTGAGCACGTACACTTCATTTCAAAAAAAAAAGGAGCCTTCCCATTCATTTCATAAAGTGCAGACAAAACAAGGTTTACTCATTGGTAAGAAATGAAAGACACAATGGCTGGCATCTTGCTGCTTATCGCAAGGAAAATCACAACTTTTAGTCTGTTCATCCCTCGTAAGGAAAGAGTGCCTTGCCATGATTCTTGGGGAACAAACATAGACATCACCTTGATGGTGCATGCACCCTTCTCCACAAGAACCATGGTGAAGACTTTCTGTTCACCTGGAAGGAATGGACCAAAATTTACTACATTTGTCTTACAATAGTTAGACCATACTATTGGTCTTACAAGCAACAGGATCGCAGCCATTAAAAGATATAAGGAGAGAATTGAAGGGTGATGAAAGGTTTACGTAATAACGGATCGTGCGTTCATGATGATGGAGATGAAAGTTAAGAAAGTTTACAGAGAATCTAGAAGATGGATATTTTTCAGTATACAGATGCAGTGGATAGAGCTAAGAAAGAATGGATGGAAATATGGTCAATAAATGAAGCAGGTGGGGACTTTCTGTTTACCTGGAAGGAATGGACCAAAATTTACTATTTGTCTTACAATAAGCAACAGGATCGTAGCCGGTGTCTATGATGGCTGTGGCAGTGGAATCATGCTCTCCCCTTGATGAATGAGCAGTAGTTGTGTAAGCTTGGGGGATGGGGTCGAATAATATTTCACATTTGCATCCATGCACATGTACCATGTTTAAAGCTCAAATTCTTCCCATCCCGAATATGAATATGAGGACATTTGTAAATGAGAATAAATTCTTCAGAAACAAATGGAAACCAAGTTCTTCCCTATTGATACCAGCCAAATTTGATAGGCACATGGGGGAAAAACATGTTGTAACTTCCATGTACGTAAGTGTTAAATAAAGGGCGGGGCAACCCTAACGGGCCTGGAAGCCAATTCTCTGCCCTGGAAATTCTTTGAGGACCACAAACATTTCCAAGAATTATCCTCTCCAAAAAAATGAATGTCACTAAGTTTTCATAGCCACGAATTTAAGACCCTCAATGCTTTGTTTAGCCTTCACCCCAAATTCCATTTTTTTAAAAAAATCTCAAGTTCTCTCCTGCCTGAAAATAAAGAAATTTGCAAATTTTTGATACTTCTCCTCCCCCAAAAAATAAACTGGCATTATATTCTCATGCACCCTGTGTATGTATGTATGTATGTATGTATGTATGTATGTATGTATGTATGTATGTATGTATGTATGTATGTATGTATGTATGTATGTATGTATGTATGTATGTATGTATGTATGTATGTATGTATGTGTATGTATGTGTGTGTGTGTGTGTGTGTGTGTGTGTGTGTGTGTGTGTGTGCGTACGTGTGTGCGTCCGTCCGTCCGTCCGTGTGTGTGTTTGTTTGTTTGTTTGTTTATATCCCACCCATTTAAGACAACATCTACTCTGGGCGGCTAACAATTTAAAAAAAAGACTAAAAACAATCTGATATATCAAACAACAATTTAACAACAAATAGCAAGTAAGCGCTAAGTAAACACTTAGTGTTTTACTAAGCAAAATAATAGGGGTATTATGCTTTATCTGCCAACAAATAGATAGTAGGTGTGTGAATGCAGGGCTTATGTGATGCAGAGACCCTCCATGCTCGCTTCCGGTCCCCATGTTCTCTGTCCGTATTTGTGCACATGTCTGCATGAGTGCATGCACAAATGTGCACGCAAATTCTTGGTTTCTTTCCCAGTAGAAGTTTGCCTTATGAATGAAGTCCAAGAGACCTGGGACCATTCTGTGATACTACAAGGCTTCATTATTTGTATGGTAGTATTGTGCAAATATATCATCTGTTATTGTTAGCCTTTGGCAAGTTACTTAGCTTTGCACGGTGCTTTTGTTCCCCAAAGTGTTAATGTGGTAGCTGGGTGTTTTTTTCCCCCCTTTCCCTCACATCATCAGAATGCCTGTGCATAATTGCATCCTCAAAAACTTCTGAAGTGTCCAAATACCACAACGTCCTCTATCGACAGATAGGCACCCTGGGAGATAGAGACAAAAATGGTAATACAATCTCTGTTCTGCGCATTTCCAGTGGACGCCTCAGGACGCGGTCCTTTGTATCGAGAACAAAGATATTGAGAGATCACAGTTTCCCCGTCGTATTTATAAATCAGACTCTGAAGACCTTTACAATTTTTTTTAAATATATCAAAGAATGTGGAAGCGCACACACACAAATATTCACTTGATACCAAGGCTCTGAGGTAAATTTGAGATGACAGATTCCTCCCGCACCCGGCTCCCCAGTAGCGGAACGCGCCTGTAATTACCTCACATTTCGTGGCGATGTAAATGATTCTTATTTTGGTTTTCTGTGCGTGGCGAGGCGAGATGAAGCTCGCCCCAAATTGGTTTTGTTTCCCGTTTCCCTGTAGGGGCGACAGGATTAGTCCCCTTGTGTCCCTTTGCCCTTCCATTTCCTTGAAGACTTGGGAAGCCTTCGTTTTCCCAGTAGTTAGTTCCTCATTAAAATGAATCAAACGGGCCCAATTGTAACAGGCGTTTGGAAAATGTTGTGTGAGGAGGGGCCCCCCCTTCACGCCGCTATCTGTCAGGAATTTTAAATTTAGAATTAACATTGAGCCCTCCTTTTAGACAAAAACCTTGACCTTAAGTCAGATCGTGATTGGCACGCTCATACCATCCTCTGACTCGATTAACATTTAAATGCCATTCTGTGTGAATATGAGTGGTGCCTTTGGAACAAACAAATTACTGGTGTCTTCCTGTAGGAATAGCACATCACAGGAGCCTTTTCATTTAAGACCTAATTGAAAATCTTTTCCTTATTCCTTGGAGGTCAAGCAGGTGAGGAGGAGTTAAGAAGGCAAACTCATCTTGGGACTCTTTCATCCCATCCGATGAACCTCTTCACACTGCGAGCCACCCTCGAGCTGGTTGTCTCGGAGGTCGGATTCATGAATTCATAAAAGCACACCGTGATTTTATTACATCCATTCTGAGAGGGGAATACTTGACTTAAGTACACCCTCGCTTAGGTGCTCGCTCCCGACGGACGGACACCCTGTGAGAAGCCGGCAAGCAATCATCTTAATGTGGCAAACACAACCCTTTCTCCTTGAAAACCAAATTAAGAAATATGTGTTATGGTCAGGAATGGGACAATATTGATTATAACCACATTCAAATTCATGTAATAGGTAAAGGTAAAGGTTCCCCTTGACATTTAGTCCAGTCGTGTCCGACTCTAGGGTGTGGTGCTCATCTCCGTCTCCAAGCAGTAGAGCCAGCATTTTGTCCGAAGACCATTTACATTGTTACGTGGCCAGCGCGACTAGACATGGAACGCCATTACTTTCCCACTGAGGTGGTACCTATTTCTCGACTTGCATTTTTACATGCTTTCGAACGGCTAGTTTGGCAGGAGCAGGGACAAGCGACGGGAGCTCCCTACATTGCGTGGATTAGATCTTACGACAGCTGGTCTTCTGACCCTGCAGCACAGAGGCTTCTGCGGTTTAACCCACATCACCACCACGTCCCATGTTATACTAGGGTTATAATTCTGAGTAGAAACAATATATATATATCTTTCTTAATCTCTCTCTTTCCACTTTTCTCTTTCTTAGCTGTAACCCTATCAGTATGTGGATCAGGTCTACATTAGCACTGAATGGCTAATTACAACTAATTCATGAGGTGCTGGGGAGCATGGTCATTGCTCAGTCATGGGCATATGACTAAGATACAGTCCAGCACCTCACCAGTCATAATAGTCCTAGGAAGTTACACAAACCTTTCAGAAACATTAATAGAATTCCACTTGGGTTTGTTTCTGTGCATATTTGTCTGTGTGTTTCCCCCTAATTAGACCTGGTCTACTTATTCTTCAGGTGGGCATCATATCGCTGTCCGCATGTAGTATTTTTTAAATAATATAATAATAATCTTGGAACTACAGAACTGGAAAGGACTGTCTCGATCATGGAATCCAGTCCCTGTCAAGGAGGTACCACAGGGGAATCGAACTCCCAACCTCTGGCTCCACACACAGATATCGAAACCACAGACATAGCTTCCATCTTTCCTCACCATCAGCGATGTTGAATACATGTGATGCTATGTAACAACAGCAGCAAGGCTGCTCAAGGCATAGACGTTGGCCACTCCTTCTTTGGAACTTAGAACAAACGTCTCAAATGGTGACATTTATAATCCAGTAGCTTCAGACAGCTGTGGATTGTGTTGTAGTAATGTCATATCCTTGACCGTTGTTGTTGTTTAGTCGTTTAGTCGTGTCCGACTCTTCATGACCCCATGGACCAGAGCACGCCAGGCCCTCCTGTCTTCCACTGCCTTGGCCCTACAAAAAACCTTAATCCCATCTCCTTTCCCAGAAAAATGTATGAAACATCTGGCAAATTCAGTGTGGTGCAAAAAAATTTTGTGGATAACTCAGATTATCAAATGTACAAAGTGGTCTTCAAAATTAGTGCAAGTGTATTAACAAACAAACAACTTAGCCAGTCATAAATGGATGCCTACAAGCAATCAGAAATGGCTTTCTGTGTGTATTAGTATATCAGTTATTCCTTAAGATGCCTTAAGATCCCGCAGGACTCTCCTTGGGCTTTTGTTATAACAGACTGCCTCTTTTGGAGTTTATCATTTGTTTGTTTATTGAATTTCTCAGTCACCAAAACGGCTCAGGTTTTCTGCAAAGTGTAAAAAGTAAAGAAAGAAAATCATTTCAAGAGTTTAGTCCATGTCACAATGTCATTCAAACAGCTTGCCTCTTGATGTTTTTTTTCTAAAATATTGGCATCGTTGGCCATCAAGATGGGTTGGTCATCAAGAATATGAAGAGCCATATCCTGCTCCCATTTACCATACACAGTTCTGGAACTCATATGCCCAGAATCCCGGCAAATACTGAAAAAAATTATTATTTCTTTAGCTTTTAAGACTGTTTATCTCAATAAGTAAGCCACCTTGTGTTCTCTTGAGGAGAAAGGCGAGGTACACATGTTTTAAATGAATAAATTGGGTTGGGACGAAGTCTGCTCCGTGACGACACAGTTGCCCATTTTTGCCAGCTCTCTAAAAGATTGCAAAGCAGAAGATTTGGAGGAAACGTTCCCACAGGGAGCTTGCTGCTTTTACGAGGGAGGGAACATCTTCCTCGTATTAATTTAAAAGGGAAACTGTGCCCAGAGAGAGAGACTTTGGGCGAAGAAAGTGAGAGTAAATCTTATTTATCCATAGCATTTGTAGCTAGCAAAAGAGGTCAGAGTGGCACCGTGGTAGCATTTCCTTTCATAGCTTTCAAGAAAAGCAGATGTCCAATAAAGCTACTACTTTATTTGTTACAAAGATCAAAAGGCCCTACTTCTCCGATTTTGCCAGTGATAAAAATGTGAAAGCAGAGGAAGGAGTCCTGGGGGGGGAGAGAGAGAGAGGGAGAGAGGGAGGGAGAGGAGGGACCTTGGTTAAGCAAGCTACTGTATTTTAAGAACTGAGTCTTGGAAGCAGCTGTGCCATCTCTTCCAGGCCCAGATTTCCTAGTGAGCCCCCATTTCTTTCCTCACTGGGTCCGCTTTGATGGCCAGCGCGCTTGGCAAAGGAGAGGATAAGAGACCATGCTTCACCAGTCAGCGCGTTTTCTCTGCCAGAACTAATTGTGCAAACAGGGAGAAAATTGTAAGTTGCCTAGCACCATTGTGAAAGCAGCAGAATTTGCTTGTTGTTGTTTAGTCGTTAAATCATGTCCAACTCTTTGTGACCCCATGGACCAGAGCACACCAGGTCCTCCTGTCTTCCACTGCCTCCCAGAGTTTGGTAAAATTCATGTTGGTTGCTTCGATGACACTGTCCAGCCATCTCGCCCCCTGTTGTCATTTAAGAAGGCCCTCTTGTCTCTCCTTGCTATTCTTTGGAAGTCAGGATTCCATTTTCTGTAACTTTCCCTATCTCCCTTGTATTTTGTTTCCCTTCTCTTTTCTGCTATTTGTAAGGTCTCGTTGGACAGCCACTTTGCTTTCTTGCATTTCCTTTTCTTTGGGATGGTTTTTGTTGCTGCCTGCTGTGCAATGTTATGAGCCTCTATCCAAAGTTCTTCAGACACTCTGTCCACCAAATCTAGTTCCTTAAATCTGTTCTTCACTCCCACTGTGTATTCATAAGGGATTTGGTTTAGATTATACCTGAGTGGCCCAGTGGTTTTTCGTACTCTCTTCAGTTGAAGCTTGAGTTTTGCTATAAGAAGCTGACGATCAGTGCCACAATCAGCTCCAGGTCTTGTTTTTGCTGACTATACAGAGCTTCTCCACCTTTGGCTGCAGAGAATATAATCAATCTGATTTCGATATTGCCCATCTGGTGATTTCCATGTATAGAGCCGCCTCTTGTGCTGTTGGAAAAGAGTGTTTTTGATGACCAGCTTGTTCTCTTGACAAAACTTTATTAGCCTCTGCCCTGCTTTGTTTTGAACTCCAAGGCCAAACTTTCCTGTTGTTCCTTTTATTTCTTGATTCCCTACTTTAGTATTCCAGTCCCCTAGAATGAGAAGAACATCTTTCTTTGGTGTCAGTTCTAGAAGGTGTTTTAAGTCTTCATAGAATTGGTCAATTTCAGCCTCTTCAGCATCGGTGGCTGGTGCATAAACTTGGATTACTGTGATGCTGAAAGGTCTGCCTTGAATTCATATTGAAATCATTCTTTCATTTTTGAGATTGTATCCCAGTACAGCTTTTCCCACTCTTTTGTTGACTATGAGGGCTATTCCATTTCATCTACAGGATTCTTCCCCAGAGTAGTAGATATGATAATCATCTGAACTGAATTCACCCATTCCCATCCATTTTAATTCACTGACACCCAGGATGTCAATGTTTATTCTTGCCATCTCCTGTTTGACCACCTCCAGCTTCCCAAGGTTCATAGATCTTACATTCCAGGCTCCTGTGCAGTATTTTTCTTTGCAGCATCGGACTTTCCTTTCACTTCCAGGCACGTCCACAGCTGAGCGTCCTTTCAGCTTTGGCCCAACCACTTCATTAGCTCTGGAGCTACTTGTCCTTGTCCAAGAGTGTGGATGATCTGTGCCTTGGTTTCCAGTGACACATCCCTGACATTTGATGGTGTTCTCTAATGTCTTCATTACTGACCTTCTCTCAGCCTTCTGACTTCTTAGCTATAGTCTCTGTTTGGATTGATGATTGAACTAAGATACACAAAATCCTTCACTTTATTCATTGTCAACTTTGAAGTTGGTGCTGCAGGTTAAACCGCAGAAGCCTCTGTGCTGCAAGGTCAGAAGACCTGCAGTCATAAGATCGAATCCACATGACGGAGGAAGCCCCCGTCGCTTATCCCAGCTCCTGCCAACCTAGCGGTTTGAAAGCATGCAAAATGCAAAATGCAAGTAGATAAACAGGCACCAACACAGTGGGAAGGTAACAGTGTTCTGTGTCTAGGCATGCTGGCCATGTGACCACGGAAGATTGTCTTTGGACAAATGCTAGCTTTTTGGATTGGAAACGGAGATGAGCACCACCCCCTAGAGTTGGAAACAACTGGACAAATTGTCAAGGGGAACCTTTACCTTTACCTAGTTCTTCTGTAGTTATGATTTTGGTCTCCTTAACATTCAACGTCGGTCCTGCTTTGGCAGTTACTTCTTTCACTTTTATCAGAAGTTGTTTCAAGTCCTTGCTGCTTTCTGCCAGTAAGATGGTGTAAGTCTTAACTTATTAATGTTTATTCCACCAATTTTCACTTCTCCTTAATATGAATCTATTCTGTCTTTCCATGTGATATGTTCTGCATATAGAGTGAATAGGTAAGGGGATAAAATGCACCCTTGTCTGACAGTTTTGCCTATAGGAAACCATTCTGTTTCTCCGTATTCTGTCCTGACAGTTGCTTCCGGTCCACAATAAAGAAGGGACTAGGTGATTACTGATGGAAAATCTCCATTCTCTAGGCCTTGCATATTGTTACTGCATGATTCTCTCTTAACAGCTGCTCTCTTATAGCTCCACAATGAACACAGAAGATTTTTTTTCTCATTCTGTTGTGTGATGTCTAGCAGCCATGGTGAGGAAGCACCAGATGTTTGGGTCTCTAGCAGACATGGCGTCTCTTCAGCTGGATCATCCAAAGCTCCTGGCTTTGCCAGGTGACAGGAAGTCTGATTAAACTATGGTGAAATGGCGACAGAAAACATCTACTCAAGCCTTTGAGGCCAAATAGTCTAGAAGGGATATGAATAGGTACTGATGATGTGGGCATGGAGGATAATTCGTTCAGTTCCATTGAATGAGCTCCTTTTCAAAGAGAATATTGAAATTAGAGGATATTTGGCAGTGGCTTAATCAAATTTTGAAATTGCATTACCCTGGAACCTTAGACGAGACAGCGCCCATGGCTTTCAGAAGCTATGTGAGAAGCGCCCTCAGTTAACCTTTGCTGAGCGTTGTTATATGGGGATATATTTATTTTCTTCAAGGGCTGCTTAGAAGATTCATGGAATGGGAGGGGTTATGCTTGATGGCAGAATGCAGGCCATGATGGAGAAAGCTTGCAATTGCCCACTTAAAGCATCACAGGTTAGACATAGATTATTGTTGTTTAGTTGTTAAATCGTGTCCGACTCTTCGTGACCCCAAGGACCAGAGCATGCCAGGCCCTCCTGTCTTCCACTGCCTCCCAAAGTTGGGTCAAATTCATGTTGATATACATAGTTCTGGGCAAAGAGGAGCAATGAGCTGGTACAGTATGAGTTGGATCAATATGTTGACTGTACAGGAAATGCAAACTGATGATGCCATTGTTCTTAAAGGAGAAAAGAAAAGAAAAGAGAGCATTGTGTAGGGTAAAGAAGTTTGATTCCTCTACCTTTGAATGTTTAAGATATAATGAAAAAAGAAAACTAGCAGTTCGAAGGAATAATGCATGAACAGATGGATTTTTTCTTTCCGTAGAGTGGATATGAGCAGCATAATTGAGGGGTTTTTTTTCTTCTCCAAATCAAAATAATGAGATTTGTCACATTTTGAAGCTCATAATGAAAATTGTCAGAAAGCTACGTGGTGTTAACAATATTGCAAGATTTATCTGATAGACCCATGCTCCAGCTTTGTCATGATCATGCTGAACCAAAGGGAAATGTACTAACACTGCTTCCTGCCCAGAGTCAAAGCTTTTGTGTGTGTGTGTGTTTGTGTGTGTGTGTGTGTGTGTGTGTGTGAGTGAGTGTGAGTGTGTGTGTGTGTGTGTGTGTGTGTGTGTGTGTGTGTGTGTGTGTGTGTGTGTGTGTGTGTGTGATTTGTTTACCGCCCATCTAGAACCTGTCTACTCTGGATGATTTACATATGACAAAAAAAAATCCAGATTGATCACAGAGTCCAAGATGGGAAAGGAAGAAAAGTAGAAAAAGAAGAAAGAGAGAGAAAAAAGAAAAGGGGAGATAGGCTAGGTAATGGCTATAGGGAAGGCCTGCCTATATAGCCATGTCTTCAAGTCAGTCTTGAAGGCCCTCATCGAGAGAGCCAGGTGGATCTCTACAGTTAAGCTGTTCCAGAGGTGAAGCAAGAACTCTTATGTGTGTTTTATCCTGGACAAAATGGAACATTGAGTAGGTGGCCTGGTTGAAGGCGAAATGGTCTATACCATTTGTCACCCAATGTTGCTCTTTATCACATTACATTGTGATTTATCACATGTGTGTTATAAATCTCTTATACTCTTGTGCACTTCTTGCATTTTGAACCCATTTTTATTATTCCTCACATCCCACCCTTGTTGGACTGCACATGGATATTCCAGAGAGTAGATGCCATATTTGTGACAAAAATCAATCTTCTCATAATCTTGGAATGGCCCACTGGGGGCATTACAATTCTGGTGATAGATCACTGTGGATTCCCACAGTGTCCACCAAGGACCATGAGATGTTTCTGAGGACTCATGTCATCATGGTTGTCCAGATGCAAGCTACTCAAAAGATGAGAGATGTTGCAACAGCACATGCAAAGGGATAGCAGAAGGATTTTGCATTTGATCTCTAAAACCCTACCATCCTTCTTTAAGCCCAGCAATGCATGAAGGTCCACCATTGTTTCAACATGGTGAGCCAACATAAAGACTTGTTATGTTGAGTCTCACCACAGAGTCGCTCACCACAAGAGATTGGTGCGTCCATCTGAAATTCCTGAATCGGAGCACGAAATGAAAGGCAGAGGAGAGGCAAGATCTGTACTCAATCATCCCAGAGTGCAGGACACGTGAATAATGGGCTCAAGCTACAGGAAGCCAGATTTTGGTTCAATATCATGAAGAAGAAAAAACCTTCATAACTCTTAGAGCAGTAGGACAATGGAATCAATTACCTTGGGAGGTGGTGAACTCTTAAATGTTGGATGCATTCAAGGGAAAGTTAGACAACCGTCTCTCAGATCTACTTTAATTTGGATTCCTGCATTGAGCAGGGGGTTGGGCTCGATGGCTTTACGGGACCCTTCTAACTCCACTATTCTATGATGATGTTAGTGCTGCACTGCTAAGGAATTTGAGATAGTAGCAGCAAATCATAACTTTGCACAATGCACGATGGGCCTCCAAAATCTATCCTGGGTCAAGACCATCTTCTTGGTAGGAACTGAAATCGGTCAATTAATTCCTTGTTGGTTGGAAGCTCCAATTAGAGGCACCTCCTTGGAACTTGCCCAGTCTTGTCTCAAAGACGTCCAATGACGGACTGTCATGTTTGACTGCTGAGAACAGAATTCTCCTTTCAACGCCGCAGCCCTTCTCATCTAAATATGCCTGCTTTACCTTTCCGCCCATTGAAGCTCATTAATTCATTCTTGATTCATTCCTTCCCGAAAAATAACATTGCCATAACCTCCATCTAATGTGTCTGCATTCCTGATGTCAATAATTCATGTTAACAGCATGAGAACATCAAGGTTTCATGGGATGGAGGAAAATCTGGGAGAATGGACCAGCACAGGAATAGTAGTCAGAGGTCTGACCACGTTCATATAGGTAATGGGGTGAAAAGGCCCAGCGGACAGTGGGGGGGGGAAGAGGGAGGGATTGGACAATGAGTTTGCTTTTATCTAATCATTGTCCCGGCATCCCTTGTATGACTTTAAAAAAAAGCTTTCAATAAAAACCAAATAAAATGCATAATAAAATATGGACTCACAACAAAAATTCAAATGACTGTCCCAGCACAAGCCCATAAATAAAGATTCAGCTCGCGAGACATCTGCAAGATACATTTTCAAAAGGCTTTTAAACTGATTAAGGGAGTCTGCTTCATGTTTATATTGATAGCATGATTTGGTGTATTTTTCCCCCTACCAAGAGCATCAACGGATGCAAGGAGAAAAGAAACAGCAGACGGGCAGGGGAGAATGTGAATTTCCAAGGGCTCAGAAGTACAACCTGTAGCAGGTGATGGATGCTTGTGCAGTCCAGTCAGGGCCACGTTTTTCCCCAGGTTAAACATTTGCATTGCAAGGAAGAGGCTCCACATGCGTCTGTTTCTGAGCAGAATTTACGAATGTAAAATTCCGTGTGATTTGCTGTCCCCCACCCCCGATTCCCCAAATGGCAGCTTTAGTTCCCATAATCCCATGTCTCTCCCCTTCCTTTCTAAGCCTTTCCCACCCAACTTTATTTTCATGATTTGTTGCAGTGAGGGTTACGGATTCAGCCTGCAGTGTGGTGGTTTTGGGTTCAGGTCTCTAGATCAGTCTACAGGGACCCTGGGAACAACAGGAACCGGAGGCTCCAATTTTGTTGATGAATCTGCTCTGGGATTTGGTTTGTATTTTCAAGGGCTTTGTAGGGTCCTGAACCTTGTCCTCTGAATCAGTTCAACACTCTGGAGAGTGCCAGGTTAAAAAAAAAAAAAACAGAATAGAGTCACTGTCCTTGTGGCATGGTGATGACCCCACTCTACTGATCTGAACACTTCCCCCATCCCTCCATCAAAAACAAAATTAAAAAAAAACTAATATTAAACAAAAGTCCCCCAGAAAAGAGACTTCTACTTCCAGGAAGTGTGTGACTCTCAATTTTAAAGGTATCTCTGCTGTAGCTTTGGTTTCGTACTCAAATGATCTTTTTTTTAAAAAAAATGGATCTGTTAATGAAAAGAAAAGAAGATTGAGGGGAGATAGGATAACACTTTTCAAATATTTGAAAAGTAGTCATACAAAGTAGGACCTGGATCTGTTCTCAATCATCTCAGAGTGCAGGACATATAATAATGGGCTCAAGCTGCAGGAAGCCAGATTCAGACTGAATATCAGAGGAAAAAAAAATTCTTAATTGTTAGAGCAGTACGACAATGGAACCGATGACCTTAGGATGTGGTGAGCACTCCAACCGTTCAAGAGACAATTGGACCACCACCTGTCAGATCTGCTTTGATTTGGATTCCTGCCTTGAACAAGGGGTTGGACTCAATGGCCTTAGAGGCCTCTTCCAACTCAATTATTTTTTGATTTTATTCTACGATTCTAATCACCGCCAATTTTTTTTTAATGAAGAGGGGAATGGGACCTCCTGGAGGTGTGAGGACTGCAAAATAGGGGTACCTTGGAGGGTGTAGTAGCTCAGCTGCCCAGCTTTAATCCCTTATGAGATGTTAAGAAGAACTCTTGAAGGGGCGTCCAGGTTATTTCAGTGCTCCTTGCCCCATAATCCCAGGCGACGTGCCATTCTGAGATGTACACAAAACCCCTGTCTCATGGTGTTTCCCCTTCCATCTTTCCAATGTCCAGATGCTGCTCTATTTCCTTTGTGAATTTAGTGGCCAGCTTGTACAGAAAGGAAATCCATTGATGGTTGTAGAACTGTGCTGGCTTCAGTGAAACCAACAAACAGTGCTCTCTATTCTTTGCCTTCATTAACAAGGAACGGATAAAACACTTCGAGGAGAGCGGCAGGATCCTCCCTAGACTTTGGGCCAGCATCTGCAGGCACAGTGATTCCTCACCTCCTTTCTCCTCATCCCACCCTTCTGTGAGCCAATCCAATTAGAGAAAATCCAATAAATGTCAAAGAGGTGGCTAAACTTAATTAGAAAGTTTTTGTTGTGCTCTGTGTGTGTTGTGGGGCGGGCGGGGGGGAGGATTATTTTTTTATTTTTATTTTTGGCACCGAGCAATTTCCTGCCTCTGCCTGGAATATTGTGTCCTTAGAAGAACGCTTCCCATTATTCAGCGGATCATAATAATCCAGAGACAGACAAACAAAAAGGCAGACACCTCCGAGTAAGGCAGAATTGTCCTTCAATTACCTTCTATAAAGGGAACAGGCTACTTTTCATTTTCATAGGAGAGCTCTCTCCAGAAGACTCTAGCTTTATGCACTGATATATCCGTTACAGAGTTGACCCCCCCCCATTAAAACATCTTAATTCTTTCAAAAATGGCGAAATATTATTCTGCATGCTTTATTTCCCAAATTTGGGTGCTGTCCCCCAGTCTGGACGTTTCAAGGGTGAGCAAAATAATAAGAGAGCAAGGAGATATAAGCAAATACCCTTCATAAAAGATTGCCTTCCCAAAGAGCAAAAATGAAAGAGCAGGGGAAATGCCATATTAAAATATGTACTTCATCCAGAAGAACAGAAAATGTATTTGCCTCGAATAGAAATACAGAGAGGTGAATCTTATAGGCAAAAGAATTCTGCGAATGACATCACAAAGCATCCAAACTTGTCAGAGCTTAGCCTTCAAAGTCCTTGGTTACATACATCTGCTCGTTTTTTTTTCTTGCTTGATGTTGTTCAGTCATTTAGTCGTTTCCGACTCTTCGTGACCCTGTGGACCAGAGCACGCCAGCTCCCCTGTCTTCCACTGCTTCCTGGAGTTGGGTCAAATTCATGTTGGTAGCTGGTGGTCTACTTAATTTCTTGCTTAATTATTTATTATTTATTTACTTCCAACATTATTGCATTTTGTTTATTTCTGGCACTTTACAATAACGTATGCTTAGTGGTAAACCAATACTCTGGGCAATTTTTCAACACAACACAAGCCCTCCTTAACCCAAACCCACCCTCAAATTGTAATGATGATGATGATGATGATGATGATGATGATGATGATGATGATGATGATGATGATGATGATGATGATAATAATAATAATAATAATAATAATAATAATAATAATAATAATAATAATAATAATAATAATAATAATAATAATAATAATAATAATAATAATAGAAGAAGAACTGAAGCAAACAGAGTAACTAACAACATTCTGGACAAATAAACACACTAGAAAAAGAAACTACATAGTGGTGACATCTCCATTCACAAAGGTGAAAGCACGGGTCACGTGGCTTCCTGAGAGGGAGGCTTCTTTAAACAGTTTGAGTAGATTCTTAAAGGTCTGGAGGGAGGAGGCCTTTCCAGAGCTTGGGGTCACCACTAAGAAGGCCCGACTCTTGGTCCTCCTTGCCTCTCTCAACATGATCACCGGTAACAACACAGCCTAGGAGGACTGGGTGGAAAAGGCTGTTCTCTGGAAGAGATGCTCTGAAGAAATATCTCTGGCCATAATCACACCAGGGAAACGTTACCCACTGCTAACAACATTTTCCATACCAATGTCGTAATGCATCACGGTCACGTGGTATATATATACCTGGATGAACGCCCCCATGTGTTTTAATGTTCCTGACCCATTTTCTTCCATTTGAATTGTTATGGTTGGCTACGCCATGTTACCGATTTATTTTCTCTCTTGTTTTATGGAGCACTGAAGCCCCTTAACTTTATTTTTAATTAAATGATACATCGATATGTCGGGTAGTGTTTCCTGATGGGCAGAATGTCCTCTGTTGCATCAGCCCCTCTGGAAGCAGTCCATTGCACTCAATGGGTACAGCGCCCCCCACCCACCCAAAGCTGTGTCACTTGCCAGAGAGTAGGTGAAGTGATGCAACATCTAACAATGCCTTTAAAGCTGTTGACAGAAGTTTACAAATATATCGATACTCCAGCCACGGGGAGGGGGGGTGAATGATAGAAGGGCAGCCGGTCAGCAGTAATGGCGGCCACCTTCCCAAGTGAATTTGCTTCAAAAAAGTACTGATAGCATCATACACATATGCCATACCACTAAGAAATAGATTGAAATACCACTGGGATAACAACAAGGAAAAAAAAACACACAAAATACCCCAGAAGCCTCCTGGAGAGTGGGAACTGAACCGCCTGTATACCGCTGGCTGTTCAAATGAATCACTATCAGCCGTGCATCAAATGACCTCAAATTTATGCTATGATCTAACTTGGGCATAAGTAAGGGACATTTCTGCCACGTGATCACACCCTCAGTTTTGTGTAAATGCTTCTCAAAAAGAAATTAATTGAAATTCTCACCCATCCGTACTCAAGAGTTTGGGCTTTGGTCTCTAATGTGTTTGTTTGGGTTTCCGTGTGAATGCATTGCTGGAGCTTCTGCTTATGTTTTCTCAGTAGGAATGAGTACATGCTTCCTGTTTTAGCTTGGGATAAGCTGATGATACGGAAGCCCACTTTCCATGATGGTAGTAAAGTTCAGGGTAGATATTAGTCCATGTGTATTAAAAGTTCATGTTACTTACTTGTCAGCTCAATCTAAGTGTGGCAGGACGGAGTGAAAAACTTTAGACTGTGCATCAGTGTACTCCGAAGGCTTTCATGGCCGGGATCTAATGGTTGTTGTGGGTTTTTCAGGCTCTTTGGCCGTGTTCTGAAAGTTGTTCTTCCTAATGTTTTGCCAGTCTCTGTGGCCGGCATCTTCTCTGAACATTTTATGTTCTCTGAAGAGGCCGGCCACAGAGACTGGCGAAACATTAGGAAGAACAACCTTCTGAACACGGCCAAAGAGCCCGAAAAACCCACAGCAACCATCAGTGTATCATTTTGAAATATTTTTCTACATAAAATGTTGTACAGATTTTAAGAAGAGCGCCTCAAGGAATGCCATTCTATTGCAACCTCCATGCTGATTTTTCTAATTATGGAGAAAGGATTGGTTCTTTTCTATTCATTTTCTCAGAATGAGAAAAACATGTCCTACTTCATTTTGTTATGAAAAACCATGCTTCAGATACTAAGCCTCGTGGGATGCCTTCTGAATTTTGCATCTGGCTTTTGACCTGCTATCTTTGCTCACTGTTCACCAGAGTTTAGAAAGTTTAAGTGTGAGAGTACAGTTCCCAAAGTCTGGCTGCCTTAGTGGTCGCTGGCCATGCTGCAAGGGGATAAGTCCCACTTATGGCACCAAAGAATTAGGATCCTCACCTGCGGTGGGGCATGATGTTTTCCCCATGCCCTCAAGGATGCTCACTGTTGTGCGTCACCTTGGGTGCCTTGTGGGGAGAATGATGGCAAATGAATGAATGAATGAATGAATGAATGAATGAATGAATGAATGAATGAATGAATGTTCTCTCCTTGGTGGGAATGGATTTTTCACACACTGAGCAATTGCACAAAACTACAATGGCTTTGATTTTTGCAGTAACCTTCATAAGAATGAAAAAGAACACTTAGTCTTGCTCTTATGCTGGAGACACAAAATCTCTCTGAGCTTGGAGACTCTTCCCCAGGTGCTTTATCATATTAAGGCAGTCGGGATCAGTACACCTGGGGATTCTGGGAGCTGTAGTCCACGAAGGCCATTGAGAAAGGACTGTAAACCTGTTTCAGGTGTTTCAGAATCCAGACGGCTGAAGGCTCTTCTAGTTCCATCCCAGTCATCCATTGTTGCTTTGCTCCTGCAAAGACCACGGAATCAGAAGCAGAGCGGCCCATGTTTCTCTGTCTGCTTTCCACACATGCAAATCCCTGCAACATGTGTGGAAAGAGAGTTTATACATCTCAGAGACTGTCTACTGTTAATGTGGGGCTTCCCTTGAGGATGACCTGTAAACTGCAGCAGTCAGGATGGTTTTGAGTGGAAACAAATAGAATCATCTCTCCCCAGTCCTGGCTTGCCTGAACTGCCTGCCTGCGCCATTCTGGGTCTGATTCAAGGTGTTGGTTCTTACCTGTCAAGCTGCCTGTGGTGGACACTAGTTGACGGAGCACCTTTCGCTAAGAACAACGACCCGCACCACCAGATCCTCACAGTCTATGCTTCTCTGAGTTGCCACTCCTAGAGAGGCCAGAAAGACATCTGCAAGAAACGGGACCTTCTGAGTTGTGGCACCATCCCTTCGGAATAGGCTCCTGGCAGAGCTGCACCTGGCTTCCTCTCACCCTGCCTTTAAGAGGATGTTAAAAACTCGGCTCTTTCAAGAAGCCTTTAGGGGCACTCTGAGCTAAAGGTTTTCTGGGTTTTGCTACTGCCTTGCTTATGTTTGGTTGACTCAAGCTTATACGTAGTTGTATTGTCTTTTGTCTGAGTTTTGATATAATTTTGTCTCCTTTTGATGGTTGTTATATCGCATTTCATGGATTGTCCTGTGACATAAAACACCCAGAGTGTAGTGTCTAGAAACAAAAGGAAGGTATACAAACTTTTGAAACTAATTAACTAACTAACTAAATTATACTTGAGCGGGAGTCTCTCCTCTGTGTGGGCAATTTATTTGTTTGTTTGTTTGTTTGTTTGTTTTATATCCCACCTATCTGGTCTTGCGACCACTCTAGGTGGCTAGACCACAAAGAGGTGAGGGTGACCAGCTACCTTCTGAGCATGTTCTAAAGCAGTGGTCCCCAACCCTTGGGGCATCCAGATGTTCTTAGACTACAACTCCCAGAAGCCTTCACCACCACCTCTGCTGGCCAGGATTTCTGGGAGTGGAAGTCCAAGAACATCTGGAGGCCCAAGTTTGGGAACCACTGTTCTAAACTTCCTGAACTGTGTGATGCTTGAACAGGGCTAATATCTTCCCACTAGGGATGGGCATGAACTTTGGTTTGGAGGTTTGTGCTGCTTCGTATGCATGGCACTTCAGGTGCTGCTGCATGTTCCCTTCCCCTGCCACCCTGGCCAATGATCCACTCACCTGTCAGAGTGTGCTACTCTCCTCCTCCTTTTTGGCTGTTTTGCCAGTCACCGGCAGGAGCACGGGCTTGCTGGGGCCCGCCTCCTGGGCTGATCACCTACTCAGACAAGGAGGCGAGGCAGGGAAGCCTACGCTCCTGCCCAAGACTGGTTGAACAGCTGAAGAAGAGGAGGAGGAGAGCACACACCGGCTGTGATGCCATGCGCATGAATGGGCATGAACCCTCAAACCGAGGTTTGTGTCTATATCTCCTTCCCACATTACTTCAGAACTGATCTTCCTGCCTCCTTGACCCCCGAACCTCTCATAATCCTGGAAAGGAGGAGGAGAAAAAAACAACAACTTTAAGCCATCCATTTTAAACACACGCCCTTGACTCCAATCGTTTTGTTATTGATACGAAAATTATGATTTCTCATTTAAAGCGATTTGCTATTACCAAGATTAATTTGCCACAGGCTTTTCAGAAGGAGGAAGGGAGAAAGTCAAGGGGAAAGGCGGGACGAGCCCGGCTTTGTATTTCATGGTTAGAGAGTCGAGATGAACCATCTGTGAATGAAGGAGACTCCAGATGAGGACATCGCAGATTGCCGATGAGCTATCGTTCCTCGGACACATGATATAGAGGACCCTCTGTAACTCGTACAGCTGCCGATAAATCACGCCGCCACCCCCCCTTCGCCTTCCTCCCACCAGTCAAACAGTCAGTGTTTTAAAGAAGACTTTGTCATATTTAATAGTGCTGTCAACCTTGCTGGGTTTTCGCTGGACTGTTAATAAGAAATTCCAAAATGACACCGTTCACCACTTTACAGCTGGAGATAAGATTAATATATATATATTTGAAAGCCTGGTGGCAGAAGCGACACCCAAAGATGGGTTGGAAAAGGAGATCATACTGAAGGGTCCTGGAAATCATGGAAGGCAGCAGCTTGGACTGCTGACCCATAGCTAGGAGAGAAAAGATTTGGACTGGATTGTGGCACAGCTTGGGGAAACTTTGGCCGTCCGTGTATTTTGGCCTGAAGCTCCATCCATCTCACCATTCATGGTTAGTGGTGCAGGAGTTTCTAGATGGTGCAGTGGTTCAACTATCTGGCTGGAAAGCCAGAGGTTGGGAGTTCAATTCCCCACGGGGCCTCCTTGACTGGGGGCTGGACTCGATGTTTCATAGGGTTCCTTCCAGCTCTGCCATTCTAAGATGTTAAGACAATAGTCTAAGGCAACTAGAGGACCAAAGTTTCCCTCATCTCTGTTGGCGATTATAATTGAGGATGTTTAATGAAATTTATTCCGCCACAGTTATGTATCAATTGTCCAGACATCATGGGATCTTTCCTGAAACCAACCAGTGCAAGTCTTTTAGACCAGATGGGCAGGGTATAAATCAAATAAATAAATAAATAAATAAATAAATAAATATATATATATATATAAACAAACAGACAGACAGACAGACAGACAGACAGACAGACAGACAGACTGTGACTCAGCAGTGCTGGGTTCAAATCCCAGCTTGTCCATGGAAACTCAGATTTGTTGTAGTCCGATTTATAGGCCCCACATCCGTTCTTGCAGAATTTTTAAGTTTGAATTACATTTTTGAATTTTTGATTAGCTGCATAGCAGAAGTGCAGGACAGGTATTCACAGGAATCTGGATTAACACAACACTTAGCCCAAAGCAGGCTTTCAGCACTACAGCGGACAACCTAAGGGAGGGGGAAGTGCTAAAAATCCCTGTCTTATCCTCAGTGGAGGCTGTCAACCCCAGTTCCAGAGGGGCTGTGAATTCATTCCAGGTTTTAGCATGCACTTTAGATGACAATGCAAGTGCTGATGGCTGTTTACAATATACGTTCCACATCTTAATTCACTTCAGTAATGTGTAAAATAGAGCCAGGAGTGGATTCACAAAACGTCCAAAATGGGTGTCACCAGCCTACCACAAATGTCGGGTTTCCATATTGGATTGAGTCCAGAGTCACATACTTGTTCATCCACTCTCAAATATGCCAGGATATTTCCCCAGCAGCAAAAAAGCAAAAACATGGCATGAGAATGTGGGTGAATCATCTTTTTTACATAAGAGTCCAGTGGCCAGATACGGCTGGTTAAAGCAACCTATTAAATGTGTCTATGAATGCGAACACATATGGGCAAGCATCTCCCAGGGTGGCTGACAGATTTTAAACAGTAAAATAGCAAATGCCATAAAACACAACAATTAAAATCTGCCACAAGCAGCAACAGAAACTCTGGAAATAAAATACATCAGAAACCATCAGGATCCACTCAATAAAATGTTGCAGATAAGAAGCTATGTCAGTATAGTACTGGAGTGGCACCCAACCCAGCCCTTCATGTACAAGGGGACACAGCTAAGAAAGCCTTCTCACTGGCCAGAACACACTTAACTTCAGTGAACAGGAAAGGTTGATGTTGTCTGAAAGCACAAAGTTGGATGGGTGGGTATGGGAGATCTGGTTGTCCTTAGGAAAATATCTTACAGTGGTGCCTCACATAGCGATCGCTCCGTTGAGTGATGAAATTGCTTAGCGATGGAGTTTTTGCGATTGCAAAAGTGATTGCGTTGCAATGGTCCCTATGGGTTTTTTCGTTTTGCGATGATCGCGGGGAAGCGATCATAGCAAAGCGACCCTTTTTTAACAGCTGATCGGCAGTTTCAAAATGGCTGGCGGGAAACAAAATGGCTGCCCGCTGTTTTTCCTCACATAAGAGGCAATGAAAATGGCGGCGCTATGGAGGATTTTCGCTTTAAGGTGAGGTTTTAAGCCCATAGGAAAGCATTAATCGGGATTTAATGCGTTCCTATGGGCTTTTTAATTTCGCTTAACGTCAGATTAACGTCGCTAAGCGAGGCACCACTGTATTTTGTTTACCGCTTGGTAGAAATGTTATGGATAGCCAGTGTGGTGTAGTAAACAGAATGCTAGACTAGGACTCAGTAGACTTGGTTTTGAACCCCCACATGGTCACGGAAACTTACTGGGGGTTGGTGGGACTGATAAAGGTAAAGGTAAAGGTTCCCCTTGACATTTAGTCCAGTTGTGTCCGACTCTAGGGGGTGGTGCTCATCCCCATCTCCAAGCCGTAGAACCAGCGTTTGTCCAAAGACTGTTTCCGTGGTCACGTGGCCAGCGCGACTAGACATGGAACGCAATGACATTCCCACCATCGTGGAACCTATATATCTACTTGCATTTTTACATGCTTTCGAACGGCTAGGTTGGCAGGAGTTGGGACAAGCGACGGGAGCTCCCTCCATCACTTGGATTCGATCTTACGACGGCTGGTCTTCAAACCTTGCAGCTCAGAGGTTTCTGTGGTTTAACCCGCAGCACCACCACATCCCTCATGTGGCTGATAAAACCACTCCTTAAATATCTCACGTATCTTGAAAGCCCAACTTGAGGTCACTGTAAGTCAATTCTGACTGACTGCATATAACACCACATGTACAACACAAAATCTTGGGTCTTCTAGGCTGGTGGGTCCCTACCATCAGACTTCAGTTTTGAAGTGGAACCTTGCAAATCCCTTTCCATTGTTGGCTGAGGTTTTCTGAGAACTGAAATCTACCTACCTTATTTTTCCATGTATAAGACCTCCCATGTATAAGACGCCCCCCACTTTTCTAACCCCAAATTAAGAAATCTAAGTAGGGCTTAGCAAGTGGAGGGGAAAGCAGCGATCAAAGCCCTGCAGGATCACTTTGATCCCTGCTTTCCCCTCCACTTGTTTTGGTTCTCTCCTCAGCTTACTTCCGTGTACAGTGGGGTCTCGACCTACGGACGGCTCGACATACGAACGCTTCGACTTACGAACTGCTCTCATAGGAATATATGGACTCGACTTACGAACTTAGATTCGAGTTACGAACTCTTTTCCTTTTTTTTAAAGCTAAGTCATCTTAGGTTAAAAGGAAAAAAGAAAAAATATCCCCCTCTAGTGGCAGAAGGCGGAATAGCAGCTTCCCATTAGTTTCTATGGACGAAAAGAGCAGATACGGATTAAATGGTTTTCAATGCATTCCTATGGGAAATGCAGATTCGACTAAAGAACTTTTTGACCTGAGAACTGCCTTCCAATACGGATTAAGTTCGTAAGTCGAGACCCCACTGTATAAGACGACCCTCAATTTTAGTCTCAAAATTTTAGGCAAAAGTATAGTCTTATACACAGAAAAATGTGTTAATTCTGGGGACTGAAAGACTGGAACCGCTATGCTGGGGTATGTTTTAGAAGCAGCTTATCTTCTTCCATGGAACATGAAAATCTTTTTGAGAGGCTGTCTTGATCACAATTCATTGCATTATGAAAACCTTTGGGGGCTGGACTATTGTGAATGGTGGATGGAAAACTACAGGACACGGTCCCTCCGTCTGAAATCAGCAGTCGGAGGGGCCAGGGAGAACTCTGCCCATTTGATGAGCTGTTTGCCCACAGAGCCTCCGCTGCAATCTGCATATTGTAGAGTACGCTCTATTCTTTGAAGACCAACCATGATAACAGATGACTTTCTTTTGATGCCCTTGATTCTGAGCGTTCATTTTTAGAAACAAAGTCCTGAAAGGTATTGGCACTCCACAGCTGACAGCCTTTTGCTTCCTTTTGATCTGGGCATGTGTTGTCTTTCCTCTCAACATGCTCCTCTTGCAGCAGAAATTCATTCATTATTTTTTGTTATTACTATTATTATTTTCTTTTTCTTTTTTAATGAAAGCAGCTTCTTTTTCAGGCCAGATGGCCCAAATGGAAACTCACAGCTGGCTGGATTTTATTTGTGTTTTTATTTTTTTGAGAGGCGAGGGGGGAGGGGGGGAAGCTCATACTTTTTACAAATTTCCTTTCTTCCTCCATCTCATTTGCTTTACCCCTTTGAGTCCACGGACGGATCCCCATGTGAAACAACAAAGGAAGGAAGAAGAATAGAAGTTGTAAAGGTCACTTGGAAATATGCCTATTTCAAAGGTCCAGAGGCATAGAACTGATTGATCCGAACATACTCAGAGTCCCCCTGGTATTTGCCTCTAGTTTTAATCCACAGAGGTGTTGAATTGGTTAATTATTTATGCACCGTGCCTCCATTTTGATGCAGGAAGAGGGTTACAAAGCCTGTTTTCCTGAGAGGAAAACACAGAGCATTTTGAGGGTGCCTTTTCAACAAAAATATGACAAAAGAAGGGCATGGTGGACCTTTGCTATGCCATGTAGGGTGTGGAAGATGGACATGGATCAACCTCCATCACATCTGTGGTGATGATGATAATGGATGAAAAAAATGGTGGGGGGAAGAAACAGGTGGAGAACTTGCAATGAATTTTTTGTGTGCATCTTTTGAAAAGGTATAGTAATCATGCACATTACCCTTTCATTCTTTTTTTCCCCAAAACAAAACCAAGAGGGGACAATGGGCCGTTTGGGGTTTTTTTACTCCATCACCCAAATTCTCTTTTTGGGGAGTGTTAGCTGACAGATTGTCACCTGCAGGCACCTATGTTTTCCTCACCTGGGGGGGAAAAGCCTAGCCCCAAAGCTTCATGGCCTAGCTTCAGACCAGCTTCCTATTTGAAAAGGAAGCTGCCCAGGGAGATTTTAACAGGAAGCTAGGTTGGAGTTAGGCCATCCCCCAAGTGAGTAAAAGTTCAGTGTCTGTGGATTTGGGTCTGTCAGGTGGAATTCCCAGAATGGAAAAAAATACCCCAAATGGCGCTTCCCTAGTGGGCACCTTTTTTTACACTATTAGAGACTTTTGGAAGTTACTTACAGGTGGAGAGTGTAACTTAAGGTATCAAGTGAACCAGGACATATCCAAAGGTGGGTTAAACCCCCTCCTTTGTTTCTGTCATTTTCTTCTTTCTGCCCTTTGTTACCTCCTCCCCTCCTAATTTCTCTATACCTTCATTCTCTGTCTTTGTCCTCCTCTCTTCTGTTCTTCCTCTCTACCTGTTGGCTGCTTTGCTTTTACAGAGAGTGAGTCACCTGCATAGGGCTTTTGAAATTTGAATGAAGGTGGTTTGCCTTTGGGATAGAAAGAATAATTACCAAATTTCTTGGGTGTCTTGATTCGGACTGCCTTGACATGACAAAACATCTAGGTAAGAAATTTTCAAAGCCCACAAGATTCATTGCCTCCAGCCTGAGAGTGAGGCAAGGAGTCCTTGCCGTTCACTAAAAATGACCTGAAAACTCATGTCCTTTAAGAAGCTGACCACATACAAACACATGCAGCCAATAGAGAAAGACTAGCTGGTTGTTTTATAAAAGATGTAAAGAAGGCCTCCATTGCATCCCGTTTCTGTAACTCCCTGAAAAAAGCAGCACTGTCACTTGTACATGTTATCTTGTCCGCATAAAACCATTGAGTCAGTGGCTGTAGTGTGAGTACCTAGCATCCATCAAATCAAATTTTGACAGGTGCCCCACCCCTTTGGGGTGAGACAAAGCCCCCCCCCAGGAAAAAAACAAACAAAAACAAAGCAAAGTCGTTCCTTGGGTGTGCAGGGCAAAGAGGAGTTTACCTCTGTTCTACCTCACCATTCTAGGAGCATCACTAGAACTTTCTGTTGTTTGTCCAGCAGAATTTTAAAAAATAAGACATCTCTGGATGGCTCAGATCTTCCATCTGCGCCGTCCATCATAGGGATGTAAATCATCACTTGGAAAATGTGGGACCTCAGCATTCTTCTTCTTCTTGCCCCATGAGAGGGTAAGGTGTTTTGTGGTGGTTTCGGCAGAAGAAGAGAACAACCCCTTCTTTTTTTTCTCCCCCACAAACTAAGCAAAATTGTACCAAGAACACTATCTTGCAAAGAATGCTTTCTTATGTGGACTTTAAGGTGCAGAAGGTGTTGGAGGAGTTCTTTAGATCTTTATGGACCATTGGCCCATCCTTCTGTCCTGCAGGTGTGGGTGTGGCGTCTCAAAGGGAAAGGACACAGGTTGCATGCCGACTTTTTGCAAGATGACAGAGACCTGGGGGGGGGGAAGGGCTTTCTGTCCTGCCCTCTTGCTGAAGATTGGAATGGTGTGGTTTCAAAAATTCCTGATGTCAGCTGAAATCAACATGAGCCAAGAATTGAATGAATATTTCTTATACCCCCAAACCATTGTTCTTTTTCTGCACTGGCCCATCATGTACCTACTGGAATTCACCAACAATCTGTGTATGCAATTCTCCTCTGTGGTTTCTCTACAGTAGGATTGTGAATCAACATGATTCTTGGTTCTACATATTTCTGTGAAAGTTTCTGAATTTTTTCTTCTCTCCCGTGGGATTCCCTGGCCAGCAAAATGTCCTCAGTTTCTTCCTGTGAAATCTTGTGCATATGTGTGGTGGGAATCAATGCTGTTCTCCACATAATTTATTTCTAGCACCTCTTGTGAATGTCAAGCTCTTACCCTGTCTAACACAGACCTTGCCAGTTTTTCTGTTTTCCAGTGTTCTACAAAATATGATGTCAGTGGTTCCCAAACTTGGGTAAAGTAGGTGTTTTTGGACTGCAGCTTCCAGAGACCCTGGCCAGCAGAGATGGTGGTGAAGGCTTCTGGGAACTGCTGTCCTAGAACACTTCGGTTACCCAAAGTTGGGAACCACTGGGTTGGGTGATTCAAAAAATGGGGTAGAGGGAGAGAAGCAAGGAATGTAGAAAACTGGGCTTAATGGTTTAGTTCTGAGACCTGCAATTAATCTTCTTTCTCAGCTGAAGACTACAAAATCTTTGCTGGGTGTGTAACTATTGCAATCTATCTAGAAATACAAATGTTGTGTCCCTATGGCTGAAAACAGAAGGCACTTAACAATCTTTCAACCATATTTGCTACCTAATGACTGAAATCCAGTAGTAAATCACAACTAAAGTAGATACATTGAATCTGTGGGACTTGCAAAGGAATTCACAAAATCCCACACTGATTCAGTGGGCTTGCTCTCAGTTGTGACCTGCAGCTGGATTTCAGCCAATATTTTCTAGTTTGTCTGAGGTTTCATTCTTGGAAATCTGTCCTTGAGCGTTTTCAAAACAAAACAAAATTAAAAGGATAATTTTCCCCAAGATTTGAACTCTCCCTCTCCTCTGCCTGTCAGAGCCAGAAATTTCAGTTTCTCAGATAGTTTGGGAAGAAAACAAACATTGAGGAAAGAGCTTGCTGCTTTGTTCAGCCTCAGAGAAAAGTCTCCTCAGAGATGTTAAATAGCGAGCAAGTCTGCTTTGACAGATGTGCAGTGGTAGGCAGCTGGTAGCAGAAAAATCCAGCTGCAGACACTAAATATTCCACTTTACGCACATCTGCATGAAATATCGTGGATTAAGAGACCAAAAGAGATTTTGAACGCAACAGCTCCTGCAGTCTTCCCACAGAAGAGCAACCCCCACCTCCCCACTCTGGTATTATTTTGATTTACCTATATTAAACCTGAGAAGCTGCATGCATTTTCTTATCTATTTGACAGGGCTACAGTGTGCTTGATAATGTTCCAGGTGTTAATTAACACACAGGAAGAAGAATATGTAGATTCAAGTATGTGTGTGTGCTGCTCCTCTCATGAATGCAGCACTATGTAGCCATACTTTGGCTTCTCTTATGATGTAAGCCCTGACCTAATTCATCATTCTGCGGTTAATGAAGAGGAGGAGCTGCCAGATTCAAAGATAATCTGTGCATTTCTGCAAGTGGATTTTTGCAACACATTTCTGTGCAAACAGTGGCACTAGAACATTCAAGTCATGGTTGTGTTGTTGCATGAATTAGTAAAAGTAATAGCGCTGGATGGGTGTCTTGTATCTTGCTAATGACCCAAGCTGTTGTATGACACTTGCGGTGTGGTTAGTTAGGGTCACCAAGAGCCGTTTTAGACAAAACATAGCTTCTGTGGATGGTGGGAACTATATGGTGGGATAAAAACCCAGTTGGAATTTTGGTCCGGTGCTGGAGATAAGACCTCTTTGGGATGGGATGTTGGAGAATTTATTTATTTATTTATTTATTTATTTATTTATTTATTTATTTATTTATTTATTTATTTATTTATTTATTTATTTATTTATTTATTTATTTATACCCCGCCTATCTGGCCCACCGGACCACTCTAGGCGGCTGAATCTTCAAGGACCTGTCTTGCCACATGGCGACCTCAAGTCCCATCTCAAATTTTTCATCTCCAGCTTTTTTGGGTGATGATGGGGAAGTGATAAGGTTGAAGAAGTGCCTGCTGTAGGAATATAGACTTCATGCAGCCCATTTGAGTTCTCTAAGATCAGGATGCAGAGCCTGGCTTCACATCCCTTTATGCAGTGATATAAGACCAAACTTCTTCAAAAATGGTACCAGCCCATCAGAGATCCCTGGCAAGGGATCCTGACCTTGCGCATGATTTCTGCTACAGGGGAGAACATTTTTATGTCAAGGAGCCCTACCTGTCTATTGATCTGATCCTCACTAACTGAATTTTGATGCTGCCGATTATGTCCTTTTTGCCAGCTCCTTTTGAACTGTGTTTATCATTGTTTATCTACTGTCCTATACTTTGTATTTTGGACCAAAGTGTAGATCCATCAAAAATGAACACAAGTTAACTAATCATTCCCCGTTAGAAAAATAAATCTCCCCCTCCACAGTAGAAAATGGAGATACTTTTTTTAAAAAAGAGAGAGACGGGTTACAATTTTTTACATCAATACAAGGTATGTGAGGTGCACAAGCTGTGTTTAGAAGGAGAATTTCAACTTTGGGAGCTTTCTGGAACAGTGATTCTTTAAAACCTAGTTTGCTCTCCCCCATAGTAAAGGTAAAGGTAAAGGTTCCCCTTGACAATTTTGTCCAGTCGTGTTCGACTCTAAGGTGCGGTGTTCATCTCTGTTTCCAAGCCGTAGAGCCAGCGTTTTGTCCGAAGACAATCTTCCGTGGTCACATGGCCAGTCCGACATAGACACGGAACGCTGTTACCTTCCCACCGAGGTGGTCCCTATTTATCTACTTGCATTTGCATGCTTTCGAACCGCTAGGTTGGCGGGAGCTGGGACAAGCGACGGGTGCTCACTCCGTCGCATGGATTCGATCTTACGACTGCTTGGTCTTCTGACCCTGCAGCACACAGGCTTCTGCGGTTTAGCCCACAGCACCACCATGTTCCTTTTACATTGTTTTAAATCAGATGTGGGATTATTATTTTTTGTCCGCCGGCTTCTGCCGTCTTTCAGATTTGCACCCCCCCTGCATCTGAGAAATTTGCCCACTATCTTACATGCTTCATCAATCAATTGATTAAAAATGGGTTTATTTAAAAATTGTTTGCTAGGCTTTAAACATTTATCTAGTTTTATGTATGGATAGTATCAGTAAGGTTCTTTTAACCTCTGGGTACTCCAGCGAGGCTCCATCAGCTTGGAGATCCCTCACTGACTCAGGACTGCTTATACGCAAGGTGTTTTTCTAAGACACTGGGAAAGAGACTCTTCTGCTTTCATCTCAGGTAAGGAACACCTAAAATTCATTTTGTACATCTGAAGGGGTAGTACAGGTCCATATATCTTTGAGTACATATAGGAGGACGTCAAAATAATACCACTTTCCAGCGGTTCCCAACCTTGGGTCCTCAGATGTTCTTGGACTAAAACTTCCAGAAGCCTTTGCCTACCAGCTGTTCTGGCCAGGATTTCTGGGAGTTGTAGTCCAAGAACACTTGGGGGCCCAAGGTTGGGAAACACTGCTGTAGAAGAAGGTCCACAACCTTCTCACACATTTTGAAGTGGACCTGTCCTCTCCCGTTAAGCGTAGAAAACTTACTGGTTTGGACTACAAGACTTGTCTAGCCATTACGGCTGATAGAACAGAAGTTAGACTCTCCCACCACCACCCCAAAAAAAGCCTTTCATGAGCTGTTCTGATAAGCCAGGAAAAGAGAGAGAGAGAGAGAGAGAGAGAGAGAGAGAGAGAGAGTTTCACATATATGCCAAATTTAATTGTCTTCTTTATGAATGTCCATGTCTTCGGGAAGATCTGTAACATGTCTCTCTTTGACAAGGAATTTACTGTGATTCCCCCGCCCTTGAGAAGATACCAGAATAAAGCAGATCTTCTTGTGGGGTAAGAGATGACAAGGGAAGCATCTTCCGTTATCTCAATAAAATTAAAGGCAAGCAAAGCCTTTGTGATCTGAGCTGACAGCAGCAAACAGGAACGTTAATGTGGTGGAGACCAGTGTCTTGATGAGGTCCGTCTGAGCCAGCAGGCTTTCAAGCAAAAGCCAGAGTCTTCTGTCTGTGCGACTCAAATAACTCTTTCATCTGTGTCTCTTGGATTGTGGCTGCTACTTTTGGGAGGTGGGATGCCAAGGGTTTATCCTTTTTTTCCTTTGCTTGTTGTCCTTGTTGTTTATAGACAACTATCAAAATAGAAGTGGGTGCACAGTAAGCAGGAAATAGTTGACTAGAGTGTGTTTGTACGTTGTTGGTTTTTTCAGTTATGCACATTTTATCCATCTATATTTTAAAACATGGATGTAGTTCTGTGATGGGTTTGTTTCTCCGAAAGGCGCTGTAAGCGTGGAAGTGTGAATTCTGAGACACCTGTTTTCTCATGGTCTATCTGTGGGGTTTTAATCCATAATGGGCATGTGCCCCTCCCACATTGAATCCATATTTGACATGAGGACATACAAAATCACTCATTTTCTCAAGTGATTTGAATTTTGGTATACTCATTCCCATCTCTAGTGTTGGCCAGCCTCCCCCATTTTGGCCCCTCTTTTTCTCAAAAGAGCAGATGTCGCTGTCAGTTTTGTGTTGAACCCAGGACCGAGTCTATCGGGGCTTCAACAAAAGGCAGGGTCTTCCCGCCTCTGACAGGAGAATGTCCCCGAGCCCGGATTGTGGTAATCCACCATCTAAACAGATACGAGACACGAATCTCTAAAATCAAAAAAATGTCTGCGCTGCCTCTTTGTCTGTAATGGAGAGAGATAACCTGCCCACACAAAACATACACACACAACGCAACACAACAAATCTATTTATGTTATCGCCACCCGCCAGCAAAGATATATGGCAGCAAGTCACCACCTACAATTATTATCGTAAAGAGACCCTTTGATGAAGCACGCGGGGCCCTGCTATTTATCAGACACGAGGCTATTATATCTTGGCTCCCAGAAAGACGGCACAATCTTGGCATCCACGAAGGCATCAGGTGCTCGGAAATAAGCTGGAACACAGAGGCTGAGGCCTCCCTCCCATTCTCTATGGCATTTCTGAAAAACTCTGGCATTGCTAAAGTCCCTCGGAGAGTGGCTGGTCCAGCGGTTGCTGTCTTTTGTCTCTGTTTGGGCCTGGAGAATAATGGCCCCATGATGAGGTGTCTCTGTTTTCAAGGGTTTCGGGAATATCTGTAGGTGCCTTGCACTGGCTGGGACTACTGGCCCTGAAGGGTCTTCTGATATCCTCCTTTCAACAAATATAGCTTCTCTCCCTAGTAAGCCCAAGCAGGAAGCAAACAGCTCTACTACAGTGGACTGTTGTGTGTGGCACCTTCAGCTTCTCCGGGCAAAGAGAGGGAGCAAACCAGCAATTCCAGAAGGGATGGAATGCCTTGGCTTCCGTGTCTTTTGCCCTTGCCCTCTGCCCTTTGCTCGTCTCAAAGGAAATAAACCAGGGCATGTGTAGGATGGAGAAGTGAAGGGGGAGAGGTGGTAGGATGGGTTGGAAATGTGTTTCATGGAAAAGAGGGAGCAAGCGGCTTCAGAGAGGAGCACCTGTGGATTCACATTACAAGGGAGGAGATTTTGACTAAACACTAGCAAGGACTCCTGTACACTCGTGTACTGCAGTGAGTCCTGGCTCCTTTGTGCATGGCAGGACAGGAGGCTGAACACCTCCCATATGCATTGCCTCCGACGCATTTTTGGTATCACCCGGCAGGACAAAGTTCCAAATAAAGTAGTCTTAGAACAAGCTGGAATTGTCAGCATGTATACACTATTGAAACAGTGATGTCTATTGGTTGTTGTGGGTTTTTCGGGCTCTTTGGCCATGTTCTGAAGGTTGTTCTTTCTGACGTTTTGCCAGTCTCTGTGGCCAGCATCTTCAGAGGACTGGAGTAGGAATTCTGTCCATGCTCTGTTGGTGTTTGTTGGACCAACCTGTCTTTTTGATCTTGTGAATAAACAGCAACAGAGCATGGACAGAGTTCCTACTCCAGTCCTCTGAAGATGCCGGCCACAGAGACTGGCAAAACGTGAGAAAGAACAACCTTCAGAACGCGGCCAAAGAGCCCGAAAAACCCGCAACAACCATCTATGGAGATTTTTAGCTATAAGGCCATTGAGCCCAACTCCCTGCTCAATGCAAGGGACAAACATTTGTCTCATTTTCTTCTTAGAGCATTCACTACCTCCAGAGGTAATTGGTTCCATTGTTGTACTACTCTAACAGTTAAGACATTTTTCCTGATATCCAATGAAGATCTGTCTTCCTGTGACTTGAGCCCATTGTTGCATGCCCTGCATTCTGGGATGATCGAGAACAGATCCTGCCCCACCTCTGTAGGACTACCTTTCTTTGAAAAGTGCTGTGCTATCTCCCTTTAGTCTTATTTCCTCAAGACTAAATATGCCCAGTAATTTCAGTCTTTCTCACAGGACTTGGATTCCAGTCACCTGATTCTCCTTGTTGCCTTCCTCTCAACATCTTCCAATTTGTTAGCATCCTTCTTGAAGCGCCGTATCCAGAATGGGGCACAGTACTCAAGATGAGGATTAACCAGTGCCAAATAGAGGGAAATTAGTGCTTCATGGAGTTTGGAACATTCCTATGAACTCAGCGCCATGGAGAGGATCATACCACTGCTCCATAAATGCTGTTCCACACTACCTCTTTAGAAGTTAATTAATCCATGGCTGTTTTTAACGTAGCCATGAAATGCCACACCCTTGGTTGCTGGGTGCCACTCAGAAAGACGGGCGTGCAGCCGTCTCATGGTTACATAGGAGACAGGATGAGCCTTTGCACATGAGCACAAGCAGTCTGGCTTATTAAGTATTTCTACTGTAGCTCTCAGAGCTCAGAAAGATGCCTGCTGCTGTTTTGGGGGGGGAAACCAGAATAACACAATGGCCCAACTGCACAACTGCAAAAGTGTAAACAGCTGAAGGAATAGAGGTGTTTTATTTAAATCATTCCTTTTGCCTACTTCTCTTCATATTCATGAGTTCAGCAGCTCACTCTTTCCCTCTGTTTACCCTCTTTTTTCCAAAGCTGGGGAAACTGCAGGTGTTCAGAATTCACAAGTTCCTGTTTATTCACAAGATCAAAAAGACAGGTTGGAAAGCAGAAGCTGCTTTCAGAGGATCTCAGGAGTTGGTGTTTTGATTTATTTATATATATAGTTTTTATTTTGCATTTGGAGGGCTTCGCGAAACCTCCCAACACGCAGGCGGCCATCTCCAATCTCATCAACGGGACCATTTTAACTCCAAATGCCACATGCCACCCCTCCAAAATAGCAAGGACAAATACAGACACGTACACACACAGAGAGAGAAATGCAAATTGTTGAAGGGCCCATTCTTTTCTTTTTCTTCCAAAGCAGGAGTATTTTAGTCCGTGCGCCGCTAATGCAGCTGGATGCTGCTCCCCCACAGAGAACTCCAACTAAAGGACCATTTAGAAACAATTTCGCTGATCCATCCTGCACTTATGTCTTGAGCGTTGTTCTCCTGGTGGTGTTTTGTCCTCCCCCCCTTCTTCCTCCCTCAGAAATTTTGATAGATGAATCTTAAATTCAGAGATTCAGCTGTGAGCGCTCATATTGGATACTAATGTCTAGCTCAGCCCACCACGGGGGCTCTTTCCAATCCTGTGGGTGCTTATCTAAGCATTAGAGAATTTATGTTTTTTTGTACAACGGGCTGATGCCTCACTGTAGATTATATACAAACCCTCGAAATGTGTTTTCCCTCTGCGTGGAACGTTTGGGTAACCAAACCCACAAGTTGTGTAAGACCAAAGCTACTACAATACACGGTCTGGGGAAACCATGCACATCACCTTCTTTAACATATTTCACAACACCAGAGGTAATATCTCTTGGGGAAGCTTTTGGGGTGTGTGTGAAGACTTAAGCTATGGATGTTGCCAGTCTTGGAGCACTGATGAAAGTTTCCAGGAACTGTTCTGCCTCTTGGGGTCTCTGGCTAGGGAGACAAATCTCAAGAGCAGCCCAAGAGGGGCCAACGGTTGAGTCTGGTGCCCAATGTGGCATTATCTCTGCTGGCCTCAGCTTGCACCAGGTGCTACAAGCTCAGTGGAAAAGGATTTGTATGTAGGTTGCCTTTTTGCAGCATTAGGGCACTGAAGAACCAAGAGCAAGGAGCAATGGTTAAGGGGAGGGCTGGTGGTGGGTAGATGCACTTAGGCCCATCCTGCCATCTAGAGAAAGGGGTTGTCACTTATGACCTGTTTTGTTGCTGACATCCTGGTGGCCACTGAATTCTCTGTGGGCTAATTCAAAGTACTGGTTCTAACTTATAGAGCCTAAGCAGCTTGGGTCCAAGCTATTTCAAGGACATGTCCCCTGATGAACCTGCCTGGGTGTTAGGATCATCAGGAAAGGCTTTTCTCTGAATCCCACCACCTTCATGGGTGCGTCTGGTGGGGACACAGGAGAGAGGCTTCTCTGTGGCTGTTCCATGACTCTGGAACTCCCTCCCACTGGAGACCAGGCTGGCCTCAGCTTTGCTGTCCTTCCGCAAGCAGACAAAGACCTTTCTCTTCAGGCAGGATTCCTCTCAGTGACTGGCTGCCTGAGTCGGGGTTTTAAATGGTTGGTTGCGCCTTGTTGCTTTGGAATGTGTTGGTGTTGATTTTGTTCACTGTTTTTAGTGTGGCGTTTGTTTGATGCTTTTAGTTATTTGTATTCTTACTGATGTTAGCTTTACATAATGTATTCTAATGATGTAAGCTGCCTTGGGTTCTTTTGAAGGAGAAAGGTGGGGTAAAATGCTTTAAATCAGTCGTGACAAGGCTTCTGCAAGCTCGTGGTTCATTTGAGTTTTACCCAGATTCATCTCCCATTTGGGAGGCTACTGCCCACATTTCCACAAGTGGTCGTACCACAGAAGGAGTTCCAGGCCTTCTCAAATCTGAGATGCCTTGCTTCTGTGACATTCAAAGGGCTCATCCTTGTGTCATTACCAAGATCCAACCTGTGGTTGTAAGTAAGGGCTCTGATGCTACCCACCAAGAAACTTTTCCAAAGTAGAGTTTAACTCATGGCTTTACGTACCGTATTTTCTGTATATACTGTAAGATGCCCCCATGTATAAGACCACCCACTTTTCTAACCCCAAATTACAAAATCTAAGTGGGGCTTAGCAAGTATAGGGGGGGAAGGGGTCAAAGCCCTGCAGGATCACTTTGATCCCTGCTTTAACCTCCACTTGTGTTTGTTCTCTCCTCAGCTTACTTTAAGACGACCCTCAATTTTTAGTCTAAAGGTTTTAGACAAAAGTATAGTCTTATACACGGAAAAATACGATATCTGTGAAACCATTTGGCAGAAGGCGGAGGGCAATCTTGGTCTTCCTGCCAACCAAAGACAGACAATGCGTTTCTTAAATTCGTATTTGTCCCCAAAATGATCTACTTCTCACCTCCCGAAACCTAGCAATGAAAAAAAAAAAGCTTGTCTTGTCTCTGAAACCGATGCATTTCCAAGGCAGAAAAGAAACCTGATTAAGATTTGTTTTGTTTTGTTGTAGGTTTGTGTGGGCTTTTTTTTTTTTTTTTTTTTTTTTTTTTTTGGCAATACAGATCGGTTTTTATAAACAGCAGTGGAGAACTCCAGTGGCTAGTTGGGACTTATTTTCCCTGCTGTTCTGCGAAATGCTGGCAGCAACTTCGGAAGTTGGCAACCTCTCCCTCGGTTCCAGAGGGGTGCTGTGCTGCAGTGAAATATATACCTAGAGGGCATTATGACCGGCTTGTTAAACGGGTGCTTGGCAGGACTTTGGTGTAGCAGCCAAGCTATTCTCTCCTGGCAGATTGCTCCACTGCATTCATTCTGAGGCTCCCAGTACTGCTGTGCATCTGCTGGGACGGAGAGAGAGAGACTGCGGAAGAAAAGACTGGCACATTAGTATCATCAGTGGCGGAGGATGCTTGTAAAGATGGAAATGGGGAGCCGTGGTGAATATTTCTCAGCTTAATGCTGTCGTAACCCTCTTGAGTTCTATGGGACTATTTGTTTACTTAGGTATCTATTGAAGAACCTTGCAAACACGAATTCACAAAAAATGAGTCTCTTCTTATTCACATTCATATGGCAGTCAACATGAGCAATTATAACAACAACTAAATGCTATAATTCATGCACCCAAGTCCTTGGCAGCAGCGCCAACACAGGAGCTGCTTGTAGAATTGCAAAGTTCAAGTGGCCTTTTGAATTCAAATTCAGACAAAAAACCAAGATATCTTCCTCAGAGGGTATTCAAAACATAAAAGAAGCAGCTCCACATGCAAAATCGCCAAAACACTAGAATGAAATTTTAATTACATTTCATCTGCATGAATTCATTATGTGGATTATGTGGATTCACCCCTCCAACACAAACATACGTATATGAATCATACCTAGACCAAGTTGGCCAGGACCTTAGCAGTCGAACTGCAACCAGCAGCTCTGGTCTCTTCAGTTCCCCTGTTCTTTCTGATTCAAATCTCTTACTCACAGCCCTGCTCTTTCTTAATCCCACCCCTTTGGGCTGAACCAATATTTCCTAGTGGTTGCACTATGAATTTTGACATTTCTTGTTTTTTCTGTCTCTGGAGCCTCCTTTCCATTGTGATGGGAATCTAAAATCCCCATCATAACTTTTTGTTATTTAGTCATTAAGTTGTGTCCAACTCTTCATGACACCATGGACCAAAGCACGCCAGGTCCTCCTGTCTTCCACTGCCTCCCAGAATTGGGTCAAATTCATGTTGGTCGCTTCAGTGACACTGTCCATCCATCTCATCATCTGTCGTCCCCTTCTCCTCTTGCCTTCACACTTTCCCAACATCAGGATCTTTTCCAGGGAGTCTTCTCTTCTCATGAGATGGCCAAAGGATTGGAGCCTCAACTTCAGGATCTGTCCTTCCAGTGAGCACTCAGGGTTGATTTCCTTCAAAATGGATAGGTTTGTTCTCCTTGCAGTGCAGGGGACTCTCAAGAGCCTCCTCCAGCGCCACAATTCAAAGGCATCCATTCTTCGCCGGTCAGCCTTCTTTATGGTCCAGCTCTCACTTCCATACATCGCTACTGGAAAAAACATAGCTTTGACTATGCAGACCTTCATCATGACATAGTGCAACCCTATATGGTGGCCCTTTCAGGGTGTTTCTACAGGTGCTCCCGCACCCAGCTGCCCAGTTCTTACCCTCACATACTTACATGTTCCGCATTCATGTAGAAACCTAGCCTTTGAGAGGGAAAGCAATTCTTCTCTTGACATGCCAGTCTTCTGAGAGTATGGATCTGACTGGAATTTTTTATGGAGAGGCTTTTGATCCAGTGAACTTCAGCCTGGCAGTTATGTAGTGGCATAGTTCAGATTCATTTGTATCACCTCACAAAGAACTCGATTCAGCCTAAGGTAAAATAAGGATGATACAAGGTAGTTAAGAATCAATCAAGACCTAAAATACTGATGTTAACATTCAAAGAGTGGTTCGTATTTAGGTTTTGCTTCTGCTTTTTTTTAAATGAAATACGTTCTTTATTTCTTATGTGTTTTACCTTGATTATTATATATTTAGCTCAGTGGCTTGGGCTTCAGACCCAGAGGTTGGGAGTTTGATTCCCCAGTATGCCTCCTACCAGTACAACCAGCCTGTGTGGTCTTGGGCACCGTCCTGGGATTCCCCCAGAACAGGGAAATGGTAGGCCATTTCTGAATATCCGCTACTTAAGGAAACCCTGAAAAAGAGTCTACATCAGCCAAAATTGACTTGCTGGCATGTGATTATTATAGTTATATGTCCATTTCCTATGTGACCTTGTTGCTTTCAAATACCAAGAGAAATGATCAGCATTATTTTGTATTATAATTAACTCCTGTAGAATTTGTTGGTATTGGCAGCTATGATCCACAAAAAAAATACAGTGGCTAGAATCCTATTGTTGATTTAGGTTTGTGTGAAGTCCTGTGAGGCTTTGCGACAAATTGTCATAGAATTAAAGAATAATGGAAGGAGCCTATAAAGCCATTGAGCCCAACCCTCTGCTCAATGTTGATCAGCAATAAAGGACCACCTCTGCTCTTGCGGGACTGCCCAGTCGTGCGATTAAGTATATGCTAGGAAACTTAACCAGCACCTCATTAATGAGTGGCAATTTGTTGTTGTTTAGTCGTTAAGTCATGTCCGACTCTTCATGACCCCATGGACCAGGGCACACCAAGCACTCCTGTCTTCCACTGCCTCCCGGAGTTTGGTCAAATTCATGTTGGTCGCTTTGCAGACACTGTCCAACCATCTCATCCTCTGTCATCCACTTCTCCTCTTGCCTTCACACTTTCCCAACATCGGGGGCTTTTCCAGGGAGTCTTCTTTTCTCATGAGATGGCCAAAGTACTGGAGCCTCAGCTTCAGGATCTGTCCTTCCAGTGAGCACTCAGGGTTGATTTCCTTCAGAACGGATAAGTTTGTTCTCCTTGCAGTCCAGGGGACTCTCAGGAGTCTCCTCCAGCACCACAGTTAACCATGAAAAGAACAGTCAAAACATCAAAGGCTTCTATTATTGGCAGCATGAGAACCAAACTCATGTTGCTGAGGGGGAAAAGTGGTGAAAAAGCACCACTGTCCACTCATAGTATGTGTTTCTTTGTAAATGGCATCGGCTGCTTTTTCTTTTAATGAAGCACTCCAAAGTGACAAGAGGAGTTGAGAAAATAAAAACAGTCGAGGTGGCAAAGCAGTATTGAACTACTACATGGAAATAGTTGAAATACGAAATCCCTCTAGAAGGAAGCCTGTCTTTGCCATGTCCTAGGTCATCTTTGTGTGTAGTAAGGCATAGAGGTCTATGTTTAAACTTGTAAAAAAATGAATACACTCAAGTCTTGCCTCATGTTGAAAATTTTATCTCCTCAATGTCTGCTTTGCGCTCTCTCTCTCTCTCTCTCTCTCTCTCTCTCTCTGTCATATTTTAATGTACAATAGCCCAGTCATCAAAGATTTACCACGGCCTCCTCCCTAATCCCCTTCTCCGACACCCTATAGTTGACTTGCTGGCCAGCAGTAAACACATGATAAATTCCAGACATAAAACATGCCAAAGCCCGCAAACCCAAGGGATCACCACCCGGGACAAATAAAAAACAGAAAGCTGTTCGTTAGATGCCCTTGGAAATAATTAGTCGCTCTGGCTGGTGTCTCCAGCACAATCTGGTGCGCCGGTCCCTTGGCCTTCGGTTCTCTCATCTCCTCAGCAAAAATAGATTCACACACACAGACCGCCCCCCAACCCTGGCCACCTGAAAAAGCAGTTGGAGATTTTCGCTCCCTCGCCGAAGTAAATGGCAGAGATTCCAGTCCAACTTTGTTCCGGATGGGATGGCAGTGGCATTTTAACGGCGAGATAAGAAGGTTGGAGAGGACTGAGCTTGGAGAAAAGGATGGGAAAGGATGGGCCCTCCCTCCCTCAGAGATAGTTTTCTTTCCCCTGGGGTCTCTTCCCTTCATAATATGCAAATAGGATGGGAACCTTTGTTGTGCCGAAGTTTCCTGGTCAATTAAAATAGGCTCCTCATTCTTTCTTTTTTTACCTAGGACTCCATTTTTCGAACACGGCTCCCTTCATATTCAGATCTTTCCTTTTGAACCCCATTGTTTCCACCACTGTCAGGAAAACGGTCCTTTCTGGACTGCCTTTCTGGACTGGGTTTCCTAAGACCCAGCTGTGTTAACAAAATTCATGGGCAGGGGAATGGGGAGGGAGGGCAAAATCTTGCGATACCTTGGAGATTTATTAGAATATTGGCTTTTTGTGGACCAAAGCCCATTTCAAACCCTGCTTCCTGCCTTCCTGAAGTGACCTGAAATGAACCCAATGCATATCCTTGTAAATGCATTTCCAAGGGCTTGTATGGTTTCCTGGGAAACTGGCTGGCTGGTATGGCCATAGGAAAGGGAAAGGATGAGGCCTTAGCACTGAAGCAGATTCTTGGCACACAGATGACCCCTGATGCCATTTAGGGGGGATGGAAATTTTGTTCAGGTTTTGGGTTTGTTTGTTTTTTTGTTTTGTTCTGATTTGATTTTTTTAAAAAGATGGACCAGAACTTTCCAAAACTTGCAAATTCCTCCAAAACCACAACTGAAAGTTACTCAATTTTTGAAATGGGGAAGAAGTTGTAGCTGGCAAATCCATCCGTCTAGATCACAGGCTCCCAACCTGTGGGTCATGGCCTCCAAGGGGGTCACAAACTGCTTTCTGTGGGGTCCCCATAGTTTCCAGAGGAGGGGGACATTTCACCCTTGAGTTGCACCCCCCCCGTTCCATTTTGAATGCATCCTGCTCCCTCCCTCCCTTGTTTCCCTTTAGCCGGTGCTGTGGGTCTCCGGTGCCCCCTTGGCTGTGCACTCTCCTTCCCGAGGAAAAACTCCCCCTCCCCCAATAAAACCAGTTTTAACCCATGCTTGTTACCTCCACCTCTTGAAACCCATTAAGGGACTGTCCAGGGGTGTGTTTGTGCGCGGGAGTGGCTTTAACAAACACTCAGCTGCAGATTTTGAAGCCGGTTGCCCGGATACAAGTACAATCATCACATTCAGTATTAGGCTAAAATTATTTTCCGAAAACAATTTTTCTTTAACCTCATTCTGTAAATGTGGGGACTCGCTGGTTCTTTGGCTATTATAAAAGGGGGTCGTGACTTGAAAAATATTAGGAAACGCACTTCTATCCAGGTTTTTGGAATGTTGAACTCTTAAATATCTGGCTTAGAATCTTTGTGTCTTCAGCCATATTTCCATGGTTTAATAAAAGTCACCACCACTTTTTAATGTTTATTTTATTTTATTTTTTGCTGAGAAGCTCCTCTTAGTTCAGTGGCAGTGAGCCGTGGTGGTCTGTTCCACGTGGCTAACAACTTTCTTCCCTAGCTTGTCCTGCGCAGGCAGTTAAGAATTTCATTCCCGTTTGTTTTTTCCTCGTTTTCTAAAAGAGCAAAATCTGCCACTTTCTTCATACATGGGATGAAGAGAATTTAAGATTTCTTTGTTAAAAAAAACTAATTTATGGTAATTCACTCTGATTTGGCGTGATGGCAGCTTTATGTCATTGTCATCCAAAAACGGAGCATTTGGATTACATAAAACTAAAGCTATCTTCGAATGAAGGCAAAACTAGAGCATTTTGGATTTAAAAACCAACAGGGCACCCATAAGGACAGAATGCTCTCACCCATACTTTTCCGTCTTTGTACCCCTGCGCACGAGTCATGAAAATGTAGAGCTGAATGTCTTGTCCTAGACTGGACAGGAAAGCAAAGGGAAGACAGAGTGGCATCAACATTTCTAACAAGCCCGGCCAGTCTTCTGTAAGTGCCTGCTCCCATAAACTGTGTTACACCATGGAACAGAGCTGCCGTTTTCCTGTAAGAAGTACAGGAAGATCTATTGTGAGATTAAACATTCTATTAAACCATGTAAATTTTTAAACACGGGGACTCTTCTGGTCAGTTTACCGATGCGCAGTGCTTTAGAAGTCAGCGGAGGACACATGACCGTAGGTTAAATTAATTTTGCTTACAGGGCACCAAAAAAGCAATATATAATTGAGCAGTGAGGGCAGGAGTGCTAACGCTGCAGCAAGCCTGTCCACGTGTCTACTCAAGAGTAAGTGTCCTTGAGTCCATGGGGCCTTTCCACGCCCTGCCTCTTGGGTTAGCGTGCACGGACCCGGAGCCCCTGTTGCTGAAAACTGGTGTAGAAAGAAGGAAACAAGGCAATCATCATCCTTCTTTTTCTAGAAAGATCTAGAACTCCTTTCCTCAGTGAAATGTTGAAGTCAGGTGACAAAACCCCTTGTTCATAGGCGGTGAAATGGGAGGGAACATCTGGTTAATTTCAGCAGTAAAGGTAATATAACCAATATCCAGTGTGTGGAAATAGCCAGTCTCGAGTATTATGGTTACTTGTAACCAGTTACACTTTGAGTAACAAACGATTGTAAGGAGTACCCTGTTTCCCCGAAAATGAAGACCTAACCTGAAAATAAGCCCTAGTGTGATTTTTCAGGATCCTCCTAATGTAAGCCCTACCCCCCAAAATAAGTCCCAGTGAAACTCTGACCTCCACCATTGTGCCAGAACGAGATGAAGATGACAGAAGTTTATTTGAATAAATGTAGATGGTTGTACATGAAAAAGAATAAAACATTCCCTGAAAATAAGCCCTAGTCCAAAAATTAATATAAGACCCTGTTTTATTTTCAGGGAAACACAGTAGTTAAAACACTGGAGTAAAAGTAATGTAACAAATAGTAGAAACAGGGTTTTGTTTGTTTTTTTCTGTGTAATAAACAAAGCTTTCCAGTTACCTTCAAAAGGCTACTTTTTAAGGGTCTCAAGGTGTTTGGGGGGCACTTAGGAATTTTTAAGGTTCTGAGCCATTCGTTTATCAGTCTTAAGGAGCAAATCTGTACAAAAGTTATACAGAAAGTGTAACTTTCAGTGGTAAATTGCTATAATTTAAGAAATCTCAGCATACTAAGTTGTGTGACTTAGCATGCAACAGATAATGTCTACAGAGATTTCTTGACTTAGAACAATTCAGAGTACAGCTTTTGCGTAATCCCAACAGAGTACAGCTTTTGCGTAATCCCAAAAGAGTACAGTTTTTGCGTAATCCCAACAGGATTCCAACCAGTATGTTTATCCATATCCCTTTCTAAAACACTTTGAGTCGTGCAACTAGGCATGCTTGCTTCTTTTAGACAAAAATAACGGGAAAACCAGATTGATTAAAGTGCGTCCAACACAATTCTGTGACCACAGAAAAATATAGGCAAACTCCATCTGGAATACTTATTATAGAACTCCTGAAATATGAACACTCCATAAAAATTATAGATGCACCTGCCACCTGTTTTGCAACACCTCCCCTGCTCCAACCTAGTTTATTCTTTTATTTCACTTCACTGCCATCATGTACTACTCACCTATCTTTTAATCCCATCCCTCGATGTATTATAAATCCCAAATCTGTTCATGTTTGTTTGCTGGCTTGCCTGTTTTGTAGACACACCAGTGCTGAGATTTAATTGTAGAAATTGTATTTGCAAAGGCTTTCATGGCTGGGATCTAATGGTTTTTTCGGGCTCTTTGGCCATGTTCTGAAGGTTGTTCTTCCTAACGTTTCGCCAAGTCTCTGTGGCCAGCATCTTCAGAGGACATGAGTAACACTCTGTGCTCTGGTGCAGTTTGTTTGGGAGTTGAGTATTTATAGCTGTGGGATCAGCTTTTGTCCTTTTCAGGAGATGGGTGATTATGGTGATCAGTGTGTTTTTGTTGTGGGTGTATTGTTGTGATAAGGAGGAGAGTTTATCTGTCACTGTGATTGATGGGTGTTGTTAGCTGGTCTTTTGTGTGTAGTGATCACCGATCCTTGTGGCTGGGTAGAGTTCGTAGAAATTGTAGAAATTCTTTTCATTAAAATGGAACACGGGAAGAGTGGATCTATGGGAAGAGCAAACCCACTGATAAAAAGTGGACCTATGGGAAGATCAAACCCACTGATGAATGGGGGGAGGCATTCATGTACACACAGAGCCATGGCAGGGTTTGGGGAAAAATGCCTTCTTTGACTACAGCACCTAGAACCCACCAGCCAGGATGGACAGTAACTACACTAACTGGGAGATTTCTGGAGCGGTGGTTAAAACACAAGCACACACTTTTATGAGCCCTAGAATAGGATACACACATATAATGTCTAGACATGTTTGCAGGACTGTTCTACATGTTGCTGTATGATGTCCCCGACTGTCCAAGGATTAGCTCTTATCTTATCAAACTGGAACCCATAGCAGGGAGGTATGAATCAGTTCAAAGTACATCAAGAGGAAGTAACTAAGGAGGCACACACATGCTGCTCTGAAGAACAGCTTAGTAGCAACTGTGCATGTTCAATGAAAGTCCACCCTTCTAGAGGTAAACATTGGTCCTGCACATTCACATTAACACCCCAGTACCAGCGTACATGAAGAAGAGTTAGGAAGTCACTTCTCTTTGTCTTGAACTTGAAGCTGGACAGGTTTCTATATGCATTCATGTCTATGCACAGGTTCCGGGGAAAGCTTTAACTCAATTGTCATTGTAAAACTGAAGGGTAATTTGTACGTACACATTGTCAAAATGCAAGACAACTGTACCTTGACCGAGCTGTACCGGGCATTGACTTTGTCTTTTCTAGCTGACTGTTCCTATTTCCTTGTGTCCTGTATTGCTGAATTATATTTGGAGAGCCCCACTTCTCTAGGCCTCATGAACCTTCTCCTTGTGAGTGGGTCAGATGAGCAACCATGATGGAAACACCCACCCACACCCACCTAAATGGGAGATATATTAGATCAGACCCTATTGGCCAACTGGGGTGGGGACAAGGGAATGAAATGGGATCTTTCTCTGCATGCTTACCAATAATAGGTGGAATTTTATGGCTGGGGACGACTATGAGAACGGGAAGGTTGAAAAGTGGATTGGACCAGTCACTAGAGGAGAGGACGGTCATAGATGCAGAGAATCATAGAATTGTTAGAGCTGGACCCCTAGCACCATTGAGTCCAAACCCCCAGAAGTGAAGGAAATCCCTAACCAAAGCATATCTGATGGACTGCCACCTGAACCTCTGGTGAAGAGGAGTCCACCACTTTCTGAGATAGTCCACCCCGAGCAGCTCTCGCTCTCAGGAAATTCCTCCTCATGTTTAGGTGAAATCTCTTTTCTTACAATCTGAAAGTTTTTGTCAATGGTCCTGAGTTGTGATGGCAGGGAACAGCATTTGTGTTGAGATGCAGTGTATCTCTGAATATGTGCTAGTTGTCGGTGGATGAATAGCTGAGGGACTGCTGTCTCTACGCCTCTCTTCAGGGGTGCAAAAAATCACCTGGACAGCCACACTGGGAAATTAAATAAGGGAAGAGATAAGGGAAATAAGGGAAGGCTTGTCTGTTAGGGCTCCTGCTGCGCAGCTCAGGAGAGTCCAATATGTATGTGTAGATATGGTGTGGTGATAGAAACCTGTGTTCTATGGATTGAATACCATGAGCAGTTGTGCTCCATCAACATCAGGAAAGCTGTATATTCCACAACTCTAGCTTATCCCAAGCTGGCTGGATAGCTCAGTGGGCTAGGTAAGTGGCTGTGGAGCCAGAGGTTGGAGTTTGATTCTCCTCTATGCCACCTGGGAGGAGAACCAGCCTAGGTGGCCTTGGGCAACCTGCACAATCCCAGGGCACCTCCAGAAGAAGGGAAAGATAAACCACTTCTGTGTATCCTATACCTAGAACACCCTGAAAAGGGTTGCCATAAGTCAGAACTGACTTGACGGCACATTGTTATTATTATTTATTAGCCTATCCTAACTAACAGCATATGACAGCAAGTTTGGAAAACTCTGCAATGGCCAGAGGATTGGAAAAGATCAGTCTGCATCCCAATCCCAAAGAAGGGCAGTGCCAAATAATGCTTCAACTACCATACAATTGCACTCATTTCACATGCTAGCAACATTATGCTCAAAATCCTCCAAGGTAGGCTTCAGCAGTATATGGACTGAGGGGCAGAGGAACTAGGGACCAAATTGCTTACATGCGCTGGATTATGGAGAAAGCCAGAGAGTTCCAGAAAAACATCTACTTCTGCTTCATTGACTAAGCAAAAGCCTTTGACTGTGTGGACCACAACAAACTATGGCAAGTCCTTAAAGAAATGGGAGCGCCTGACCACCTTATCTATCTCCTGAGAAATCTCTATGTGGGACAGGAAGCAACAGTTAGAACTGGATATGGAACAACTGATTGGTTCAAAATTGGGAAAGGAGTACGACAAGGCTGTATATTGTCTCCCTGCTTATTTAACTTATATGCAGAATACATCATGCGAAAGGTGGGACTGGAGGAATCCCAAGCCGGAATTAAGATTGCTGGAAGAAATATCAACAACATATTAAGATATGCAGATGATATCACTCTGATAGCAGAAAGTGAGGAGGAATTAAAGAACCTCTTAATGAGGGTGAAAGAGGAGAGTGTCAAAAATTGTCTGAAATTTAACATCAAAAAACTAAGATCATGGCCACTGGTCCCATCATCTCCTGGCAAATAGAAGGGGAAGATATGGAGGCAGTGACAGATTTTACTTTCCTGAGCTCCATAATCACTGCAGATGGAGACAGCAGCCCCGAAATTAAAAGACGCCTGCTTCTTGGGAGGAAAGCGATGACAAACCTTGAGAAGTGTGAAGGCAAGAGGAGAAGGGGATGACAGAGGACAAGATGGTTGGACAGGGTCATCAAAGCTACCAACATAAATTTGTCCCAACTCCGGGAGGCAGTGGAAGACAGGAGGACCTGGCGTGCTTTGGTCCATGGTGTCATGAAGAGTTGGATATGACTTAATGACTAAACAACAACAAAATCTAACAGCAACTGCTCCATCTCTCAGGCCAAGAGACATCTGAGCCAGCTTTGCAACCTAGGATAATTTTACCCAAAGGTGCTGTGGAATGGACCTAGGATCCTCTACATGTCAAATTTGCCCTGTACTTATCAGATCAAAGGTTCCTTTAAATACTGGACTTCCTAAAGTGCAATACAGATGACTTTTCAACCAAATGGCAACATTTTATACCATGTTTTTTCCTAAACCTTTCCAGGAATTTGTCCATGTCACAAATCCAAGAGTATGATAAAGGTCAGAGGCCTTATCTAGTGGTTATGCTTCATATCATTAGCCACATGAAAGCTTAGTTACCTGCAGTCATCCTTGTTTTGGTTGCAACCCTCTAGGTATGCAGTTAGTTTATGTTTTTAATGAAAATGGTGTTCTATTCAGGGGCTGCAAAATTTGTTTTTATATTCATTTCCCAAGGAAAATCCCTATTTTGGAGCTTTTAAGAAAGGTAGCAGGATAAACTGCATCTTGCCTTGGCTGGCTGTATATTCCTGAGACTTCTGATCACTACAGTGAAGTAAAAATGCATGGACATGTAGGGAAAATGAACAATGCATGCTATTAACAATGCATGTGTTTGAGCGTGCATAGGCGTGCTGTAGTCAGCGGGGGAGATGTGTACACAAGTATGTCCATTAAAGAGAAATAGCATGAAAAGACATCCTTTACCAAAACGAAATGCTTGCAAGATTCCAAAACATTATGAAACCAAAATGGGCAGTTTTCTACATCATTAGCCTTCGCACGTCTCTCTTCCTCCCAACCGATCAGAAAGACAATCCAGTTTCCTCCAACCCTGTCATGGGACCAAGGCTTTCTTTGCATTGCTTGCACTGCACAGCCTCTTTTTAATGCCTTTCAAGGCGCCTAAGTGACAGCAGTCCTTAATATGTCTAAACATATATGTGTATAATAATAATCATTAGACGACTCTGCCGTCTGCCGCCCGGTTTACAAGATGAATGGCGTTAATCAACAGGATGCCTTCAGAACTTTTGGCGAAGCATTTGTTATACTAATTGGGCCACTTAAAGGAAACTGTCAATGGGCACTGATCTTTTGACAGCCGAGAGCTGGTGGCGGGCTAATTACTCAGCATACGCATCCCGTTTGCCTCACCCCCTCCCCAACTTTCCACATCTAATGTTCATTAGGAAGGGCATTGCTAATCACCTGGCCAGAGCTGCTGAGGAAGGGGAGAGCGGGTGAGAGAGGGGGGAATCCAGGTGGGAGGCTGACACTTTATCCCTGAGTAGCAAGAATGCCACCACTTTGTAACAGGTCTTGGAAAGACAGAGAGAGGCTTAGAGGAGAAACAGCCACCCACCCAGAAGGGGGCAGGAGGTTACAGAGGAGGATGGGGGGTAAATACACAATCACAATTTTAGTGATTGTCATAGGCTGAGGGGTGGGGTGGGATGAGGAGCATCTTCTCCAGGAGTTTGCTAAGTCCTGTATTTGTTGTATTTTGTCTCCACCACACTTATGGCGAATCCTGTCTCCATCAAAGAGCACAAAGACTCGTCTTAGCCAGAGGCAGATGCTGAGGACAAGTGTGTGTGTGTGTGTGTGTGTGTGTGTGTGTGTGTGTGTGTGTGTGTGTGTGTGTGTGTGTGTGTGTGTGTGAGAGAGAGAGAGAGAGAGAGAGAGAGAGAGAGAGAGAGAGATTCTGCTCCAGAGTTCTGGTTTTACATCACAGGAGCTATCCAGAGTGCTGAACCTTTTCCCTGAAAGGATTCCAGCACTTTGGATAACTCTTTTAATGTGCAGAATGGATTCACAGACACACACCCTGAAATGGGAGTCACCCCAACCACCACTAAACCTGATGGTGTGCCTCCCTCATCCAGAGCAGAGAAACTAACCATAAGCCCTGACTCTCCATGTGTTTCCGCTTACATGCACTTCATTTTCCATAGACTGCCAACTTCACTGCACACCATTCTCTGAAGCTTAATCCAGCATCCTTCTTTCATTCTTCCCTTGGGAGAGCTCATGGACTGAGCTTGCAGACCATACTCAACCCCAAATTTCAGGGGAGTATCCCCTACTCTGGACACAAGCTGCTTGTGCTCCCAACTTATTTATATCTCCTTCCCTATCCAAAAGTACTGCATTCTAACTTTGGGTCATAATCATCTGAGTCTTTTACTAGTCCACTCCTACACTCAGCTTCTGATTGTGGTCATCCACTGACCAAGTAGGAACACAGAGTGCAACTCATCAGCCATGCACAGCTGCTGAGTCATGCTGAGTCATGGAACCACCTAGGCTGGCTTGTGGATAAGTGGGTCTCTAAAAAGGCTCACTTTAGAATTATGCCACGCTTCTGCTCATTAAGCAACTCCACTCACTATCCTGTCTGAAGGAAAATGCCAGCTGTCTTTGAAGTCTCCCAAAGAGCAGGAGAACAAGTCAATGCCCCTGGTCAACATCAAACCATTAATCATCCATTAGGTGAGGTTGCTCGCTCATGTCACCTGTCACTTTGTAATGCATGCAAATCACTCTCCTGGTAACATTTGGAGGCTGACATTTTCCAGGGATTGGTGCTGGGATCAACCTTGTGTTTTACATCAGAGAAGAAAGGCTAGGAGGGAAATGTGTGCATTCAGAGGATCGTAGAGCAGAGGTCGTCAACCCCCAGTTCGTGGCTCGGTGCTGGTCTGTGGCCTGACCCGGACTGGGCCATGGAAATGGACCTCCCCCTGCACACACTCCCCTCCCCACAGCTGCTTTTCACACACACATGCGTGCCAGTGTCGGTGTGAGCACTTCCCCACCCCTTCACGCATGCACCCGCGTGAAGGGGTGGGTAGGTGCACATGTGGGTGTGCAGGCGCTCCAGTGTAAGTGTGAAGGGGTGGGGGAGCACTCACACCTGCACTGGTGTGTGCGCATGGTCCCCTAGTACTTTGTGCATGCACACAAGAGGGCATATGCATGTACCTGAGAGCATGTGCACACATGCACTTGCACGAACACGGGGGTGTGCCCCGTGTTCTTCAGAGGCTTACCCAGTCCGCTGTCCCCAAAAGGTTGGGGACCACTGCCGTAGAGAATAGCTTGTAATGGGAACCCAAGTTTATAAGCAAATTGATCATGTCAACTGTTCCACCCTATTCCAAGAGGGAAGTGAATAGCAGCAGGATGCCATTGAAGCATTGTCTCTTGCACAAATTTATTTATTTATTTATTTATTTATTTGATTTATATCCCACCCATCTGGTATATTCTACCACTCTGGGCGGCTAGAGACAAATCAAAACATTTACACTTTGCTACAATGCAATCACACAACCAAATTCTTTCCATAGGAATAAGATGCTGGTCATATGGCCTATCATTTAAAAAACAAGTGGCTGGAAAGCTCGGTGGTTTAGGTAGAATGAGAGGTTGGGATTTCAGTTCCTCCCTGAGCCTCCTGGGAGAAGAGCCAGCTGGTGTGGCCTTTGGTCATCTGCACACAGTCCCAGGGCACCCCCAGAAGAAATGCATGGGGAACTGCTCTTGTGTGTTCTCTACCTAGAAAACCCTGGAAAGGGGTGCCATCAGCCAGAATTGACTTAATGGCACACAGTTATTGGATACCCAGTGTGGAGTAATTGATAGAGTGACAGACTAGGATTCAAGAGCCCTGGGTTTGAATCCCAGCTTAGCTGTGGAAACTCAATGGTGGAGTGGAACGGGCAAAGCCTCAAATATCTCACTTGCCTTAAAAGCTCTATTAGGGTTGTGATAAGTCGGTTCCGACTTAACAGCACATAACAACAATAATGAAATACTACGATGTATAGCCAACAGCTTTGTACTGTGGTTGACTGTACGAAGTAGTAAAACTGTTGCTTTTGCTGTTTCTCTTAGCATGCTCCTGAACGCAGTCTAAAGATCTGGGGGGGGGGGGGAGCCAAGAAGCTTTGCGATTAAGAGTTTATGCTGGCGATGCAGTGTCTGTTATTTCCAGTCTCCTGGATAATGACAAAAGCATGACCAGCAAATGAACAAAAAAAAGTGTAATAAGCATGTTAACAAACCCAAACACGACGTGTTTCGACCCGAGACATCTGTTTCCATCACTGACATCTCGCTTCGGAATATTTTGCATTTAGATTTGTTTTATCAGATCGATTAAACTTTATGAGCATTTACTGGTCATGGTTTTGTTGATCAGCTCGTCCCCTCTCCCAAAGGTTGCTTGTAGGGGCAGCCAAACTTTGTGCTGTTTCCTTCAAGTCTTGGCTTTGCTTGCATGTTGCTTTCAGAACTTCGGGACTTTGTTTTTTTCAACTGGAGGTCACCAATACATTTCTCTTTGCTGTTGTCCTCAAATGACTAGTACTCCCCCCCCCCCCCGGCTGGCATCTCCTTTTATGGCAGGTCAAGAAGACAGCCTAATTGCTCCCTTGTTTAAAAGAGGAGGATATTGAGCGAAGGCCGTTTCTTATAAATTGGGAGCATGCCGGATCGGAGGCCTGAGCAGATGTGAGCTCCTCAGGGTTCCGCTGTAATGATAAATGGGAACACCTGAACGCTGTGTGCTTGGATCCTGGCCCTGGGTTTCTCAAACCAAGAGCAAAAAAACTCCATCATGGGTTGTTGTGTTTTGGGTGTTTTTTCCCCACCACACAAATTGTGCTTTCCAAAGACATGGTTCCATTCCGTTGGTGGACCTGCTGGCCACAGACACCCACGGCAGGCTCCGCATGAAGATCCTGACAAGGTCAACCGAAGGCTGAAGAGCTTGTGCCTTTGACATTGCGCTCCTTCCGTTATGAGCGCAGCTACCTAGACGCCTGTGCCGCATCAGAAGCGCACTTTAAATTAAGGTGACACTTAACTAATAATTAATGAGTGATTAATGGAAATTGCTTTTTTAGCTGATAAATTGCTCTAAGACTCGCCGTGACACGTACCATGGGAGACGCAGATAAATATTTTTCTGTATTGCTGTTTCATAAACACTCAGAGATGGGCTCTCAACATTCAGGTGCGTCGACGTCATTTATCCCCGTCATTCCCATAGCGGGCTTTGGAAGTGCTTCCTCGTCTTCTATCCCAAGAGTTCATTTCCATTAATCATGTATTAATTATTATTAAGAGAAATATTTACCATTTCAGCTCAGGTTCTCAGAATACTCTTGCTGGGAGAACAGAGGCACAACATTTTTTTGTTAAAGAAAAGAAGTACACTACAATGTCCTTCTGCATCTGGGGGTCAAATCTTTCACATGGTGTAAATTGCTGTCATCCTATAGGTTGTGGCAATTCTGTACTCGCCAAGGACCTCAGGTAAATTACTCCTCTTGTCTGTACAGATTACCTCTTGGTCTGTTTCAACAAAAGCATTAAAAGTGTTGCAAGGCTAATCATTTTGTGTGTGTTTTCATGAACTTTAGCCACTTAATCCGGTGCATCTGAGGACAAAAAGCGGGGGTAGGGAGTTTCAACGGGACTTAAATTAAATATTCCCATCACAGGATGAGGAGGTTACCCTACTTCCACGGCATAAAGTTGCGAGCAAATAATTTGCAAAGAGCGAATGTGACTGCCTGGGTTTGGGGAAGGAAATATGGTGACACTGAGGCAGAAGTAAGTCATCTTACCTGATGACTGGTAATATGGGAAGAAGGCTCAGGGAGGGAGAGAAAGCAAAAAGGGATGAAGAAGGTTAGAGAGTAGAGGATGAGAGGCAGAAAGTGGAGGGTGAGAGGCAGGAATGAACAGAGATGTTCCTGTCCCACATGAGGTTGGTATAGGCTGGATGCATGCGGGAGTAGAGGAAGGGAAATGTGGGTGTTCACTCGGATAAGGTTGAGCACATTCACTAGCTCCGACTGTTCCTATTATTACCTTTCCTGTTACCATTTCCTGTTACTCTACCTTTTTTCCTCCGAGGTGAGTGTGACAGTTGAGAGGGGGTTAGTCCTTTAATGCATAGCAATCTGACACACAGAAATTTCTGTTTATGACCCCGTCACAGACCATTCACAAAGGAAGCTCCAGCTATAATCAAATGCTTCCTTTAATGAGATACTAAATCCAGCCTACCAAGACTGCTCAGTGAGAGCTTTTAATCTCAACCAGGAGACTTGCCATCCTCTGTTCGTCTTGAATGTCTCTTCCACCAGCTCCCCAAATTTTAAAATCTTGGCACTGGAGGGATCTTTTCTGTTTACAGGGAGGATGAATAACCTGCCTCACCAAATGATTAACTCAATGTATTTTTAGTTTTGTGGAATCTGCGAGATACAGGCAGGAGGAGAGTTCCTTGACCCCAAGGGAGCCCAGGAAGCTGATAATGATGGTGGGAAAGCAACTGAAGTTTCACATGCTTAACCAGTGTCCACAGGACTGGCATTGAATTTTGATGGGAAGAAGAAAAGTTACTTTGGTGGTGAGGCAGACACCATGATGGGTGTTACTCTAACCTTGGCCCTATAGCTTACAGTGTTATTATTCTGAATTTTTTTTCCTGCTTGCTTTTGGAGTTGCTTTGTTCAATTCACTTGGACACATTTTGCCACCCACAAGTCAACCATTCCATCAAGATCCAGAGGCTGTCCATTTATGGTGTTCCCTCTAGTCAAACCAACCAAGGGCTGGGTTTTCCAAAGTCCACGATTTCCGTCAGCATCCATGCAGTCATATTAGCGAACATTTTTCCACCTGGATGTTGCCACATTTTGCCTTCTCCATTCCTATTGGTCACAGTTACACAGGACCATATAGTTTTGCTGTATGATCCTATGGCACAACCATAAAGGGTCGTGCATGGCTACAGGTTAGGTAAAGGTAAAGGTTCCCCTTAACATTTAGTCCAGTGGTGTCGGACTCTAGGGCGCGGTGGTCATCCCCATTTTCCAAGCTGTAGAGCCAGCGTTTTCTCCATAGACAGTTTCCGTGGTCACGTGGCCAGCACAACTAAACACGGAATGCTGTGACGTTCCCACCGAGATGGTCCCTATTTATCTACTTGCATTTGCATGCTTTTGAACAGCTAGGTTGGCAGGAGCTGGGACAAGCGACGGGAGCTCCCTCCGGCTGCTAGTTAAATCCATGTAAATCTTTTCTCATTTCTCAGAATGAGAATGGGGAATTTTAAAACTTTTCTTCCTGTTGGGAGAAATTATGGTAGTTTTTGTATCTTTTTTTTTTAATTCCTTCTTTTTTCACTTCATTGCTGCCTCTCCCCATCTACAGCAGCAAGTGTCCCCACTTTCAAGTTAGTAGAATGGTAATAGAACAGGGAAGAAGAATGCAGTCATAAGGCACCTGCAGAACCAAAGTATGACTAGTGATAAGTTCAGGAAGGAATTGTACTATACTTAGGTATTGTTATTTTAATTACGCAGAGGATAGGGAATTATTTTGGCGTAGCTCTCTAGTTCCGCCTACCATTGACTCTCACTATGTCTGCCATTTGGTTTGTTGTTGTTGTTGTTTAGTCATGAGGGTTCACCTTCAGCCCCACCGACCCCGCTTTTTGATCCTCTTTCCAGAACCAGCCCAGGTGGGTAGGCACAGGGGGTTCTCTCGAATATCTCTGTTTTGTTGTGGTTATTTAGTCATTAAGTCGTGTCTGATTCTTCATGACCCCATGGACCAGAGTACGCCAGGCCCTCCTGTCTTCCACGGCCTCCCGGAGTTGGGTCAAAGCCATTTGGTTTAGCTATGGCGAAATTGCATCCTAACCTAAAAATGTCCATTTTGCTTCACATCATCGGTCCTTCCAACCTATTAGGAAGTGATTCTTTCCGCTTGATCCCACATTTGTACAACAAATCTGCAGGGATAGGAACTACCTGATTGCTTAGCTGTTGTTGGAAATCCTTATCATTAGAATAGGCTGAAGAGGGACGTGCTATTCTTTTTCTTTTTTAAACTACACATTCCAATATTCTCCATTCTGGGAGTCCCACCTGATAAACCACTAAAGGTACCTAAACGTTGGTTGTTGTAGGTTTTTCGGGCTGTTTGGACGTGTTCTGGAATACCTAGATTGAGAATACCTAAATGTTGCTCATCTGGGAGAAAGGGCTAAAGTGGAAGGCTTTGTGGCCTAACATAGGCATAAGCTCGGCCTAGCTTCCTGTTGAAAAAGGAAGTTGTCCTAATCCTTGCTTGGAGCTTCCTGTTTGAACAGGAAGCTGAGTGTAGCTAGGCCTTTGCTAGGCTGAACAGCATGTATACTATATAGTACTGGGCCAATTAGAAGAAATGTGGCATAAAAAATGTTCGCAGATGAAAATAAATAATAGTCCTTCAGCTTTTCCTGGCTCAGTTTTGAGCCTGCTGTCTGTAATGAAGTCATAGGATGATGATCCATTAGCTCTCCCCTTTGATTTTCTGCTGTACATGGTTAATAAATCTGGATACTTTAAAAGTGATGTTCCTGTTAAGATAATGTCTGGATAATCAATTTGGTGGGGCAAAATATTGAAACATGGTTCAATTTTTGAAAAGGATAATTATGGAAGTTAAATGATGTCTACTTCTGAGGTCGTTCCCCTCCTTTTGTGTTGATCGGAAGACAAAAGAGTACCATAATAAGCTTCTTTTTAAAACATCCTAAGGAAAACCAGCCAATGAGTGGGAAAACATTTTGACATTTTGGAACATGGTCTGTGATTCCGGCTATTCTATTCCGTTGATCCACCCACAGCAGCCATTTGATATTCTGTGATGCTTAAGCATCTTAACCCCTCCCCCCCTTTGGCTGTTCCTTAATTTTTTTCTTCTTTTTAAAAATTGTGATCCTGCAAATTTTTTAGCCCCTCTCTGCTGATGCCCCTCTTCCAAAGGCTGTATACAAAACGATTCCAGCAGGGAATTTGGAGCCCGTTTACAAAATCCGACACATGCAACATCGCCTGTATGTAGATCACGGACACAGTATGTTTCTGTAGAATTTGTGGGTACACATATGTATATATGCGGGGTGCCCTTCTCTGGGTGGCAGAAATCCAAAACACAGAAGATAAGGAATTTATTTTCATTTCATTCTACACATGTAAAGGGCAGAGTCTCTTCGGAGACGTACAACGCCTCCTTTGCATAATTTATTCCGGGGCAGTGACATGGGGAGGAGAGGATAAACCACACTCCGGTCCAACATCTCCCATTTCCTCTCCTGCTCCCGTTGCTCAGCCCATTCTTTTAGCCTACAAGGCGTTCTGTTTCGAACGCTCCAACCCTTTGGGTAGATTCCACTCCTGGAGTGTTTGCACAAGCTAGACACCAATGAGTCGTGATGGCAGGGAAGGTGACGAGGGGGAGAGACTGTCAGGAAGGAAACCCCTCGCTAATCTTTCCCTTCAAGACGGGCCCCACTCCGAAGCCCATTTTAATATTCATGGACTCTAGGTAAATAGCCTCTCAGTTGGACCGCCGGGTTCCGCAGATGTGGTTGTCTTTCCAAACTCCTGCACATTTTATCAGTGAGTAAACAGCAGCGAGAGTAGAGGAGGATTGGAGAATTAAATTAGTGTGTAACCACTCTTCTGCTCATGTTTTTGGCACTGCCGTGTGTGTGTTTAGTTCCAAGAAGTGTTTTTTTTTAAAAAAGCAACTCTCATTTTCTTGTATATATTTATTGAGACTATCTTAGAAATTTTCTGTCAGTCCTTCCTCCTTTCCTCCCTCTCTTGACTCGTAGCCTTGATAAATTTTGAATGCTCTCACAGCAACTGTGCTTCAAATAATTTTATGCATTATCAGACCACTCCTGTGTATCCGTACTCAAAAGCAAATGCTATTCAAGTAGACCTACTTCAAAGTAAGTCGCATAGCCCTATACTAGGGAAGTAACAAAATCTTCCCAATTTCATGGATAACACAGCAGCCCATAAAGCATTTCCCAGCCATTTCAAGAGTTCCCACCTACAGCAAGAGACCAGAGTGAGCGCCATTGCTGTTGTTAGTGTGTTCTTTGCATTTTGGGACAGAATGAATCCCTTTCCTCTAAAGTTGTGTGAAAGTCCCTGGACTCCGTACCTCTGTACTCAAATGAAAGACATACAAGTTGGGCTTGGCTAGCCTTGGATGCTTTGTGATCGTCTGTATCTGAAATCTGAATGGTTCCATGTCCCTGAGTCTTAATGGACCGGGCTGTTTAGCTAAACTGGTTTTTGCTTCCGGTTTTGAAAGTTCTCCCATGTTTCGCTTCAGCAAACCCAGTGCCGAAGATAGACCTCACAATATCTTTTATTTTGTGAAGGTTGCAGTAAAATTACCAGCAATGTAATTTTTTTCTCCACAATAATAATAATAACAACCATCTTAGAACCACAGAGCTGGAGTGACCCCATAGATCACGGAGCCCAGCCCCTGTGAAGGAGGCGCAGAGGGGAATCAAACTCCCAACCTCTGGCTCAGCTAAACCATTGAGTTAAATATGAAATTAAATGCAGCCTATTGGTATAAATTTTATTGTATTTGTGAAGGCTTTCACGGCCGGGATCTAATGGTTGTTGTGGGTTTTTTGGGCTCTTTGGCCGTGTTCTGAAGGTTGTTCTTCCTAATGTTTCGCCAGTTTCTGCGGCCAGCATCTTCAGCACAAAGAGTGCTGTCCTCTGAAGATGCCGGCCACAGACACTGGTGAAACATTAAGAAGAACAACTTTCAGAACACTGCCAAAGAGCCCGAAAAACCCACAACAACCAATAAATTTTATTGCTTGGCCAAACTGGAAGGAAACGTGCTGTGGACGTTGTTATGTCTGTGTGGATGACGTCTGACACAGATCAGAAGAATGGGTGCCGGCTCCTTTATGAGAGAGCAAACTTTATCATTTGAGCACTTCTCACAAAGGGCTCCATTTATTATTATTATTTTTCTCCACACGTGTGTCCGTATTGGTTGTGAAACTAACATTCCGAGTAGAGGCGTCTTTCCTGAAGAACACCAGCTGAATTGGTGAAGGCTAGGGAGAGTGTTTGGGAGAGGAGGGTAGTGTTCAGCTTTGTTGAGGTGGGGAGATGATTTGCTTCCACTTCCTCCACCTCCCGAGTATTTTGGCAATTTGTATCGAAATGGCATGTGTCAAAGAGGTGCCCCCGGGCAAGGAAACTGGCCAAGTTTCAGAAAGATACATGCAGCAGCGAGTAGCGAGGCATGATGAATGAAAAACAATTTAAGACTTATTTTTACTTTCTGCTCCGTTGTCACCAAAGTCACAGAAAGTGCAAGAGAACAGGGGTAGATGATGGATGTAGCTGTGTATGCTTTGGGCAAAACCGGTAGCTTGTATTTTCCAGGTATGCACCCAACGCTGAACTCTCTGGGGACCTAGGGACTCCCGCAAGACAGGGAGAGAGAACTAGCAACAAACACTGGATGTTGAAACAGAACGACCGGACTTCTTTTGCCCCGGCTTTGAATAGCAGAGTTCTCTTCCATGCCTGGAAAGAGGATGATGCCTTTTGCGGTGGTCTCAACAAGATCACAAAATGAGAGCAAGCATGAGGTTCGAAGCATGCAATTGAAGCAACACTGAGCAAGTGGCACAAAGAAGTCTTTAATGCCAATGCAGTAGGACCCCCCCCCCCCCATATTCACAGGATCAGTATCCGCTGATTTATTTATCCACAATGTGAAAATATTAGAAAGATTAAAAGAAAAATTCCCGGAAATATATATTTTTATAGATGGAGCTAGAGCTCATGCTGTGTGTAGTGTTTGCTATGATAATAGCGAACAAACCTATCCATTCTGAAGGAAATCAACCCTAAGTGCTCACTGGAAGGACAGATCCTGAAGCTGAGGCTCCAATGCTTTGGCCATCTCATGAGAAGAGAAGACTCCCTGGAAAAGACCCTGATGTTGGGAAAGTGTGAAGGCAAGAGGAGAAGGGAACGACAGAGGATGAGATGGTTGGACAGGGTCATCGAAGCAACCAACATGAATTTGACCCAACTCCGGGAGGCAGTGGAAGACAGGAGGGCCTGGCGGGCTCTGGTCCATGGGGTCACGAAGAGTCAGACACGACTTAATGACTAAACAATAACAAATGATAATGGTATTCACTATAGTCAACGTTTTCCAGCATCCATGGGCGGAGCATAGAACCGATGCCCCACAGATACAGGGGTCCTACTCTCATACAATTTGCAACAACTGTGCTTTTATTGCAGGGACTTTTCCAGATTAGAAGCATAGGAGGGTTTCTCTGTGTCATTTTTTAAAAAACTATAAGCCAAGTTTGTTCGTTAGTTTGTATACCTGCCTTATGTGGGCTTTTACACTATGAAACACTATTCACTGCATTTAGATCTAGCTTTTGCCAGTTAAAAAAATAACAAACCCACATCCTCTTGTAGCGCTATGGGGCGGTATATAAGTCCAATAAATAAATAAATAAATAAATAAATAAATAAATAAATAAATAAATAAATAAATAAATAAATAAATAAATAAATAAATACCTCCTTTCTGCACCCTGATAATTTTCTCAGAAGGGGAAACATGGAAAGAAGTATTTGGGGGGTCATACTGTGTATTTCTTTTTTTGTTGCTGTGAATTTGAGCTTCGAAGGATCTAGCTGCAACTAAAAAGTTACCAGTAATGTTCCTTTCCCCCTGAGAAAGGCAGAAGTTAAGTTACATTCGGTGTGCGACTTGATGCATCCTTTTTACTGTGTAGCTGTCATTTTTACATTTGTTTGTCATCGTTATTTTGCTCAAGTGAATGTGAAGCAGGAACAAGAGAATATGTCTGCAAAGCAGGGTTTGCATTGCTACGGCCATTATTGTTAGTCAAGTGGTGGATTGTGGAAGCTCTCAGAATTTGCTGGCCTTGATCGCTCCTGACGAACTTGGCTTTTCCCCTTTTAAATAGATACATACTCATTCAAAATTGTGAATGCATTTTTCAAGAGTGTCCAGATCTTGATTTGTTCTGCTTTGAAAAAAAAATTCAATCAGTCATCTGTTGGGTTAGCCCAAACTGTCTCAGTTCAGTTCTGGATTCAGGAATTTTCCAAATCCAAAGCCTAGGGCTCATTTCTATTACTTGTCCCCACCCCTTCTTTTAGAAAATCTTTTCTCTAGTAAATTAAAAAGTCCAGCGTTTGAAGACGCAAAGGGCTGAGGGAGCAGAGAATTGTGCCAATGTACATCAGCCACCATGACCAAAGAGGCAAGCTTCCCCCTCTGAAATGTAGTTTGTCTTTCAATGGTGCCATCATGAAACAACAACTCTAGCTTTATACATGGTAGGGTTCACAACACACATGACATTTTTGGCCCTCGGCCATAATCCCGAACGTCATTTGATGTCCATGCATCCTGGTTCCCTTTGCCGAAGAGGCAAGCTATTTTCCAAATGTGCAAAAGCAGTCGGACAGTGGAAACAGCTACGGTGCCTTTGTGAACTGAGAGTCCCGAGCGTCTACATGGTTTTGCTCCAAACATACATACCTTTTCTTTGTCTCACACCAGCTCGGATACAGGTAACGTTTCTCACCTGCCTTTTACATCATGGCCATATTGCCATCACTGCTATTTTCTTCTTCTATTTTTTTCCCCCAATTCGGTTTGCTGCCTTTTTCCTTCTTTCCCTCCATCTAATGTGACGGGTTGTTAGCACACATTAACAAGGACTTGATGGCACTCGGGAGACGGGGGAATTCAGCCCAAACAAAGCAGTTAGTGTTTCCGAGGCAGTATTTACCCAGATTAATACATTTTACAGAATAACAATCTTTTTTTGGGTGGCTTTATTCTGGCAAACATTTGCTTTTTGGATTAAGCTCCGCTCCATTTTCGCTTCGGCTCCCGCCCCACCCCACGGTAAAGCTTCTCTCCGAGGCCCCGGGTCCTGAACAGACTGGAGGTCTCTCTGCCTTTCTCTCCTCACTGAGGTGGAACTGCCTGAATTGATTTTTAAGGAGATTGAGAGAGGGAGATGAGACGGGAGATGGGCTTTTCTGGACTCCCAGCATACATATTCTCTAGCTGTATCTCTCTTCCTGCCAGGTACATGGCGCACTTGAACAAAATAGAGGTGAACCGCCTGTCTTCATATATTTTTTTTCCTTGTCGCAGTTCGCCATTCTGCTTTTCTAATTTGGTTTCCCTAGAACACCTCATTTCCTCTCCTGAAGCTAGGCAAAGATGCACACTGATAGATGGACTGGACAAATCATTCAAATTGGACAGTGTCCTTTTTTCTTTTAAAAAGGGCTCCGCCATCTTGGACCTTTAGTCTGGGGGTGGTCAAGGGGCACCCTTCAGGCCTCCCATTGCTCCCTCTTTTTACAGCCTCCAGACCTCCCTTGTTCTACTCTCTCTTTTTTAACAATGAGGATGAATATCAGCTCCTGGAAGTCTCAGGGAGTGGTAATTCACTTTTGTAGGTCACAGCTGACCCACCTCTGCTCCACATAATGCTTCCAAATAGCAGTTTTTGAAAAATTAGAAATAGAATTCCAGCCCCTTCGTTCATTCATTTGTTGATTTGCTTGTTTATTTGCTTGTGTGTTCGTTCCGTCCTTCCTTGGGTCTGTTTTTTCCTTCCTTCGCTTTTCCTTCTTTCCTTCCTTCCTTCCTTCGCTTTTCCTTCCTTCCTTTCTTTGCTTTTCCTTCCTTCCTTCCTTCCTTCCTTCCTTCCTTCCTTCCTTCCTTCCTTCCTTCCTTCCTTCCTTCCTTCCTTCCTTCCTTCCTTCCTTTGCTTTTCCTTCCTTCCTTCCTTTCTTTGCTTTTCCTTCCTTCCTTCCTTCCTTCCTTCCTTCCTTCCTTCCTTCCTTCCTTCCTTCCTTCCTTCCTTCCTTCCTTCCTTCCTTCCTTCCTTCTACATTTTTGGAGAATTGTTAGCCCTCTGGGTAGACTTAAAGGGACAGGCAATGAAATTAGCTACCAACCAGACCTTTGCACCTTTGCATTAGGGGATGTTCATTCTCTTTTCCTCTTCAAAATTTCTCTGTGTCATAAAATTCAGAGTAAAGATTCTGAACCTAAGCAAGACATTTCCCCCACTAAGTACCAACCTTTTCCTCATTCTTCCTTTCCAAGGAAAGGAAATCACGAGTAATTTTGCCACTGGCGTCAGCAACAGCTGTATTGGACTGTCTTCCAATATTAGTTTTAAGTATCATGTGTTTTTGCTAATTAGCCTAATTCCTTCCTCATTAGCACAATTCTTGACACCGAAAGAAATCCCCTCATCCAATCTTTTTTTTTTACTTTTTTTGGAAAAAAAATTGTGCACACACTTGAGTTTCCCAAAGAGTTAGCATGAAAAATTGCACCACATTAAGGATGAATGTAGCATCAAAGAAAATCAGAGTGGACCATACTCTTTGTCCTTTCAAAATCCTTCACTCATCCTTTTTACTGTCGCTGCCTTAGGAAGCTGTTCCACTCACCAGCAAGATTAGGGCTTTCTTCTGGTGGCTGAGAAGGAAGGAAGGAAGGAAGGAAGGAAGGAAGGAAGGAAGGAAGGAAGGAAGGAAGGAAGGAAGGAAGGAAGGAAGGAAGGAAGGAAGGAAGGAAGGAAGGAAGAAGAGTGCCCAGCTCTGCAGACTGCCACAGTCCTGGCCAGAAGCCCTCCTGCCTCAGACCCCATCCATTTGGAGTGTCTCCTGAAGGGCATAGGGAAGGTCAGAACTTCAGTTTGTGGGCCGTTATTTTGTATTGGACCAGGCTGGTCCAATGCATGTTCCAGAGATAGAGATAGACCTGGCAAGGACCTTTGAAGCCCTGTTGATATTCCGATCCTCTCCCAGGAAGCATCCTTCTCTAAACAATGACAATGATTGGTGGCTAAATTAATCCCAGGCTATAGATAACGAGCAGGAAAAATAAAGTAATGAGTATCTCTAATAACCGGTGGGGCTTGTGAGGTGGCACTGGAAGATAGAAAGGAAACAACATATGAACCATTAGATAGTTCAGTGGCATATGTTGGAAACTTCATCAAGATAGGACACAATATTTTATATTTTGTAATGGCCTAAGAAACCTTGGCTTATATTGAGTCCATTAAGATGGGTTTTAAACATGTGCATATATTTTATCTCGACTATCTCTCTTCGGATTCTTGTCCCATAATTCTTATCTGGAATGGCAACTTCCAGGTCTTGTGTAGAGTGTCCAAGTAAATTAAAATAATTTGAAGCAGGAGATAGAGATAGAGATTTCACAGACCCAGGCCACTAACATAAAAAAATAAATCTCAGCTTGATTTCTCATTGCTTGGTAAACAAGAAAATGCAGAAGCAGTTATTCTTGTTGGAATACGGTGTGTGTATGTTTGTGAGGGACAGAGAGATAGAGAGAGCACTTTTGCCACATCTTCTGAGATTGTTTTTGCACAATTTTGTAAAAAGTACAAAAATGGAAGAAGATGGTGATTCTTAATTTTTATTATGGGCCAAGTGTCCGAGTGGCACTGTTGTATGGATTGCTTGTTTCTTTGTGCCTGCTCTGTGTGTGCACACACTCTGAGAGAATAAGACACATTTTATACAAAGACAGGAATTTTGCACAATGTATATTTTGCACAAATTGCAGATACGGAGTTTTCCAAAACCATTTGGTGTTCAGCCAGGATCTCTTAGAGGCACTGAAGAATTCACAAGATGCTGTCTCACTGTACTGAGAAGCTTGCCAATTATAAGGTTTCCTCGCCTGCCTATACCCAAACTTTCTCAGCCACTGTTCAGTAGAGCCGGGCAAAAAACGAACACCCCTAGCTTTCTGTTCTGATGGTGAAATCAAGTGTCCATTTTGTCCGGTGAGTCTGTGATTCCCCTTTGTTGAACGGATGAGTTATCAACATACCCTTCAAGACACTGGCTCTGCCTGGTCCTTCTTCAGAATAAATACTCCACTTGGGCCGATGTCTCTTTCACTTATTCAACAGAAACGGAATGAAGCCATTTTCTGCCATTTCTGGGGATTGAAAACAAATGAAGCATTTTGTTCAGAGGGGTGAAATCACCCCAACCCCTACTCTTTAGGGCTCTGGATTCCAAAGTGCATGGCTTTCTAATTTATATATTGCCCTGCTTCTGCGTCTTCTTTTCTTAATTTCCTCCTTTTCAGGGGTGGATGCTGATGAGCTTGAAGCTGAGTTTATTTCCTGGAGTTTATTTGTAACACCATTTGGGGGACAAACAAGAGGAAGGGGAATATTATGTTGAAGAAAAAGAAGGTAGTTAAATATGATGAGAAAATTACGTGCTGGGTGTTATTGAGCATAGTGTACCCTGTGTGGCTCTCCCAAAAGACACTCAACTTGTGTGCATGCATCTGTGTTCTGGGGCGGAGGGCTTATTATTTTTCCCGTGTCCCTGCCTTTTCCTCTCAAACTCAGTTTAGCCCATTAGTTGCCATAACAACATCAACATAATGCATGTTTTTTTCGTTCCGTTGTCACTGCATCCTATACTTCCCCCTTCTGCAAGAACAGAGCACTTTTAAAAGCAAAGTTTATGCCAGAAATTCTCTTTTTATCATTGTGAACCTCCATGAAATTTAAAAAAAAAAAACAGCTTACATTCCCTCCCTCCAGCTGTAATCAGCACTGTACTTGATCTGTGACCCATAGAAGAGCAAGGGGGGAGGAAAGCAAAAAGTCAGATGTTGGTGGAGAATTAGCTTTCTAGAAAATAAACCTTTTATTTTATTTTTAAGGCTGCCAACCAGCCAAGGCGAGGCTTTGTTCACTTCCATTCGTTCCCTAATTCACTTCCATTAAAACTCTTGCCGTGGTCTCCTAGCACCCCGTCAAGCATTCATCTCCGACAGCTAACAGCACATGGGGAGGGAAGATTCAAGGACAGAGGTTACCCACCACAGGACGTTCCACTCTGTCCTTGAATCTTTTGGTGGCTCCAGACTGACATTGTCTCCATAGCAGAGCCCTGCTGCTTGTTGGAGGTTGGTCTCCTGTTCTGGGAAGATGATAAACCTGTTCCAGGTTTGGGTCTGGACACTGACCCCTTTCTGCAAAATGGGTTGAACTTCAAAGTTCGTACTAAAATCCAGAACAATTCTCAACACCAAAATCGGCAGCTTTTACTATTCTCTGTATATCCACACTTGCAAAGTCTCTGGCTAAGCAAGAACCCAGGTTTGGGTTGAGTTCTCGATCCTGGGGGAAACTCCACCCCCCTGTTCTCTGGGCTTGAACAGCAAGGGGGAAGACTGGCAAAAGCAGATTGGTTTGCTCTTGCTACGCGGTCTTCATAGTAGGAAAGCACATGGTGTTGTGTGTTTTTTTTTTGTCATTAAGTCGTGTCCGACTCCTTGTGACCCCATGGAGTAGAGCACGACAGGCCCACTGCCTCCCTGAGTTGGGTCAGATACATGTTGGTCGCTTCGGTGACCCTGTCCAACCACCTCGTCCTCTGTCGTCCCCTTCTCCTCTTGCCTTCACACTTTCCCAACATCAGGGGCTTTCCCAAGGAGTCTTCTCATGAGATGGCCAAAGTATTGGAGCACAGTTTGCTGTCCTCTGAAGATGCCGGCCACAGAGAGGGGCGAAACGTTAGGAAGAACCACCTTCAGAACACGGCCAAGAAGCCCGAAAAACCCACAACAACTATTGGAAACTCCACTTCAGGATCTGTCCTTCCAGTGAGCACTCAGGGTTGATTTCCTTCAGAATTGATAGGTTTGTTCTCCTTGCAGTCCAGGGGACTCTCAAGAGTCTCCTCCAGCACCACAATTCAAAAGCATCAATTCTTCGGTGGTCAGCCTTCTTTATGGTCCAGCTCTCACTTCCATACATTGCTACTGGAAAAACCATAGCTTTGGCTATGCGGATCTTTGTCGGCAAGGTGATGTCTCTGCTTTTTAAGAGGCTCTCGAGGTTTGTCATCACTTTCCTCCCAAGAAGCAGGAATCTTTTAATTTGTATTATCTTACATACGCTCTAAGTTCTATTATCGCATGTATCACACTTGGTTTGTTAAATTTTATAGTTTATTGTATACTCCTTGTTGTAAGCCGCCCAGAGTGGTTGACCAGACCAGATGGGCGGGATATAAATCGAATAAATAAATAAATAAATAAATAAATAAATAAATAAATAAATAAATAAATAAAAACTTGGAAAGTAGTCATGAAGAGGAGGGGCAGGATCTGTTCTGGATCATCCCAGAGTACAAGGCATGACATAATCTCAAGCTACAGGAAGCCAGATTTGGGTTGAACATGAGGAAAAACTTAACCATTTGAGCAGTACGACAATGGAACCGATGACCTCGGGAGGTGGTGAGTGCTCCGATGCTGGAGCCATTCAAGAGGAAATTGGGCCACCCTCTATCAGATCTGCTTTGCTTTGGATTCCTGCCTTGAGCAGGGGATTGGATTCGATGGCCTTCAAGGCCCCTTCCAGCTCCATGATTCCTTGATGACTTGGATTCACCATTGTTCTATTACGGGGGAAACATGGAGGGCTCAGCTGACACTTGCCATTTTCCACATTTCTGCGGCAATGTTCTGTAGGATCATGTGGAGCTTCGGGAGGTGGTATCCAGGTTTCCCACAGGACTGTTGTCGCTGCTGCCTCTTGACATCACCAGTGGTGCAAAAGAAAATGAGGACGTGGAGAAAAAAGCCGCATATAGTGTGTGCTAAGGGCAAGAGATGAGTCTTCCCCTCCAAATTCATGGTACATGATGTACGCAAGTTACATGAGATGTCTCTCTGCTCCAGTGATCTCACAGTCAGGAGATGAGATGGGATAAAGAAGGGTGCGGGGGGGCAGAGAATGGTAGAACACCCAGTGGCAACCTGGATGTCGAAGAACGGGAAAGCAAAATAGCCCTTATTTTACAGAAAACAACCATCGAGACGGAGCCCTCCAAAAACAAAGCAGGAAAGCAGAGCCAAAAGGTGAAAATTGAAGGTATAATGAGCACAGCACAATATACTACCCCCTAGAAATCACTAGCCAGAAATGAATGCAATAAATGCAATAAGAGCTTGTTTAGGGCAGTGGTTGGAGGGGAAATGTGAAGTTTCAGGAGAGATTGCCATGCTCATTAAATGTAGGAACTTTTCCACCTTCAGCCATAGAAAAACCGTAAGAGCACAAAAAGATGAGAACGGAGTGCCGAAGCACAGCATCACACCCAGCTTTAGAATGAATGCCCAGGCAACATAATAAGGCAGCATCCAGCTTCCCAAGTGCTTTCAGTGTCTCCATCTGAAATTTTGGAGGTCTTGCAGCAGCTTGACTACGGAGACTATTCTGAAGTTGCTAATGAGAAAGCCCTATTCTGGTTTCTTTAACAGAGCCTGTTCCCTTTAATACAGCGCTATGTAAGAGTTGAAAAATGAAGTTTAATTGCTCTCTGGTGCCATCTTGTGGCCTTTTCACTCCCTGGAAAAGCTGTTTTCATCCCCTCTTTGTTCACTTCTGGGTATTCTGGAAGTTAAGTGATGGAAAAAGAGGCGTTAGATGACATTGATCAGCATCCAACTTTCCCATTCATAGCTCCTCTTTTGTCATCTTTTCGAGCGGTGCCCCACAGTATCTTCTCACTGCCAGGGAATGGCGTATTTAACAAACATGATGTGCTTCATGGTCTGTGAAGCCAAGACAGAGAAGTTGGCAATAGTACAATATGATGAGGAAATTCATGATTCTCCCTCTATAGAATCTGAAGGTCGCCAGATACATATATCTCCTTATCCCAAACACTCTTTTCTCTCTGTGAGATATTGTTACATTCCGTATTGTCACATACTTGGTGCATTCAAAATATTGTGTCTTCCATCATGTCCCTTGTTAAAAGCTGGATGCTAAGGTAGAGAGAAATGCATCATGCCACACAAACAGGTTCTGTTCATAGAATCCTAGAAAAGTGAAGTTGGAAGGGGCCTACAAGGCCATCAAGTCCAACCCCCTGCTCAACACAGGAATACGCTCAATACATATCTGCCAGGTGATTATCTAAGTGTTTCTTGAATGTCTCCAGTGTTGGAGGACTCACCAACTCCTGACATCACTGATTACACTGCCATACTGCTCTAACTCTTAGGAACTTTTTCTTGATATTCAACCAAAATCTGGATTCCTTAAACTTAAGCTCATGGTTGTGTGTCCTGCACTCTGGGATGCTAGAGAACAGATCCTGCCCCTCCTCCGTATGACAGCCTTCCAAATATTTGAAAAGTGCTATCCTATCACCCCTCAGTCTTCTTTTCTCAGTTTATTTCAGTTATTGCTGCCCTTGATTGAAACATATTTGCCAACTGATTGCATGTACAAAGTGCTTCCACCTTTTGCACATTTCTGACATTCATATGAGCCCATTTCATGACTAAATTTTTGATTCAGCTAAGCCGTTTATTATATTCACATCCTGCTTTCCTTTAAAGCAGTTCGGTGTGGTTCAATAGTTCCTTTCTTCAGCCAGCCTTGGACTTGTAGCAACAAATTTTCTGGTGGCCAGGCTGGTTCAAGAAAGATGCCGAGATGCAAAGCAAACCTGGAAGAAATGGCATATGTTTAGCCCAGATGTGAGGCAGTTGAGGGACAGAAGCTACCCTCTGAATTGTCACAAATAAGTGGATTCTAAGTGAAATCAATTAAACCCATACTCTCACTTGAAGCTAAAATGAGTCAACTGAAGCCATCATGTGTTGGATGTATCAGGAGAAGAAAGAGCCCCTAGAAAAGGGGAAAATGCTAGGGAAAGTTGAAGACAGGAGGAAGAGAGGAGAACTAAATGGGAATTGGATTGACTAACACAGGAAACCACAGTTCCCATCTTGAACCGGTTGCAAGCACTGTTCAAGATGGGGATTTTTGTTATCATTGTTACTTGCCATCAAGTTGCCTTCGAATTATGGTGTCCCTGTGAGTAATAAATGTTCAAAATATCCTGTCCTCAACAGCCCTGCTCAACTCTTGCAAACGCAAGCCTGTGGCTTTCTGTAGGGAGTCAATCCATCTTGTGTTTCATCTCCCTCTTTTCCTGCCATCTTCAACTTTTCCCAGCATTATTGTCTTTTCCAGAAAATCTTGCCTTCCCATGATATGCCCAAACTAAGACAGACTCAGTTTCATCACATTGTCTCTAGAGATAGTTTAGGCTTGGTTTGATCTAGGAACCACTTGTCTGTCTTTTTGGCAATCCACGGTATTCACAAAGCTCTCCTCCAGCACCGTATTTCAAATGAATCATTTGTTTTCCCCATCAGTTTTCATAAATGCCTAGTTTTCACACACATGCATGGTGATTGTAAATTCATGGTGATCTTGGCCTTCATCTCCAGTGACCCATCCTTACATGTGATGATCTTTCTAGTTCCTTCATTGCTGCCCTTCCGAGTCTCAGCCTTCTTCTGATTTCTTGGCTGCAATTTCCATTTGGATTGATGATTGAAACAAGATATACAAAATCTTAGACAATTCCAATTTCTTCTTTGTCCATATTGAAGTTGTGTGGTTCTTCTGTAGTCATGATTTTGGTGTTCGTAACGTTCAACTCCAGTCCTGCTTTGACATTTTCTTCTTTCACTTTCTCCGAAAGCTGTTTCAAGTCTTTGCTTCTTCCTGCCAATAAGATGGCATCATCTGTATATTGTAAATTATTGATGTTTCTTCTTTTTAGTTGTTTCTCAAAGGGACTTTCAGAGGTTATTAATCCATGGGAACAGCAGAAGTTGGAAACCAGATGATAACACACACACACACACACACACACACACACACACACACACACACACACACACACACACACACACACACACACACACACACACGTACAGATGATCAAGCAAATTTGTTTTCTCATTTTCTAGAAAACAAACCAGTAGGTTCCGAATTAAAAGGAACAGAATCCTGACTGAACACGAGGAAGAGGTTCCTGAAGACACAAACAATTTGACAGAGATCAGATTATCTCCAAAGCAAGTGGGCTGTCATCCATTAAAGACCATTAGATAGTGGATTAAGTTGAACGTTCAAGGCTGCCTATGTGGGTTGGATGCCGTCCTTCAACCAGGGGGTCAGACTTGATGACTTTTTGAGGTGCCTTCCAACTCTTCAGTTCTGTAAACTTTGAACTCCATGATTCTGTAACCATGGAAGATGGATCAGACTGAGAGATGTGGGCTTGGCCAAGTTGAACGTTCAAGGTTCAGTGGGGATTTGAATTCGAACCCTGGCCCTGGATTGTGAGATGGATGAGTGAAGTTCAGGATGACATATCTCTGAATGGTTTGGGGTGGGCAGGCACGGTCTGATGTGTGATTAAGAGAGGAGACAGAGAGTTTGTCTGTGATCTGGGGCAGAGACATCATTTGGGGGAGTTGAATAAAGAGAAGGCAATTTTGTGTGTTTGCAGTGGGGTGTGTTTAAGAGAAAGGGAGGGCTTTTCTAAAGGTCCAGAAACAGAGGGAAAATTGTTTCAACTGTGTAATTTTATATTGGAGGAGGGGGGATCAGGCATTCTTATTTAGTACATAGCCTTGTGGGCATCTGACTTGTCTTTTGGCACCCACAGTTCACCTAGCAGTGAAATGGACGTCTTTTCGTTAAAAGCCACAGACAGAGTTTTGTGAACGGGGATCTCCAGCCTGCGATGATGCCTGTGACAGTTCCTCAACATTTCACACCATCCTACCCACGAGATCCAAAAACAGGCGGTGAGCCTGTAGATCAGACCAGCAGGCTCATTCAGAAAGACCGGCCGTGTTTATTTTTCATTTGTCTAAAGGAGGTTCCCTGCCCACCCCACCCCAGCCGCTTTTTATAAGGGAAAAAAAAGGCTTTGGTACTAAGCTCAATGCATGGCATAAAAAAACTTCAGTTTTTTAAAAATTCAGTTTTGCCCCCCCCCCCCGTGTATTCCTAAAACTTTTTTAAAAAGCATTTCTCATCTAATTCTATGTGAAGACATGTGGAGATCTTATTCTGTACTGCCTGTCACCAGTGCTTGTGTAGTGTGGAACACAGCGCAAGAATAAACAACCTTGTTTGATCAACTTGGTATTGTGCAGTGGAAGCCCTAAAATGCGTGTGGGTGTGGACGCAGGTATCTGGGCACGAGCCAATATAACGAAGGAGCTAGAAGCCACACCCAAAGCAACAGGCTCAAATAACAGGGATTATTTTTAGGTATTTTTCCCTTGTCAAACAAGAGATGATGAAAACAGTGTATTGTACAAGAGATGGGGGGGGGAGAATGAGCTTCAGGGAGTGGGTCAGAACTGGGCATGTTCAGGACTTGGATAACCTTTTTGCCATAATGTTAGACCCATGCAATACTCTTGGTTTATCTTGCTCAGTCCTGTCTTTACACCGACTAGCTGTAGCTCTCCAGGTTTCCAAACTGATGTCCTTCACTGGCGATATTGGGAAATAGACCTAGGAATGGTGTGGGCATTCTTTGCTCCATCACTGAGCAACAACCCATTGAGATCTACCTTCTTGGACCTAAAACCAGACCATCTGCCCTTCTAGTTCAGTGCTGCCCACACCTTGCACCGTTGCTACCCAAGGTTTCAGACAACAGACTGTCCTCAGCTCTACTTGGAGCTGATGGAGATTGAACCAGGGGTCTTATGCTTGGAGAATATGTGTTCGGTCACAAAATCCCAGACCCTGTGACTGAACCATGGGAGCATACAAAATATGTCCCTTCGGACATATTTTGAAAGCTGTACCCACCTTGGGTTTAAAGTCTGGAGACTCTCCTGGGTCCCTCCATCCTGACCACCTATTAAGAGAGATCATCTTCTGAATCCACATCTGCAGTCCATGAAAATGTTCAGTCAGACAGTGCTAGATCAAGCCAGTCATTGTCATCACCATGGGGTCCAAATACCAAGCCATCAGGGCTCTTAGAAATGAATTCCTGACGAATTTGGTCCAAAGACTAGGGGTCATGGAAGAGCTGGGTGGATAGCTTACTTTCCTGTGTTCAGATGGTGTAGCTGTGACCCACCTGTTAACCCTCTGCCTCAGTTTCCCCTACGTAAACTGGGAAGGATACAAACTGTCCTCATGGGACTCTTGTAAGAGGGAGCTCAGCCTTGCATTTTGCAAAGATGAACATCTCTTTGTTAAAACATCTGCTCCCTTAATGAGGACAATAGTTTGATCTACTTTCTTTCGATGCCTCTAAATGGATCCAGGCAGTTGGCTTCTCCTTCTCCTGTTAAGTTCTGCTTTCTTGGTGGGCCGCGACCACAACTGGCAGGAGCAGAAAATTACCTCTGAATTACCAGTGAGCCAGCCTAGATTCTTCCATACCTTCCCACACCTGAAGGTGATGCAGGGGCTTTGGCAGCTCTCCAGTGAGAAGAAACATCAAGGACAACATCATTTATGGGAACAGCTTGTTGATTACTGCCATAGTCCCTCATTTGCGGCTGAGAGATTACATCATGGTGAAACCCAACAGTCAAGGAAGTAATAAGCCATATTATTATTATCATAACCATCAGTTACTGTGTTTTTGTTTCGTTTTCTAAGTGTGCTCCTCCATGTCGATCGTGGTAGCAGGATTTATTGATTGGTCCTTTACGTTAAACGCAAAATAAACAAAAGTGATATTGCTGAAGAAGTCACTGACCATCCCATTAAACCAGCAGTCCCCAACCTTGGGCCTCCAGATGTTCTTGGACTACAACTCCCAGAAGCTTTCACCACCACCTCTGCTGGCCAGGATTTCTGGGAGTTTAAGTCCGAGAACATCTGGAGGCCCAAGGTTGAGGACCACTGCATTAAACGGTCCCATTTGGACTTTGTTGGGCACAGGATGATGTTGGGTGTGGCTTCAGAGAGACACTGTTGTATTTGGTTGGTTGGTTTCTTCTTCCCTTGACTGTACCCTGCCTTCGTACACACTAGCACAGCGGCAAAAGGAAACAAAATCCTGTTCTGCTCCCATCGATCATGAGGGTTTCAGGTCTCATTGTCAAGGATGACACCAGGGTTTGGAAAAGCTGTTTTAAGAACTACAACTTCCAGGATGCCACAGCCAGCTGTGCTGGAGAACCATTGATGATAATTCTTGACAATAATACCCAATGGGTAGCCAATGGTTTGTTGCAATGAATCTTCAGTTCTGGTTGACCTGATAGGGATGTGGAAAAGCACATTTTGGATGTTCTGCCCTCTCTGGCCAAAGAACTCGGTTGGTGTCGGGAACTGTGCACCTCAAATTGGCAAGCGTTTCCCTCTCTGCCTCAGGCAGCAAAATGGCTTAGGCTGTCTCTTTAAATCCAGACTAGCAGGAGACTCAGAGCGATGGTGTTTGTCTTGAACTCTGGAATGCTTCCCGTTCAACCTTCTTAGTTTGGGCCAAAGTATTCTCTCAATCGGTCTTGTCATTGGCACCTTTTGGTAGCTGCATAGGTGAGCTGATCTGGAAACTTATGATTAACGGTGGGAACAAAATGGGCAAATGATGAACTGGGATGGCTACCGTGAGCCACAAACCACCCCCAAACCCTGAACTGACCCATTGGTTCATGCGTAGGAGAGATGAACCTAATGCCCACCTGCCTGCTTTCCGCTGCCCCTATTGCCTCCCTGCTGGGTTCTGCCACCGCATCCCCTTGGTCCTCTGCTGGCACAATCTTTAGAGGCAGCCGGCCTGGCTTCTCTGTGCATGCACACACTGAGTTTTGAGGCATGAAAAGGTGATTAGAGTGTGTCTGTGCAGAGAGAGCTGGCCCGGCTCATGGACGGGAAGCCGGGCTGATATATCTGAAGATGGCGGCAGTGGAGGTGGAAGAGGGGGAGGAGAAAGGACCATGTAGGGAGAAAAGGGGGCAGAAGGCATCTGTTTTGCTAGAGCAAAACAATGCACAGAGCGGGGAGGGGGGGAAATTTAGCACTTTGTTTCCTTTGGCAAGGTGGGATCCATAAACTGGGTCATGAACTGAACCACAAATCAGCCCGATTTCTCTCTCTTTTTTGGTGGTTTGTAGTTTGGTTCATGCCCATCTCTACTTATGAACCGATTCATAGTAGCATTCATAGCAGCTATGCCACTGCTGTGGAGATTTATTTTGCCATCTCCACACTCATGGCCTCTACGGGGGGGGCTGCTTCCCTATGGGAGCCCTTCCATGTCCTGGCCATGTGGTGAGGAACAGCCAACATCTCCTGGGAAAGCCTGAACAGCTTGAAAAAGAGTGGGTCACCACATGGAAAACTCCCCCCCAGCTTTGGTTCAGGGAGAGGCTGCTGGTGGACTTCAGATCCGCTCATCCCTGACTGCTGACCAAGTGGACAGTGGGAGCTGGAGTCCAAGGAGATCTGGAGGGTCATGGGCCAAACTAAAACTCATCCCAAGGAGAAGCAACATTCTAGGCTCGCAACCCCATCCCCAAGTTTGGCTATCGGGCTGTGAACATTTGCGCATCGTTTGCTGAATGGCCCCCACCCCTCCAGAGGCTTGGGAAGGGATGCTCAAACTCACACCACCCACTATCCGATCTGTAGCCACCTTTGATGCCTCAAAGGACAGGGGAAGAAGAAGATCACCGGGAGAGGAGGAATACATTTCCTTCATCCCAAGGGTCGTGGATGAGGCAACTGAAATAATTTGGGCCATGTTTTTGACCTGCTCCAAGTGGGAGGGGGGGAATTCTGTAGGATGAGAAGGAGAGAGGTTTAAAGCTGAAAACCTGATTTGAATGTTAACATTTCCTCTTTCCCTTCCTCCCGGGTCTTGCTGTCATTATGCAGCTATGTACAGAATCCCTGAAAACCAAGGCGTATGAAATCAGAGCTCCGTATTTGTAGCATTGCCTCATTGGTGTTAATAATGAGTCACTGAAGGGGAAGGGGAGGCCGGGCCTCGCTTGAAAATGGGAGAGAGAGAGGGGGCCTCAGAAGCGAGGAGGAGAAGACCCCTCGGGAGACCCTCTCCCTCGCCGTCTTTTGTTGCAATCCCAGCCTGATGTTCCAGCCGCCTTCGAAAGCGCCTCCTTGATTTTTGGGCCACTCCACTAATAGGGAGTACGAAACCCATTTTCGAACCAAGACAGGCGCTCGGAAGAACAATGGCCTCTCTTTTTTGTGGGGAAAGACAACACAGAAAGCAAGAGACAGGGCACGTTGCCTCCTTCGCTCGCTGTTACGCATAAATCTCACACCGTGATATTTAAGCATCCGGAAAAGTGTTCCGTTAAACACCTCTTTCTATTAGAGAGGTGTTTTCGGCATGCCGATTTCCATTTTCAAGGTGAAAGCAGACTGCTTTTTTTGTGTAGGGGAGAGATTTTTTTTCCATCCCCATAGCACTATTCTTAATTAATAGGAAAAGTTCACATCTTTTTTATTATTATTATCTGATAGCATCCACCTCAATGTACGCCAGTGGTTTCCCTATCGTTTATTCTTGATTAGGGCTTCTCCTCTTTCCATCTGTCAGTGTGCAGGTGATAATTGGATATCCACACTGCCCCTACCCATTCCGGTCCATGACCGAATAAAGTCCCCAAGATTGGCTTCTGACCCACCTCGTGCCTTTGAGAGAATCTCCAACCCATTCCCCCTTTGCATCCATGTTGGTATCTTTGTGAATTACACCCATAGAGGAAAAACTTCAAGGCACAACTCATGTCTTCATAGCTGCAAATGTAGAGATCTCCTTCCTGCCTTTTCAGAGAGGAGCTGGTGAACGTCTTTTCATTAGCACTCAGCACCAACTTTCCAGAGGAATCAGATGATCTAGACCAGTGGCTCTCGATCTTGGGTCCCCAGACGTTCTTGGACTGCAGGCCCAGAAGCCATTGCCAGCCCAGCTAGGGATGAAGGCTTCTGGGCATTGCAGTCCAAGAATGCCTAGGGGCCAGAGGTTGGGAACCACAGACAGATGCATTTCCATCTGGCTTCTAGTTTGGCTGTGTAATGGAGAGAGCTTTGATTGCCTTGGTGAATGATGTATGTCAGAGGACTTGGGCAGGGTGTGTCAGTCTGTCCCAGTTCAGCAACTTTCAATACCATCGCCCATGTGCTTTTAAATCTTTTCTTTTTTACACTGGGAGCCACCTCAAGTCCACTTATTGGGAGAAATACAGCCTATAAATGAGACAGACAGACAGAGAGACAAGTAAGTACATAAGTCAGTCAGTCAGTCAGTCAGTCAGTCAGTTAGTTAGTTAGTTAGTTAGTTAGTTAGTTAGTTAGTTAGTTAGTTAGTTAGCTCTGGGTCCACTGTAGACTACGAACCTTATTTTCTTATATTCTTCCAAAATAGATGCTTTCATGGTATTCTTTTTTTCAGATGGACACATATTGCCATGCATTTTTCATTTTCTGAAGTGTGTCGATGCATGTTTTCCAAATGGATATATTTCTCTCTGCATGAAATGTGCACATTTTTCCTCCCATTATTTTATTTTTAAAACAATGAATCACATTTCAAACTCAGAAACTTCCAGATTTATGAGTCCAACTTGTGCTGGGGTTACGTTTGCTTCTGGGAGATGCAAACGATCTCACTTTATAATGAATGTCGTGGATGTCTTGCCCAACTGTGAAGCTGAGTCATGACCAAGCAAGGCTTAGATTAAAACACACACACACACCAGGCATAAAACTGGGTTTCACTATGTATGTATGTGGGGGTGTCAAATATTAGTATTGCATTATCAGGCCTACCTCTAGCGATGGGTGAAAAAAATCACCCATGATAAAAGTCTCATAAGATAACCAAATGTAGATTTTTTTTAGCACACCTCTAAAAGAGACATTCCAAATGGGCATCATTGTGCTTCATGATCTGTGATGTATTCTGCTACATGAAGTGACATGAGGTTGGTTGGTTTGGAGGCTTTGAATCTAATGACAAATTACCAGGAGCATGGAGAAAGTGGGGGTGGGTGGTAGAGGAGAGGAATCTCAAAGAATGGGGCACCTGAAATCCCAGCCTTGTCACTGGAGAAGACACAGACATAGAGCTCTCTGCCAATGGCTTCTTGGAATTCTCCACCCTCTCCGTAGGAAAAGCAGTGAGGAGCAGAAAATTGGGTAACAGTTTCCTCAATATACATCCTGCAGAGGTAGGAGCATGGCATGCGCCCCCCCAGGATGGTTTCGACTCCTTCTGAGGTGGAACTGGCAGAAGGGTGTGGAGAAACCAAGCCAACAGAAATGAGGCCTTTTCAGCAATCCTGCCAGAATGCCTTCCCAAAACGGTCTCATCAACGGGGTTGGAAACTCATCAGGAATTAGATAAAGATTGCTCTGAACCCATGTGAAGGGGAAACCGGGTCACATCAGCTGGATCAACTCCCTGTGCATATAAAGCTGTCCCCCTGCCCCCAGTATCCAAACTGCTCATCCATCCTGGACCCCTTTTCTTTAAAGATCATACCAATCATATCTATCTTTTCGGCACATGTTCTTTTCAGATGATGTGCCAAAGAAGCACAGAGGGCAGGGCTGAGGCCAGCATATATGGGTGGGAGAAAGTACTGCTACCCCTCCCTCACCATTATATATACTCAGCACAACTTCTGAACAGTACTACGAATGACTAGTCAGATGGCCTGTTTTCATCCCCCCCCCCTAGAAATCTTCACGTACCTCATTAACTGACTGTCAAGAAATTTGTACCTTGAATCATTTGATATGATGGTTTTATGTCAATGCAGTTTTAAGCTCTTTAAATTATTTTATATCTTTGATATTGACTTACACAGGCAATCACCATGGTCTTGAGGGAAAAGCAAGGTATTTCTCAGATAAGTTGTAAAATCATAGAGTTGTTAAGCTTTGAGGTATTGAGGAGGTAATCTGTTGTCCCCCCCCCACTCCATCAGTTCAGGAAATCTATAATGAAACCATCTCCTACAGATAGCTTACTACCCTTCTGTTGTCAAATGTGTGTACCATCTGGGAGATGTTTGTAACTTGGAGTTGGAATCCTCTGTCTCCTATTTTGGATCCACTGATGTGAGTCATACCCTCTGGAGCAGCAAAAAACCAAGGCTGGCCCATTTCCATGTGACAGCCCTTCAGATAGCTTAAGATGGCTTCTATGTTATCATATTGTATCGTGCGGGTTTTGTACGTCCGAAAGCTCAATTCCCAACACCGATTGTTATGGGACTGTGGTTTGAAGGACTGGACAGAGCACCCCTTTCTTTTTTTAAAGCCCCAAGAGGTACAATTTCTTCCCCGGCCTTGAGGTAGGCAGAGCATAGCACAGATTGGCAGCAGCAACCTGCATCTCTGTCCAAGGTCCTGAAACCAGCACTTGCTGAAACAACCCAAGCCCCTTAAGCAGGCAAATCTAGCAGGAGGGAGTGACTTCGAAAAAAGTGGCCTGGAATAATTGCAGGCAGAGGCTAAGATTTGAGCACATGTCATTGCTATCTTCATCTGGGCACGTACAACCCGTGGACGCTTGTCCTCAGATGCCTCTAAGCTGTTGCTTGTTCCTTGATAAGGACATACCCTGCTGGCCAGAGGCCCACAGAATACGCTGCCTCATTTCTGAACTTCCCTTTCTCTCTTCTGCTTTTCCTTCTCATCCCCTCATTTCTTTATTTACAGCAAATGTTCACATCTATAAGCCCATTATGGCTGAAAGCTGGATCTTTCTGTAGCCTCTGAGCCAGCTAAGATGTGGCTGGTCCTAGGCTCCAACAACAGAATTTACGGAGGAGGTGAGAGATTATCCATAATGTGGAAGGAGGTTGGCTTGAGGCTAAAATTTATCATCATTACCTTAATATCTTCTGTAAGCCTCTGTTCTGACAACGGTGAAAGAAACCACCAAGGCCTCTGTGAGTCAGCGGAGGGAAGGCGAGAAAGAGAGAGCAAGATGGAAGCTGAGAAATATGATTTATGGTGGAACTCAATGGTGTCATAATACTTTAGACTTGTAAAAAGGAGGATGTTCTTACAGTACTCAACAACATTTAACCTGCCACCGCTGTTCCTCCCCCAACCCCAAAAGACAGGGGTGGAGGGATCCCATTCTCTGTCTCCAGGATCACGCATCACAGAACTTCCCAGTATTTATTCTTCTTTTAAAAGTTTTTAGTCACAAAGACTCAAAGAGAAAGTGTTGGAAACAGTAACGTGTTGCCCAGAAGCTGAAATCTAAGATGTCTGGTTGTTGGGGAGGGTTTTGAGATTGCACCTTTCCTGGGAGTAAGAGCCATTGAATTTGGTTGGACTTACTTTAGAGTAGGGTGGCGCTGCGGGCTAAACCGCAGAAGCCTGTGCTGCAGGGTCAGAAGACCAAGCAGTCATAAGCGAATCCACGCGACGGAATGAGCGCCCGTCGCTTGTCCCAGCTCCTGCCAACCTAGCGGTTCGAAAGCATGCAAATGCAAGTAGATTAATATGGACCACTTCGGTGGGAAGGTCACAGTGTTCTGTGTCTAAGTCGCACTGGCCATATGACCACGGAAGATTGTCTTCGGACAAAACGCTGGCTCTATGGCTTGGAAACGGGGATGAGCACCGGCCCCTAGAGTCGAACACGACTGGACAAAAATTGTCAAGGGGAACCTTTACCTTTACCTTACTTTAGAGTAGGCATGTGAAGAATGTTTGCGAGTATTGAACCCTCTGGCCCAGTACGTATCTGAATAAAGTATGCCCAGTTTGGAGTTGATCCACCTTGAACCATTTTGGTGACACAAACGAGCCTTTTTGGGTCAATTACGCTATTTGTGTATTTCCAATTTTTCAAGACCATAAAAATGGGGAAATGTAAAAAGCAACTCCAGCTCAGAGACTGAATGATGTAGGCAAAACAAAAGGGCAACAATAAGATGGTTACCAGTAAAGGAGTGGGTGAGGAACTTTAAAAGGGCAATAGGCACCAACATCACAGATTCCTTCTTAAAAGGGCAGTAGAGGGAGGTCTGTTCCCATTTTCCCTGCCTCTGCCCTTCCTTTCCTGGATCTGAAATTTGTGGTATTATGACCACATGAATTTGATGATTTCTTCAAAGACTTTTGAAAAGAAAAGGCAAATGAGGTTTTTTTCTAAAGTAAAAAGCATAGTCTCTGTTGGAAGGAAACTTTTCCTTTCTCTTCCCAATTTCTAACTATGGTGCATAAATGCAGGATTCAACATGACATATTCGGGGGGGGGTGCTGTGACCCATGGGTCATGAGTAGCTTTTTGTTCTGCTCCATCCTCACTCTAGAAAATCACAAATGTGCCAAATTGGTCCATACTGACACAATGGACACAGTGTCATCTAGCCTGCATCTTTCGGAATAATCATGCAGAACTGTGTGTATCTTGTGTGCATCCCCCACCCACCCAACAACGTAGGTGAGTTGGGGATTCCTCACTTGTTTCCACAGTTTTTTAATTTAAAAATGTAGAGTGCTTTTGTATGGTTTCCACTTGTGCCTATGCTGTCAAATGCACTTTCTCCCCATTTACGGAGTGCGTACCAAGCTCAGGCAGGTAGGAGTGCTCTAGCAAAATGTGCATCTGTTTGGGCGTTCATTCCAGATGTGGATTTCAGTTTTGTTTTGTTTTTAAAGAACAGCGTGAATGTCTCACATTTCCCTTTTCCTGAGCTGCTTGTGAAAGTGGCTGCTGGGAGGGATGTGTCTCAGTGCCTTCAAATTTACCAGCCAAAATCCACTTGAGAAAATCTGCACATGTATCACATGTAGTGGCATCACACAGCAGCTTTTGTGTCCTCCAGCACGTTCTCATTTGCGTGATCAGTCACTCACTTGATTTCTTAATCTGATATCCACGTTGTATTGGCTCTTGCCTTTCCATTGGACCATTTCAGCAACGTGGAGAGGGGGGATTTGCTGCTTGTGTAATAGCCTATCCTCCATACTACTTTACTCAGGCTTCATGCTCTGGAAAGGACACTTCTCGATACAGAGCATGTTACCATAGTCTCTTGAGACTGAAGGATGCCTATGATGATGATGATGATGATGATCCACCCAGCATGAAGGAGGAGATGTGTATGCAACCAGCCTTATCCAAATACGTTGGTAAACAGGATTCAGGCCTTTGAAAAATTCCAGAGGAGGCCTATCTACTGTTTTGGAGAAATGTGCAAATATGGACTGGATCAGTGGCATATCCGTGATTCTGGAGTGACTACAGGGCAGAGAAAAGAGCTACTGCTTCTTGATGCAGCAGAGCAACACTGACACAGAGCCTTCATATTCCACTGGGTATTCATAGAATAAATGAATATAAATGAATTGAAAATGCCCTGTGCCCCATCCCTTCCCTTCTAGGTTCCGAGACTCCCCGGGAGCCTTTGGAAGCTTGGGGATGGGAAGAGTCTTTAATAGTCAAAAACAGCCACCAGATTGGTTGTTGTGGGTTTTTTGGACAGAGTTCCTACTCCTGTTCCTCTGAAGATGCCGGCCACGGTGACTGGTGAAACATCAGGAAGAACAACCTTCAGAACGTGGCCAAAGAGCCCCCAAAAAACCCGCAACAACCATCAGATCCCGGCCATGAAAGCCTTCAAGGCCACCTTATTGTTCGGTAGAGTGGCAAAAAAAAAAAAAAAAAAAAAAAAAAGACCTATGTAATTGTTTAGATGGTGTAGGCAAAGAGAGACTATCATCCCAGGATGTAAAAAAATAATAATTAAAAAGTACTGTGCACTTTATTTCAAAATAAAAGCCCGATGCATTTCAGCTTGGCCTTTTCAACCTTCTTCAAGGACGTGAATATTAGTTTATTTATTAGACTTTCAAAAGGATCTAGACACAGACCAAATAAACATTTTTTTTCCTATTGCATAGCTAGTAAAAGTGCAATATTCACACCCATGAAGAAGGCAGAAAAGGCCAAGCTGAAACATGCAAGGCTTTTATTTTGAAATAAAATGCACCCTACACGTTTTACATCCTGGAACTATAGTCTCGCCTTGCCTATAGCTTTGGTGGGTGTACCAGTTTCTTTTTGTCTATTGGTTGACTGTTTTGATGCCCCTGTTGCATCCTGGAATATTATTTCCCCTTGTTCTGTCACCCGGTTTAGTTTACCATTACAACACTATGGAGTTGGAGTAGATGGGATCGTTGTATGGGTTTTGGGTGGGGAGGTCATGGAGATGCCAACCCCTGCCAGCTGGCCTTAGTGCCACATGGTGAGTGGGGAAGCAAGTCTTCCCCCAACTGACCTTCTTGATCTTTTTGGCTTTCCGATCTTCCTGCCACTTCTTAAAGTTTACCATGCTCTGGAAATTGATAGTGTCTCATACTAGTCTAGGGACGTAGCCATTTCTTGGGGATTCATGGGGAAGTGTTTTGTTTTTATTTGATGGCGTGTGCATCTTTTAAAGCCAGGATCAAGAAATATAGAGAGAATAGCATGGACCTAGGTGTGAATCCTAAAACATAGAGAATAAGTCAATCCCAATCCGCATGCCCTTTGAAGGGCATCAGGAGGGCTTTTACACATCTCTGTTTTAGAATCTCATGTCATTAGGACTTGAGGATGATGGCCTAAATGCATTAAAATCATAGAAGCACAGAATAATGGAGTTGGAAAGAGCCTATAAGGCCATCAAATTCAACCCCCTGCTGAATGTGAGAATCCAAATCCAAACAGATCTGATAGATGGTTGTCCAAATTCCTCCTAAATGCCTCCAGTGTTGGAGCACTCACCACCTCCCTTGAGGTAACTGATTCCATTGCCATACCACTCTGTTAGGAATTTTTTTCCAGATATTCAGCCAAAATCTGGCTTCCTATAACCTGAACCCATTCGTAAATTGTCATCTCTGATTAGAGAACCAAATTGGTGGCTCCACAATAAAATCAACACTTATACAAATATCATAGATATTGTGCTTAAGACTGTGAATAGACACGAGAGAATAATGCAAAATGGATTAGTCTCAAACTTTTTTTATTTTTCCTCCTTTCTTTTCTAACCCAAAATATTAGCATATGGAAGAAAAACATTTTTAAGATGCATTAGAAGATCTTTGGGTTTCTTTGGCTGTGGCAACCCATAAAGCTTGAGGCATCATCCTATGACTGACTTATCACATGTCTTCTTATAGGAGATAAAATGGAGGTCAAGCCACGGTTGATCAATGTCCCAACAAACGAGAGGAGGGAGAGCTTGTAGAGAACGTTAATCTTCAGTGTGTGTATGTGCGTGTGGGTAAACTCACACACATACCCACATATATTCCAAGGCTCAAAGCTTAAGATGCTATCTGCAGGCTATGTTCTGTGCCATTTTAAATGCAGGGGTCTTAATAAATACCGACAGCAAATCAGGACAAGAACAGACGCAAGTTGTTTGAGGCAACTTCTGTCAAGTGAACAGTAATGCAGTAGGATTAGAGGCAATCCTCTCCATACTGCGGAGAGCAAGTCGCCTTCAGATAAAGTGCTGCAGGCATTGCACTGGGCTTATCACCCACTCCTTGATATTCCAGAGCAGACGTGTGAGTCGTGTTGCTATCATCAGCACCTTGCTCCCCCCCCCACCAACCACCCTCCATCCATCTATCTCTGACAGACAGCTTGTTGCCAGGGGTGTCCATGGATTGTCAAAAAAACAAAATGCTGGGAGGCCTCTCGGATCATTCCAGTATTTGCGGCCTTCCCTTTCCCCTTCGTAATTTTCATCTTCAACCCTTGTTTTTATGGTTGTTTTTCCCCCCTAAGGAGAGCCATGTGGCCACTCTGGAAAGAAGTGGATTTCAAACTAGTGGGGAATGAGTTGTATTCGCCATCCCATCAAACGTACTGAAAGTCAAGGTGGGGCAGAGATGCTAAGAGGCAGCTTTGTCTCTCCCTATGGACAATGGTGCCATTGTTGATTAGTTTGGGAGCTTCGGTGGCCGTTGCCACCTCATGTCGGCAGGTGTCAAAAGTCAGAAAGTCATGCATCATGAATTCAATTGATCATGGGCTGTGGCACTTAAGAAAAATAGAAAGTAGATGCTTGACAACTGCATCCAGATATCCTATTGCTAGAGAAAAGTTGTTCGAAGATGGTATGAAAGTGGCATAGAGAATAGGTTGCTATGCCCACATGGTCATCAACTGTGATGTACAATCAGTACTTATTGTCATTATGTGTGTGAAGTTGCATTCCACTCATGATGACCCTCATTGAGTTTTGAAAGTATTTGAGACTCTTAAGGATTAGCTTTATCTTTTCCCCTCCCCCATTGAGTCTTCTTGGCTTTGATCCCATTTCTCCTGAGTCTTAGTCCATCGCTCTACCCACTACACCACATTTGCTCTCAGCTCCCAGTTTAAACAATGCCATATTGAAGACTTATTTCTGAGGCAGTGGATTGAATCCACAAAAGTTTGCACCCTTTCTGAGAAATATTACTAAATTGCAAGATGGCAGAGCTAAAGAAACCAAACTACTCAATCAAGCAATAGACAATTGACCGTCAACATAGGGTCGTCACAAAATCACCTCAAAATGAAAGTCAGTTCGTTCTCTAGTGCCCATATGTGCACATAAAGTCTGATTTTCGGAGGACTGTTCTTTGAGTCATTGTTATGGAGACTTTTTAAAACTTGTTTGTCAAAATTCGTCACTACTGCAGTTGGCCTCTTGTTCAAGCAAAGCATGGCAAGTAGTAGCAATGGATTAGAGTCAGGATGGTTGATTTGTGATTCCTATGCAGAATGCTAGAATCTGTTGGGAAAGCCACAGGTAGCGTGCATTGCCCCATAATCTGGATTATGCAGATTCCCCATTGATTCACTTAGGATAGGGTGTGTAATACTGGGCGTCTTGCTTTCTATCTCTAAGCCAGGGATGTGAAAATGTGGCAGTTTCGCTTCTGCGTGCATCGGATCCTCACTTTTCAAAGACTTGAAAGGGTGTCCTACAGAGGAAGGGCAGGATCTGTTCTCAGTCATCCCAGAGGGCAGGACGCGTAATAATGGGTTGAAGTTACAAGAAGCCAGATTTAGGCTCAAAATTAGGGGAAACTTCCTAACTGTTAGAGTAGTACAACAGTGGAACCAGTTACCGTGGGAGCTGGTGAGTGCTCCAACACTGGAGGCATTCAAGAGCAAAATTGGACAACCATCTGTCAGATCTGCTTTAATTTGGATTTCTGCCTCAAGCGGGGGGTCAGACACGAGTGCCTTATAGGCCCCTTCCAACTCTGTTATTCTATGCTTTTATGATTTTATGATTAATGCATGATATTCACAGCTGCAATCATCGAGGTCTCTTATTTGGTCATTTGTGGGGTGCTTCCACTGGCAAAGAGTGGAGAGTTTTAACACCCACAACCTTCTTAGCCGTTTAATGGGATTTTAATTGAGTTTTAATGGGTCCTTTTACTATTTCTTAATTGTTGGTTGCCTGTTTTCCACCCTTGTCTTAACACATGCCACGTAAAGCTGATTTTTTTTTTTTTTGGCCCAGTTTTGCGGTAAACAATTTGTCAACATAACTCGCAAAAACCTGACTTTTCTCCACCACTGAATAAGCTGACTGAAAGTTGTAGTGTGTGTGTGTGTGTTTAAATTACTTTTCCGAAGTCTGCTTGCACTGATTCCTCTTTGCCACATACTGTTTTTTTTCCCCTGCAATGAAAGATCTTACTGGCCAATACTTTTCCTGGTCATCCCATTGGGGTGAAATCTCATTCCCTGGAAAGCCCTTCATCGAAAACAGCTTTCTGACCAGTTCATGCTTCCGTACCTGTATGCTGAACCCTCCCAGATCCCACGAGGTCCCAGCAAAACACTTTTAACATTTCTGCTTTGGAGAGAACAAGGGAGAAGGCTAGGAAAAAACATTGGAAACAAAAAAAGTTATTTAATATATTCAGCATCTCTGCTACAAAGCACTGGAGATTGGGAATCTCTGATAAAACCATCTATTCAGCTGTCAGTCACAAAATAATACTCTCCTCACCTTAAGTTTTTTTTTTAAATTTTCTTTATGCAGACACTTAGGGGATAAATGTCTCTTTCTTTGCTGATCCCATCTGGGTCTTAGCGTCTTCTAGATCAGAATATTTCTAAAAATGGTTTGAGGAAGATTCTGGGTTTTGTCCATGGACCGGGAGCCCCATTTTAATTCACACATGTATGAAGTTTCTCCAAATCAGCCTGATTCAGTTCTGCTTTCAGTCAGATCTGAAGTACATGGGGCTGGAACGGCTGGAACTATGATGCTTGCTTTCCTTCTTGGGCCTTGTGGTAAATCTTGTGGCTGCTTCCGCCCATCCTCTCACTACATACAGCCACACACTCACCCACCCACACACACACACACACACATACACACACCCCTTCCATCTGGTTAGCTTCCACCCACCCTCTGCCACTTTTCCTATTCCCTTGGACTCCAAAAGAGACCTTTGCCTCCATACGATATGCATGAAATTTATGGAATCTGACATGCCAAGTTGTGGCACATACAGCGCCATGTGCACCTAAGAATAAACCACCTTTTGTTCATAAAAGAAGAGATAAAATACTAGTGACATTTCTCAGGGAGGTATCCAGGGACCTTCGCTTGCCTTGATGAAACCAATAGACTTTCCAAACCTAATTAGTACTTAATGATCTGAAGAGGCATGAATGTCCATCACCCCGGCTTCAGCCCTTCTATTCTCCCTCAAATTCTTAATTAACCTTTAAAAAGATGATCAGCCTATGAGCTTCCTAGGATATCTCATTGATTTTTACATGTGCATGAGTTCTCTCTCTCTCTCTCTCACTCACTCACTCACACACACACACGCGCGCGCTTTATAAAAATAGCGCACACATAAGCTCCTCCTGAGCTTTCCATGCATCTGCCCCACTGATTGATGTATATTAATGAACCACTGCCGTGAAAAAAAAATTGTTAATTGATGACAACATACAGAACTTCGTCTGGAATTTAACCTTATTCATCATTAAAGTATGGTTGAGGCTGGCGCACGGTGTTAATTAATAGCATGAAGAACAAAAGTTGGATCATTTTGCTGTGGAATTGTGGAAAAAAGGGGGGGAGTGATGATTAAATAGAAGGCTTGGGGGGGGGAGAGAAAGAAAAATGGAAGGGAAAAGGGAAAAGGAATGAAAAAGAGCTGGAGTTGGTGTCATCTTGAAGATGACTCACTTTGTGCTGCTAATGAAATAAAAATTTGCTTGAGCTCTGCTGTAATATTTTTACTATTGTGTCAGATTTAATCAGCTGTGAGTTGGAGCAGGCTGAGAAGGAGAGGCAGAGGAGAGGAGGAGGAGAGAGAAAAGCTTGCAATGTGAAAGCAAAAAAAAAACAAATCTAGTGGTTTTGGGGAAAGTGAATTGTTGCTGAGTTTTGCATGTGTTGTTTAAATCCCTTTTGCTACCCATTAGAAATATAGAGAGCCGCAAGGGTGAATAGCTACAAGTTCGTCACGTAATCCGCCCCTTTCTTATTAGCTGGCACTTAAGGTCTCAGTAACTCACTCTGAGACATTTGTAGGAGAAAGAATGCAAGCATTTCATTTCATCGCTTATAGTTGTGAACAGATCAACAGCAAATGAAGAAACAATGCTTCCAATGAACAAAAGAGAGGGACAGGAACACTTAACGGATAGGCGGGACTCCTTTGAATTCAGAAGTGGGAAAGAACAACCGGTGAAAAATGGATAAATTGACGGTCAGCCCAATCCAGAAAGGCCCCTCCCCAGCCACGCCTTCTACAGGCAGCGTGTGAGGTTGTAAAAACTCTGACGGTCATGGACTTTGGCTCAAGGGCCGTATCTGCTGAACTGGTTGACTAAGGGCAGGGCATGGGCATGGCTAGGGTGCCAGCTTCTTGCTGAGAAAACCCTTCTCCTTCAGCACTGAGATGCCATTTTTATCTCCTGCACCTACCAAACCCCAGAGAGCAGCCTCGTGTAAATCTGCCAGCCTCCCAGGCAATTGTACATGGGAAGTCCCCCTTGCAACAATATCCAACAGGTGTTTGGATGGTGGCCGGGAACAGGGTTCAGAGAGGGACGCTGGGGCACGAGGAAATGCGTCTTCACACATGCCATCCTCATCTGCTCAGTCATAGGATTGGGCTGGGCAACATGTGTCCCTCTAGAAGTTGCTGGACAGCCTTCCTCACCCTTGGTTCTTCTGCCTAAGGCTGATGGGAGTGGAAGTCTAAGAACATCTGGGGGATTGTTCTGTAACTTGGGATGGAGACTCAATGACTCACGGTTGAGTCCAGCTCAAGTCACATCTTGCAACTTGGAGACATCTTTCCGAGTCACATTTCGAGTCCCCCACAGCAATGGTCCCCAACCTTGGGCCTCCAGATGTTCTTAGACTTCAACTCCCAGAAATTCTGGCCAGCAGAGGTGGTGGTGAGGGCTTCTGGGAGTTGTATTCCAAGAACATCTGGAGGCCCAAGGTTGGGGACCACTGCCCTACAGGACTGGCCTACCTGATGCTTATGCTGACGTCACTGCCACCGCCATCCTGAGAGGCAGCAGGCCCAGGTTGCCTTCCAGACATTGGCTGCTCCCTCTCTGTCCACACATGCGCCGCCCAGCTGATAGGCCAGCACATGTGCGGAGGCAAAGGCCACCTCTGGGAAAGGAACTCAGCCTGCTGTCTCTGGGCATGCGGCGGCCTCAGCTAGGCAGCATATGTGCATTCCGAATTCGGAGTCCCGAGCCTTGGAGGGGCGGGGCAAAAGGACTCGAGACTCGAACTTAAGGTTCTTAACTTTGGACTTGCTGACATCCCTGCTTGTATCCACCCCTGCTCTCAAGCTCTGTGCACCTAACGCACGTCAGTTTGTCTACGTGTCCTGTTAAGTTTCACCCCTTTGGAAAGATGAGAACAATGTCATGCCCTCACAGCTGAGATTTCCCTTCAACCCAAGGAGGTCCTGACATTCCACCCACCCTTTCTGCCCCATCCTCTGCACCAAAGAGCACTTTCCAAAATTTCAGGGTCTGGTTGCTTCAACGCAGTCCCTGCTCATCATCATCTCTACCCATCCAGCTGGTTTTGCTCCATCTATCACCTCCCTTACCACTGGAGTGCAGCTGCTTGTAAGCCAAGAGATGGCACAGATGTTTAACAGCACACGGGGATGGAAAGGAAGGGTTTAATGGACCGGCCCTGCGGCTTTCTTTCTTTTCCACCCCCTCCTGCCTCCACCCACAGTTTTGCTGACATCCACACGAGTGACAACGCATGGAATCAGAGCAAATACATAGAATTAGCCCAGACCAATAACCAAATGTCTGAACAGCATGGGTCAATAGCAGAAATGGAAGAGTTAATATTTTCAAAACTGTACCTTCCCCCAAACTTTATGCAGTATGACTTTATGCACTCCGATCTCCTGCCCATTTGTTGCTGGCTAGGAATGATCGGATATGTCATTATCATAATTGCATGCCATCGAGTCAATTCTGACTTACACTGACCCTTTGCAGGGTTTCGTATGGTTTATCATTCTCCTCTTCTGGGGTGTTCTGGGACTGTGCAGCTTGTCAGAATTTCTTCAGACTGGCCCTTCTCCTGGGAAGCACTGTGGGGAATCGAACGCCCAACCTTTGACTCAGCAGCCCAGTGCCTAGCTCATCAAGTTATCCAGCCAGCTTGTAGTCTGATATACATGGACAAAGCATCATAGGATAGAAAAAAATGTGGGGGCGGGTTATATGGCAAGGTTGATTTGGCATAAATGTTTTTTGGACCGCAGCTCACTTAATCACAGATGTTTATCCTTTTTGAGGTACAAGGGCTTGCTCCTGCATAGTCCTATCCCTGGGCAATAACTACAGAACTTCAGCATCCACTGTCTTTAGAGAATCGCTTCTAACTTCCTCCATGGTTTTCTCGCAGTTTCCCTCCTGTCCTATGGGCATGACACAGTTCCCTTCAGTTCTGAGAGGATGCTTGAAAAATTCCATCTTGGAGAACTGCTGTACAAAATGACCCACTCCATACCTCTTAGGCTAATATGCAAACAAAAACACACGTTGTCAGCAGGCATTTTATTTCCTGAGAAAAATGAATCAGTGCGGCAATGGAATGGGATGATGGATACATTCATAGACCTATGCACCCCTATCTGTATCTTAATCCCTAATGAGATAAAATATATACACATGCTGGACAGCCATATCAGTGGATTGAATATCAGTCAAGGTTTCTTAATCCATTATCAAATGTAATAATTATGTTGTCATTGGCTGTTATTTTCCCAACTAACCAGACCCACCTTTTTAGAATAAGGCTCAAAGATAAATCTGCTACATTACAACACATTGTTCTTCTGTTGTTTCCTTTAATTGTATCGCTGTTCAGAGAACCAACCTTCAAAAGAACTGAATACCAAACAGGGGTCAAAAATCATTAATAGGTGTGAAATGCAACCAAAAACACCTTTGTCCCTTTATCTCACAGCCTTGAATGAATGTCTTAGTCTATCTATTTAAACTCTTATGTCTGACGAAGTAGACACGTTCCACGAAAGCTTCCTTAAAATATAGCAGCTGACCTTCAAGGTTCTACAATGCTTTTTTTTTTTTGCTTCTGATTTGTGTTTCTTGTTAAGCCTTTGAAGCTCCCCCATGCCCTGTGGTTCCATCAGGTCATTGTTTCTTCACCTGCCAATCACTTTATCCTCTCTTCCTTCTGCTGCCTTCCCATTTAACCATTTTGGTGCCCATCCTTTCTGCCTGGATCACACACTTCTCCTCTTGTCTGAGGGCCCCCTGTGACGTGTTTCCTCTTCACCATGACCTTCCACTTTGGTTGCACAACCAGCACTGTTTGCCAGTATAATTTGGTGGTCTTTGAATCATAGAACCATTGATTTGGAAGGGGCGTATAAGGCCAAAGGCCATCAAGTCCAACCCCCTGCTCAACGAAGGAATCCAAATTAAAGCAGATCTCACAGATCTGGTTGTGTAATTTTCTCTTGAACGTCTCCATTGTTGGAGTGCTCATGCGGTCATTGGTTCCGTTGTCGTACTACTCTAACAGTTAAGATGTTTTCCTGATATTCGGACTAAATCTAGCTTCCTGTACCTTCCCTTTGCTTCCGTCATGTTCTTATTAACCATTGAGAAAGTTCAGGCATGTACACCACAAATGCTGCAGAACACGTTTTGAGTTTGCTTGAAGAGGAGAGAAAGCTAACGTATAAAACAGCCTGTCAAAATCTCCCCCTGTTTTTTTTTTTAACCCACAAACAAACAAAGCTTTCTGGGAGCCATGAGCCCAGTCCTTGGCAAATTCCTCAGAAGGTTTTCAAGGCAATTAAATTCACACCTTTTCCAGCTCATAGATAGCTCATAGAAAAATATCTCTAGCATTAAAGCACATGGCACAGGCTGATAGCTATATCACACCTTCTCTGCAAGGTAGGCAACCTCTTGCAAAGGTGATTTAATCCAAGATGGTTATTAAACAAAGGAGGAAAAATGGGTTCCTACATGTTCTGAACCTCGTAATCTCAAGAATAGGCTACTGCAGTGCTCTCTACATGGGGCTACCCTTGAGGCTGATGCGGAGATTTCAACTGGTCCAGAATTTGGCAGCCAGAGTAATAACTGGGGTGAAGAAATTCCAGCATATCTTCCCCATTCTGAATGCCTGCTCCCAGCCAGATCTCTCCGTAATATCCATTCTTCACAGGCAGGGCGGTTGAGGACCTTGACCCCAAAGGAGGGAAAGAACAAGAAACCAGGCCTTCTTGGCGGTCGCCCTCTGCCTATGGAACAACCTGCCCATTGAGATCTGCCTGGCACCCTCGCTGGATGGGTTTAAACGAGCACTGAAGACTTGGCTCTTTTGCCAGGCTTTCCTGGAACATTAAGATCTTGGCCTCCCTTTTACCATCCTTTTTGCCATCCTCTCCATCACCCCTTTTTACCACTTTTATTGCCGTCTGTTTTAATTTACCCTATTTGTTATGTATTCATTAATTTTTTTATCATGTTTTAATATTGTTGTGTACACTGTTGTTATCTGCCCAGAGTGGCCTGAATGCAAGTTGAGGCGGGGTACAAATTCCATAAATAATTAAATAAATAAAATACCATCTGTTTCCTGCTGTTTAAGAAACCCAAGGCTCGGTTCTCACCTGTTAATAGCGTATCACGCCACAATGTGGTTTTATTTTGAATGAACCATTATAGACATTACAGGTCAGTGGCTCTGACGTCAATGCGGTAGTTTATTTCCTCTGGCTTTTCCCTGAACTCCCCTGACTAGTCTGAAGGACTATTATCTCCCCATGTGATCCACCTAGGCTTTTAGATCTTCGGGGAAGGACTTCCTTCTCTTGGTCCTGCTGTCCTCATAGATCTGTTTGGGGTTGAAGACTTCTCAGATTGCTCTCAGGTGATGGGATACATTATCTAGAGAGGCCAGGTTGACCCCTTCTTTGCAGTCCTTTCGTTATGAAGTAGACTTTCAGCTGCTGAATGGGACAGCCGAGAAAGGAATCGTAATGCTGTGTGTTTTACTCCTTTCTTAAGTGTTTTAAAACCCTTTTTTAAGTTAGTGACTTTTGAATTATTGGCCAGAATCCAAGTGAATATCTGTGCCAGTGTTAAGTGCAAAGGCATAACTTGGCGCAGCAAATAGCCACTAATTAATGAGTCGCTGAATCAAATTCCTAGCAGCATGCCCCCCACCCAGTTGCATGACTCAGCACACAACTGGAAAGTCGATGGGGGACGTTTTAGTTAAGCAGCTATTTGTCACTCTGAGTTATTCCATTCTGTTTACACAGGCGTAAATATTCACTTGGATTCTGGCCGATACGTTTCATTCCCCCCCCCCCCCAATATTTTAACATATTGCATCTTTTGCTCTTTTTTCAACATTTGCAAAGCACCTTCGGCCCCTCCTCTGGCACGGAAATTAAATTAAATGAATAAATATACAGTGCAGATGCTTCAGAATTGAAATTAACATTCATTTACAAGAAAAGATTGCAAAAATGCTGTGCCAGGACTGCAAATTTTACTTTCAAGGCAGATATGCTAACTCTGCTGGGGTAGACAATTATCCTGAGCCCACCTCCTGTTCATGGATGCAGGAGCGGTTGCAAAAGTTACCCAGGGGAAGGGGTCTGTACATCTCACTAAAAGCAATACAGAAGATACAAAACAGGATTCAGATTTAGATGCATGTCCAAAGTTCAAAAAAGCATAGAATGCCAGAGCATTACTCAGGTCACACGTGGAAGGAAAGAGGAGAAAGCATTTTATCTCTATAGGGATAATAAAAGAACAGAATAGCATCAGAATGGTGTAACTCTTGACAATGGGTGTGATTGGTGGGGACACAGGGAGAGGGTCTTCTCTGTGGCTACTCCCAGACTTTGGAACTCCCTCCCACAAGAGGCCAGGTTGAACCCCTCTTGGCTGCCCTTCCACAAATGGGCAAAATAAATAAATCGGTAAATAAACTGCAGTTGAGAAAAATGGATGCTGAACAAAGCATGGGTGTCTTGAGGCTGCACCAAGACTCTTAGTTGTTTTTGCTACAATGGGCCAACTTAGCCAACCATCCCATCTTACAGACTTACTGACTGACTGACTGACTTATTTATTTACACACACACAGAGAGAGAGAGAGAGAGAGAGACAGACAGACAGACACACACACACACATTGCTGAAAAGGTCCGCATGGTCAAAGCTTTGGTTTTTCCAGTAGCGATGTATGGAAGTGAGAGCTGGACCATAAGCAAGACTGACCGCTGAAGAATCAGTGCTTTTAAATTGTGGTGCTGGAGGAGACTCTTGAGAGTCCCCTGGACCGCAAAGAAAACAAAACTATACATTTTGAAGGAAATCAACCCTGAGTGCTCACTGGAAGGACAGATCCTGAAACTGATGCTCCAATACTTTGGCCATCTCACGAGAAGAGAAGACTTTTCCAGGGACCCTGATGTTGGAAAAGAGTGAAGGCAAGAGGAGAAGGGGACGACAGAGGAGGAGATGGATGGACAGGGTCGTCGAAGCGACCGACATGAACTTGACCCAACCCTGGGAGGCAGTGGAAGACAGGAGGGCCTGGCATGCTCTGGTCTGTGGGGTCATGAAGAGCCAGACACGACTTAACAACTAAACAACAACATACCTACCTACCTACCTACCTGGAAGGGACCCAAGGCAGACTGCATCATTAAAGAGCAATGTTTAAAAGCTAAAACCCATCAAACCAGTGGTTTGTGCCTTTTTTTTTTCAGTCAAACAGATGTTTGGTGCTTCCCAGACCCACCTCCTCCGATGGGTGACCAATGGGAAGGCCTGGAAGGAAGAGGGACAGGGCATCTTGGGCACTGCCTGTGCGTGGGTACCGGCTAGAGAAGGCGGGGCTGAGAAGTGCCAAAACCCCATTTGGCTGAAAAACAAACCAGAACGAACTGGCAGTTTGGCAGTTCATGCCCATATCTATAAAAGAATTAAACAAAGAAAGAATTAAACAAGTATTATATTAAAAACAGTAAATACAATCAATGCTAAAAACACATTTAAAAGCAACAGAGCACAACCGTCTGTTCAAAAACCCCTTTGGGCTGCCAGTCGCTAAGGAAAAGCTTGCCTGGAGAGAAAGGCCTTCGCCTGCTTGTGGAACGACAGCGAAGATGAGGCCTGGCTGGCCTCCCGTGGGAGGGAGTTCCAGAGTCTGGGAGCAGCCACAGAGAAGGCCCACTTCTGTGTCCCCATTAAACATACCTGTGAGGGTGGTGGGACTCAGAGAAAGGTCTCCCCTGATGATTGTAACACCCGGGGAAGCTCATAAAAATAGATACGGCCTTTTAGTTAGCTTGGACCCAAGCCATTTAATCCTTTATAAAGCCAGCACTTTGAATTGTCCCTGGAAACGGATCACCATCCAGCAGAACTGTTGTAACAGGGGAGTATATGCTCCCAGTAACCAGTCCTAGTTAACAATCTGGGTGTGGCATTTTGGACCCTGTCTAGAGTTTCCAAACACTTTCCAAAGCCAGCCCCGTAAAGAGCATGTCACAGTTGCCTGGAGAAAACCTGTCAGAGGGACAAGAATGGACCTTCACTCTCCACCTCACACCCCCACCAACTGAGACACAGCCTTCTCCTGCCTGTGGTATTACGTTCATTTTTTTAAAAAACTTAAACCTTTACAGTCTGCCCAAGATCACAGGATCTCTAGATACAATATGCAGCTATTCATAGTAGCCACGGTTGGCCTTAATCTCCATTCATAGATTGCCAAAGATACTCCACCACATTGTTCTCAGATGTCCCTTTATCGAACATCACAGAGATGGATCACACCTTCGCTGGTGTATCTCCCCTGCTGTAAGGTCATGGACTGCAAAGTCTTTCTACAGATGTGTGTTGAGCCAACAGGTGAGGAGAATTCAAGCAAAGGATTGCTCATGCATCCATACATAACGTCTTACTACATCCATCCTCTTCACTTCAGGAGGGAAGGCTTCCTTATTAGCCCTGATTACAGTGTCATTGAGTGCAGTGCAGCCTTTTAAACATATTTGGGAACAGATGGTTATCCAATTAGCTCTGTCCAGTTGATTGAAATGCTAAATCCGGGCTCTCACTTCACCCGAGAGAAAGAGAGATGTGGAAGAGATAACAGAGGAAGCTTTGATTTAAATAATACTTCTTTTTAAAAGACAGCAAGAATTTGTAAAGATCTGCTATGAATGTAAAATGCATGGCTTTAATCTGTTTGATGTCCAGAAATTACTGGCCAAGAGAGAATGTGAGGAAAGTTGCAACCATATGAGTCAAAGATAAAGCTGTCCTTAAGCACCTGCTAGAAAGTGGAAAGGTGTGATGTGAAGAATCTCGACTGAATTTTGACAGGAAGGCTTTGTTTACTAACAAAGGGTCGTTAATGTGTCATGTTTTCGTATAAGGAAAAGTATAGATTGCCCTCATGGGTATGCATTTCAGCCCACACTGTATCCATGTTTACACCACCAGAGCGGAGGCTGGTAACACTGAGGTAGTGGAGGCAGCGAATCGCCTGCAGGTTTGAGTGTGAATTCTGGAGTAACTATCCAAGCAGCTGAATCCACAACAATTTCAGAACCTTGGATAGCTCCTGTGAAGTTTGGAGTAAATTTGGCTTGTTTCTTTCTTTCCTCTTTGGAATTACTCCACCTTTCTCCTTAAAAGATCTGAAGGTGGCTTACATTATTAAAAGACAATATTAAAGCTAACAACAGTGTGTATACAAATACTAAAAAGGATCAAACAAATACTGTACTAAAAACCATAAGCAACACTAAAAACCCATTCAAAGTAGTAAGGTACCACAATCCATTAAAAAAACCCAGTTCAGGCAGCCAGTCACTGAAGGAAAGCTTGCTTGAAGAGCAAGGCATTTGCTGGCTTGTGGAATGACAGCAAAGGGGGGGGCAGCCTGGCCTCCAGTGGGAGGGAGTTCCAGAGTCTTGGAACAGCAACAAAGAAGGCCTTCTCCTCAGTCCCCACCAAACACACCTGTGAGGGTGGTGGGACCAAGAGGAAGGCCTCTCTTTATGATCTTAACACTTGAGCGGGCTCATAAAGGGAGATGAGGTCCTTGAGATAGCTTGACTCCCAGCTGTTTAGGGCTCTTATAGGTTTGTTTTACACATACCTCAATAAAATGAATGAAACCTGTGGAGGAGGTCACACGCTCTTGCCACAGGTTGAATACATTTCAGTGAACGTCTTACAGGAGACATATCTAGTGAAGACTTCCTACTGGGTATCACCTTCCTTTCTCTCATCTGAAGATCCCAGAACATGCAACGCAAGGTTCAACCTTATATTGCCATTTGCCCCATGAGGTCACTGGATCGTGTTAGGATTTGCCTGCTACACTCCAAGTGCTTCTGCATGGCAAGGAAATGATGAGAACTGAGAACACCTCAGGTCACATAGCACTGGTTTCATCCTGTGTCAAAGATAGGCCTGTGATCACTAGAATCTTCCAGGCCATGAGTCTGTACTGGAAATGCTGCGCTCTCCCCAGACATCATCAAATTGTCTGTCCCTTCCACAGAAATGAGTCAGTTGTTCTTCTATAGACATTCAAGCTTAACATGGTGGAGGACCTGGGTAGACATCTATCAACCTTTTTATCAGTCAGCTTCTCCTTTTCCCCTTGATATCTTCATTGAGTCTTGTTTGTTCATTGGATTGTTCCTTATTCTCTGCCCACACCCCAATCTTTGTGAAAGGATATGTTCTGGGGCTTTGTGCACATTTACACATTTGCACTTGAAGTCAGGGGTCTTCTGTTCCATTGCTTCCCCCCCCCCTTTTTTTTATTGTTTACAGTCAGAAATGGGGTGGGAGGTAGGAAGCCAGATTCTCAGGAACTTGTTCCAACGTTCATCTGAAAAACTCAGACATTCCCAAAAATGAGCTGATTGGCAATTGCTCATCCTGAGTTGAAAGTTGAGGACAAAGGTGGGTCTCCCCCACTCCCAAGGATAATTGGTACAGATAACTGGTCCCAATCCATGGTCAGCCACAGAAGGGGATCCTGTTTGTCCACATCTTTTAGCCTAACCCAACGATTGGGTTGTTTATGGTAGCAACCTCGTGGGATTTTGGGAAGCACTGGGGAGTCAGAAGCACCTGTTGTACCCTGAAGGAGAAATGAAAAGAAATGGCTTCATATTTGTAGAGTGTATCATATTTTTCTCCCTCGCTGGTGCTCCCACGCACATGAAAAAAAAAAGGGACATGGCTGGGTGCTAAGCAACAGAATAGCAAGGTGTGTGTATGCGGGTGAGTGAGGGTGCAAGGGTGTTTGTCCAGGGACAACGGGGAAGCTGATCAGGAGAGCTTTCAGTGAAAGGTAATTCGATTAATTAGGCGGGCTGCAATCTTCCTCTTTTTAGCTTTCCCCTCCTTTTCTTCTCTCTGCAGCTTTAGCTATTGTTAATTAATGTGTGAAAATGTTCCTGTGTGGATGAGAGGGAGAGAGGGAGGCGAAAAGAGATTCACATCTCCTTTCTAACTATAAGGCACATTTCACACTTACCAGTCTTGCAGGGAAGATGGTATTTATTAGAGCTTTCTCATCTTCCAGCCGCCAAATATAGGGCACTCTTTCAACACTCCAGCAACCACAAGACTGGGAATTCTAAATCCGAGAAGTAACTTTTCCAAACTCTGATCAGATCTCTGTTACTGACTGACTAATTCTGGTGTGATGTTTCTCTTGCTCTTCTTTCCACTGTTTTCAGTGCCTATGACTTCAGTTTGCAACTTATTAATTTAGCAAAAGGGATACATTGCAAGCAGAAAGGCTACGAATAACTGGATATTGAAAATAAACAAAGGTGGAAAGGAGAATATTGTTTTCTGTTTGTGCTTGCTTAGCAGCACTTAGTTGCAAGCAACCATTAGTGGAATTGAATACCACCTTAAATGGATCCTGGATCTGATCTAGCAGGGATCTTAATGGGAGCAAACAATTCCAGTGTCTCAAAACCCTTCAGGACCTTCCATACGTTACTTGTCTTTTTAAATCAGCAAACTGATGGTAAGCATGTCTTGTTCTGTCCCACAATATTTACAAAGGTCAAGCAAACAAAATTCTTCACCATTCATCATTTCTCCCCACCAGTCCTAGTCCTGAGTGGTTCCCAACCTTCGTTCCCCAGACATTCTTGGACTAGAACTCCCAGAAGCCTTCACCGCTCGCTGTGCTGGCCATGGTTTCTGGGAGTTGTAGTTCAAGAACATTTGGGGAACAAAGGTTGGAAACCACTGGCTTAGAAGCACCTTAGAGTACTTTGGAGACCACTGTCTCCACTGGGATTCTGTTGGAGGTCAAGGTCTCCCTCTCAAGAACCACATGTCTGCATCAGGATTCAACACCAAAGAGAAGTGTTGATGATGTCAAGAGAGGGATTGATGGTGCTTGGTCCTGCAGGCACCTTTTTTCAATGACTGGCTTGATTTGACCAAAGCTTAATTTGGAAAAAGAAAAGATGAGGGAAAGACATTCATCGTGAAAGCCCAGTCAGCTTTGCTGAGAACTTCCCAGCATGCTCACTCCAGGACCAAGTACCCTTGAGTTAGCCATCACAACTTTGAGAAAGAAAGAGGCAACAAAGTCCTGTTTTTCCATTGACCTCACAGAGATAAGAAGGAACCAAGTCCAACAAACCTCTCCATTTGTAAGGGAAAGTGAGACGTTTAGGAGCTGAAAAGAACTGGCAGGAAGAGGAGACATCTTCCACAGCTTGGGCTTGATTCTGATCTGAGCAAGATGTTCAGAACCTATGAAGAGGATCTGCCATTTTTGGAGATGACAGCAGCCCCTGACACTCATATTGAAACCCAGACATGGTGGACTTCACTTCCATTTCCTGTCCATTTCACCCCTCTCTTCACCACTGGTTAGACCTCACTGTGAGTATTGTGTCCAGTTCTGGACACCACACTTCAAGAAGGATGCTAACAAATTGGAACAAGTTCAGAGGGCAACTAGGATGATCAGGGGGCTGGAAACCAAGCCCGGCGAGGAAATACTGAAAGAACTGGGCATCTTTAGCCCTGAGAAAAGAAGACTCAGGAGTGATAGGATAGCACTTTTCAAATATTTGAAAGGCTTTCCTACAGAGGAGGGGCAAGATCTGTTCACGATCATCCCAGAGTGCAGGACATGCAACAATGGGCTCAAGTTGCAGGAAGCCAGATTTAGCCTGAATATCAGGAAACACTTCTTAACTGTTAGAGCAGTACAACAGTGGAACCAGTGACCTCAGGAGTTGGTGAGTGCTCCAACCCTGGAGGCATTCAAGAAAAACTTAGATAATCTCCTGGCAGATATGCTTTGATTATATTCCTGCCTTGAGCAGGGCGTTGGACTCGATGGCCTTGTAGGCCCCTTCCAACTTCACTCTTCTTCGATTCTATGATTCAATTGATCCACTGATCCATTGATCACTTTTCTGAGGAAGACAGGAGCAAAAATATCCTAAGGCTCCTTGGTTTTTGAAACGTCTCCGACATACCTCCTCATATCCTGCCACCCTCTCCCGATTATTTACTTGTTAAAGCCTTTTGTTTGGCATCTCTAGGGGAGGTGTAATTCTTTCAGGGGGTAGTTATATAACACAAGCTTGCTTTTGCTGTCTCTAAATCAGAACTAAATCTGCAGGGCATCCAATGCAAGGATCCTGATCAGCAAAAAAAGCAATAAACTGAAGCACCTCAGAAGGAAACATTTGCAGCCTCCAGTTGTAATAAGTAGTTGGTGCATCTTGGAAAAAAAAACACAAAAACAAGCGAGGCTGGTAATCATCTCCCATGCTAATACAGAAAGGCATGAAAGAGACCATTGAAAAGCACAGCTCCTGCCTCCCCCCCTCTTTTCTGGTTCCAACCATTCAAGTGTGTGTGAGCCTCCATGTGTCTGTACGCGCACATGGGGATGCGGTAGTAGAAGCAATTAGCCGTTGCCCAGAACACCCTTGGTAAGGACAGCTTTTGAAATCACTCTTCTTTATGAGTTCACTGCTGGGTAGAAGCAAGTGAGGTATGATGAGGATACATGTCTCGGTTGAGCCTTAAATCAGTCCCCCTTCCCCCCACCCCCTGCTTCTTACGAAGATAGTGGGGATCTTCAAGTTAACTTTAGGCTTTGCCACAGTTTATGTGTCTCATTAGCTGAAACCCAGCAGTAAGGGACAACTGGAGCAGGCCCATTGAATCAGTGGGGATTTGGCGAGTCAGCTCCATCATTTTTATTTATTTATTTTTATTTACTTAACTTTTATGCCGCCCACACTACCCAAAGGTCTCTAGGCGGCTTACAACAATTTAGCTATGGTAAAAAAAGATAAAACAATTAAAATACATTAATACTCAACTATCCAACAAACAGCCACAAAACATGGACAGAATTCCTACTCCAGTCCTCTGAAGAGGCCGGCCACAGAGACTGGCAAAACGTCAGGAAGAACAGCCTTCAGAACACGGCCAAAGAGCCCGAAAAACCCACAACAACCATCAGATCCCGGCCTTGGGAGCCTTTGAGAATACAAATTAAAATACAATTAAATATATACTCTAAAAATTGCCAGCAGGACCCACAGTTGATATTATTTCAATTAAAAGCCTTCTGGAACAGGAAAGTTTTGACCTGGCACCGAAATGTCATCAGCGTCGGCGCCAGACGAGTCTCAGTAGGGATGGTGCTCATTCATTCAATGGGACTGCTCCAGTTGTGATTTCCTACTGGGTTTCAGCTGCTGACTTTCACCTGCAAGTTCCCAAGCTAAAAGGAGAAAGAGAGGGTGAGAGCAAGAAAGCATGTGTGAACTTTTATGTGCCTACTACTCATGCTAGATCAATATATATATATATATACATGTTCCCTTGTGGCAGAAGCAGTATATTTCCGTGCATCACCAGATGAGGAGTACAAGCAGGAATCATTCACGACCTACATGTGTGACGTCTACAAGGAAAGGGGTTAGCATTTGTGTGCATTGGGTGGGGGAGGAGGCTGGATCGGAGAAGCCTTTGGTCTGATTCAGCAGGGATGTTAATGTTAGTTGTGTCCAACTCTTTGTGACCCCATGGACCAGAGCACACCAGGCCCTCCTATCTTCCACTGCCTCCTGGAGTTTGGTCAAAGTCATGTTGGTCGCTTCGATGACCCTGTCCAGCCATCTCGTCCTCTCTCGTCCCCTTCTCCTCTTGCCTTCACACTTTCCCAGCATCAGGGTCTTTTCCAGGGAGTCTTCTCTTCTCATGAGAGGGCCAAAGGATTGGAGCCTCAGCTTCAGGATCTGTCCTTCCACGGAACACTCAGGGTTGGTTTCTTTTAGAATGAACAGGTTTGTTCTTTTTGCAGTCCAGGGGACTCCTAAGAGTCTCCTCCACCACAATGCCCCTGTTTAGTTGATATAAATGTTCCTTCCAACGTTACTGACCAGAACCACAACTCATGATCTTACAAACACAGCATTGGAAATACCTTCAGCTGAAACAAATGGACCTTGTTGAACCCCCACTGGTTAGGTCTCATCTAGAGTACATCTAGAGTACCAGTTCTTGATACCACCCTTTAAGAGAGATGCCTACACACTGGAACAAGTTCAGAGGAGGACAACAAAGATGATCAAGGGCCTGGAAACGAGGCCCTATGAAGAAAGACTGAGAGAAGTAGGCATGTTTAGCCTGGAGAAAAGAAGAGTGAGGGGATGATGGCACATTTCAAATAATTGAAAGGTACTCATACAGAGGAGGGGCGGGATCTGTTCTCGATCATCCCAGAGTGCAGGACATGTAAGAATGGGCTTAAGCTACGGGAAGCTAGATTTAGCCTGAAGATCAGGAAAAAAACTCTTAATTGTTAGAGCAGTACAACAATGGAACCAATGACTTCAGGAGGTGGTGAGGTTTCCAACACTGGAGGCATTCAAGAGAAAATTGGACAACTCTCTGTCATATCTGCTTTGATTTCTATTCCTGCCTTGAACAGGGGGTTGGGATCTATGGCCTTTGAGGCCCCTTCCAACTCCATTCTTCTATGACTCTTTGTGTCTGAGTGCAGTATTCTATCCTATGCCTATGTGTGTGAATGACTTCGAAGAAAAAGACTTTTAGGGGGCATCCAACATCCCTGGTTTTCCTACTTAAGTGATATAACTGTCATTTTTTCAGGGAGATGTTCGTGCTTTCCATAGAAAGCCAACTCTTGAACAATTTTCTCCCTTCCTTGTAGATTCGTGAACATGTACCTCTTGTGATCAAAAGGCAGCCAAGGACCTGACTAATAGATATTATGTCCCATTATATGGTCTGGAAGTCAATAAACATTAGGTTACCTTCATGCCATGAAAAAAAAGAGACTGGATTTACTTATTTCTTAAAAGAAATCTTATCTGGAAGGTTTGCATTTCAATAGAATGTGAATTTGCATATTTTAACAATAACCTCCCATCATTCTGTCTGATCTGTGCTCAGCTGGCCATACAGATCACTTTATCTTGAATAGATTATCACTGGTTTAATAAACCCTTCATAATATGCAGGTATAACAATGGTACTTCATTGGATAAAGATGGCATTAAAGTTCTTCTTCTGGAAATAGGGGTGGCCTGACTAGTGATTAACTTTATACCTTTGTACTTTCCTGTGTTGAACGTGCGATTACAGGAGGCCATTCCCATTATTCTCATTCAAAAATCAACCACCTCTTCTCAACTCGATTTCCTCTGTGCAGTCCATAATGGATCCATGGGTGCATCGGTAGGGCAGATTGCCCCCTGCTCTCTTCAGCAAGAGTGATGAAATATCTCAACATGTGGCAAAGGGACAACATGCTCTGACTTTTCTTCTCAGGCTCTGATTCACGCTGGCGGTGTGGGCGGTATGTATGTGTGTGTTTTAATATCCCCCCCCCCACGAATCAACAAATATATTCGTTATTCGTCGCTTCATGGGGGCAACTTCGTGCTTCTTGAGTCATCAACTTTTGACGACTCCTGAAGTGGGACGCCTCGCCAAAATGGTGAATCGTTCCCATCCCTAGTGTATATGGTTTAGATCTCTGGCTCCAGCGCCACAGGTTGGGAGTTCGATTCCCCCACTGGGCCTCCTGGGAGAAGAGCCAGCCTGGGTGGCCTTGGGCCAGCTGCACACAGTCCCAGGGTGCCCCTAGAGGAAGGATATGGTAATACACCTCTGAGTATTCTCTACCTAGGAAACCCTGGAAAGCATCACCATAAGTCAGAATTAGCTTCGTGGCACATGGTAGTTATTATTATACATGGTTATTAGCAGTAAGCAAATCCATTTAGCCAGCGTCTGACATCGAGTAGTAACTTGCAACTAGAGTAGGCCCATTGAATCAGTGTTGATTTGGTGGGTCAATGCCTTTGGAAGTTCCATTGATTCAATGGAGCTATGCTTGTTGCCTCTTAGTTCAGCCCCCATGTCTGGCACCAGGTTTGGAAGTTCTCTTTACATACCTATTTTCTCCTTCATCACCCAAAATGAAGACCTCCTGTCCACCCCTGATGTTTGCAGGATCCTTGCCCACTAGGAAGACCTTTCCTGAGTGCCACGTTTTTTTTCCCCTGAGTTGCATTTTTGACGGAACTGTAGGTTTAGGGTTCCTTCTGGGGACAAATAAATTGAAGGAGCTTCGCAAGAAGTGGAGACTCGTCCATTTCTAGCACCAGTTTCTCTTAAACTTAAACCATGTGAGAAATGAGCTGGGGCCCACAGATCATACAACACACCAGGTCTTCACCCTGAAAAAAATATACAAGTCCCCATGAAGCCAAAGATGGAGTAGCAAAATGATGGATTGTTTTAGTCTATGCAAACATTGGTTGAATTACCATAATTTCTAGGAAATCCTTAGCAATTTTTTTTAAAAGAATAAATAAAAATACAATCAGTTTTCCTAGATATGCAATCAATAATAAAATGTCAGTTTAAGAGAGAGAAGAAAACAATAAAAAGAAACATGATAAAGGTAAAATATCTTTAGAGAGAACAGGTTCTTCATCCTCTCTCTCTCTCTCTCTCTCTCTCTCTCTCGCTCTCGCTCTCGCTCTCTCTCTCGCTCTCTCTCTGCAGTCAGACACCTAAAGAATATACACCTTTTTTATACCTCACCATGAGCTTTGAGGGCCACTTAAATACAGCCACTCCAGGGAAAGGAAAATTCTGCTTTTCCAGTTATAGTTCTCACAGTCCCACTGCCCTTCTTTATCTGACCAAAGGTTTTCTACTTCAAAATATCTTTACCCCAACTTTCTCCTTGAAAAAGACCCAAGGTGACTTACATCATTAAAAGACAATATTAAAGGCAGCAACTGAGCGTATACAAATACTAAAGAAGATCAAACAAATACCACAGTAAAAAAAAAACATAAATAATGATAAAACACATTGAAAGCAGTAAGGCACAATAAGCCAGTTAAAAACTCCACTCGGGCAGCCGGTCACTCATGGAAAGTTTGCCTGAAGAGAAAGGCTTTCGCTTGTTTGCGGAAGGACAACAAAGATGGGGGGGGCAGTCTGGGCCTCCAGTGGGAGGGAGTTCCAAAGTCTGGGAGCAACCCCAGAGAAAGCCCCCTCTCATGTCCCCACCATGCATGCCTGTGAGGGGGGTGAGACCAAGCCAACGGCCTCTTCTGATGGTCTTAAAACCCAAATAGGATCATAACAGGAGATGTGATCCTCAAGATAACTTGGACCCAAGTTGCTTAGGACTTTATAGACTTTCCCAGCTTCCCGAGATCCTCCTTGCTCCAGGGGCATGATCCTGCAGGCGCCGTGAGCTATAAGAGCGAATCCAAATGATTCCTCCCAGCCCACCTTAATTCCCCCCCCCCCCAGTTTGTCACAGTGGTGATGATAAATGTACCCAAGCCCAAGATGTGTGGGAATTAATGAGTAAGTACTTGGAAAAGTCAGGTTATAAAGGCCAAGTATTGTTATTAATGGTATATTACTTAAAATGAACAGGGAAAAGAGGTGGCGAGGGGGGGGGAAGGACGCCCGCCTGAAAGGCAGTGTTCCAGAGCCAAACCATACACTTATCTGTCTCTATCAAATTAGTGTAACCATTAGCAACACCGTGTATATACTCTCGCTTCCCTTGTTTGTTACCTTGGAGAATAAAGCCCCTTCAGACCCATGGCAGGATAGAAATATTGTTAAAAGCCAGGAGTGGAAGAGGGAGAACAGCTTTTAAGTGGCCCTTCTCCTTGAACAAATACATTTACAGTCAGATGTATGATCCTCAAATTGCCCCCTGAATGTCAAGCCCAGCGGTAGTGATGGCTCTGGGATGATACAAGAGGTCTGATACATATGCAAAGTAATCCTCTTCTTTCTTCAATGGAGAATGTCGATCTCTCGGTGGGTGTCAAGTTGACCTCTTCATCCAGGGCAGCTGTGGTGACACGGAGCATGTATGGGTTCATGGGGGAATCCATGGCGGGTTTGGTGGGGAACTTTCAGGAATTCCCCAAGCTGCTGAACCTTCTCTCCAGAGGCTGAACATCTTGGCTAGATCCTACAATAACTGGGTTTCCTGTTTTCATGCAATCAAAGCCGTCAGCCTCCATACCTCCACCTGTCCCCAATATTCCACCCCAGTAAACCCCAAAGGGGAAACGAAGGCTACAGCTTAAAGATTAAGTTTTGCCCCTTGCCCACCCACATTCTATGTCTTACCTCTGTTAAGAGCAAACTATAAATTACAGTTAACGCACTATTCAAAGAGCAGATTCTTTTAGTGCTAATTATGTCTGATTATCGCAGCAACAGCTTTTTTAAAAAAATTCTTTAACCTGCTATTTCCAGATTCGCTGGTTTTCCGATTGCTTCTCAGGGCGTAAGCAAGTTCTTCATTGGCAAGTCTGACTTCGCAGACCCCAAGGACTGCTTGAATCTCATCTCCTGGACAGGAATGTGCTTTCAACTTTAGGGATGAATCATCTGTAACATGTAATTTGGCTCTCAGGGGGTGAGGTAGGGTTAAGGAAATGATGCGGTTGATGATGGGTCAGGGGCTAGACTCTGGAGCAGCCAGGCAACAATCCTGAAGCCTACAGGTAGGTAGTGAGGTCACCAGTTGGTTAGCGGCCAGTTTTAGACATTGGCAGACAGTGTCTGCATGGCAGGGCTGAATCAAAGACATTGTGCTTCCTAACCAAATCAAAGTAGAACAGGCAGGTGGTTGTTCAATTTTCTCTTGAATGCCTCTAGCGTTGGAGTGCTCACCACCTCCCAAAGTCATTGGGTTTGGGTTTGTTTTGTATTGTATTTGACAAATCAAGACACTCTTTTCTATCGAAGTTGAGAAATTGACCCAAATCCTGTCGTAACTTGAAGTTGTGCAAGCCCTTATGAAATAGCTGGAGCCGAATCCAGGAAACAGTTCCACAGTCCCTGTGTGGTCTGTTGTGTGGACAATTTCATGGCCAGTCAGATGACCAGGTATACACTGTGTTGTGCAGTCTATTGTTCATTGCACAGTGACTGTCAGGGCACGACCTTCTGTGAACTTCGCGAGCCTCAACTTTTCATTCCACCAAGTGCAACAGCCTTTCAGTCAATGCATGTCTTACACTCATACCTTGATATGTGCAAATAAAACAGTGATTTTTTGCTGCCGTTCTGGGGTGGGGGTGGGGGGATTCCCATCTGCACTGGAACTCACCGACATCCTCTTCCAGTCTTTCTTCATCAAGTCACTGGTCAGGAATGATAAGTAACAACCCAAACAGATCTGGTCATGATTTGGAAGATGAACCAGGAAACAAACGGATGCATCTTTGGCTCCAGTGCCACTTTCCAACTCAACCTCAAAGGCCAAGAGAAGGGGTTTCTATTCCGTCTCTCCCTTGTCGCAATCGTACAGTGGTTCAAAGTCACCCACTGTCAGCGCTAGAGTTATTTCTGGAGTATGTTGATAGAATGATCAAAGCCTTCCCAGTTCAGAAACACGCTGTAAAAAGGTTAATGTCTGATGCTGCCGGAAAGTTTATGGTTGAACTTTTAGTGTCTTTAATCAGCACACCCTGTTTAATTAAATGCCACAAAAAGGGGAGGGGGATAAAGTGCCAGTGAATTGTCTCTTCTCGTTCCTGTCTCGATGCTTTGCCTACCCGGGTGTTACTGGAGGGCATCGCCAGCTGAGAAAATGTTACACGGGCAAGCTGGCAGTTTGCGCCCGAGATGGAGTGGAAAGCCGAGGTGGGTTAGAGAGACAGGAGTAAATAACTTGGCACTTGGCAGGTCTGCCAGGGGAGTTTGACCATTAGCTGACATGGACAGGTGAACCTTTCCACCAAATCAATCATCATATTTATTCTAATTGTATTGTAATAGTCCCCTAGGAGCTTGGTTCAAATGAGTTTGACATTATTAAAATTTTAATGCCCAGTTTTCATAGCTGAATGAATATTTAAAGGGTATGTCCCGGGCTTAAGTTACGATGATGAAGAAATTAATGGAACGTCTTGCTTAATGCGTCACTACAGGATGCGGAAGGAAGGAAGGAAGGAAGGAAGGAAGGAAGGAAGGAAGGAAGGAAGGAAGGAAGGAAGGAAGGAAGGAAGGAAGGAAGGAAGGAAGGAAGGAAGGAATTTATGAATGAACAAACAAACAAAAGTCTCCAACAAATCCTGAAGATGAGAACCTGGGTTGAGTTAAATGAATCTCCCACTGGAAGGTCCTCACGTCTGATGGAAAATAATGGGCTGATGCATTATAACTAAGACTATAAATCTTTGCTTTTCTTGCCCTTACAAATGAGTATGTGGAGCAACAAAATGGCTCTCCTCACCCTGTAAAAGAGGGTGAGGGATTTTGTGGCATGTTTAGTAAGAGAAGGAAATGAGCACGATTTTGTGCAGTTTAAAGAGAATGACACAAATACTGCTTTATTGCAGAGAATGCAAGCTACGCAAGATTGCGATGGCTCTTGCTTTTTTGCAGGAGGTCATGAAGGATGAGAAGCTTTTGGGTGCTGGTGGTTTGGGATCTTCTTAAAACAATCAGCCAGTCCATTTTTCTCTCCCTGTGCGCTTTGCTCCTTGAAGAGAGGGGGCACCGGCTTCACACAGAGGCAGTTTGTGCTGATTGCGGAAACCTTGAGGAGGAAAAACAGCACTTTGTGTCTCCTCATTCGCCAAGAGGTGAGGAATCTCATGCGGCTTGAACATTTCCCTTTTGAGATTTCTCATCCAGTCAAGACAGGCTAAACTGTTGAGAATCGTGATTTTAGCCAGCATTCTTTACCTCCTTAATTAGAAGTCTGGGATTAGCATTCATTGCCCTGTGGGACTTCATGACACACTTCCACTCTCCTGGCTAAAGGAGGAGAGGAGGGTCAGTCTATTTATGTCACATGGAACCATTTTCCCGGGTTTTGATCCCATGTGGCTTCAAGTAACGCTGAAAAGCCAACATCATTACCCTGTCTTAACATTGGAGGAGAAGGTACCCTTGTGTGGTTTGGTTTTTTTTCCACACCATTTGCAATCCTGTGCTGGAGAACAACATATCTTTTTTCATTTTTAAAAAATTCCTGTTTTCCTGTAAAAGTAGGACCCTTGCAAAGGAAGGACTGATTAAATAAACAAGTCAACCTCCAGTGAGAAGCATTGTGAACCTATCAGCCCATCCTTCCTTCCTTCCTTCCTTCCTTCCTTCCTTCCTTCCTTCCTTCCTTCCTTCCTTCCTTCCTTCCTTCCTTCCTTCCTTCCTTCCTTCCTTCCTTCCTTCCTTCCTTCCTTCCTTCCTTCCTTCCATCCATCCATCCATCCATCCATCCATCCATCCATCCATCCATCCATCCATCCATCCATGTATGTTTGCTTTTTCCAGTCAATTCTCCCAAATGGTAATAGAACAAAGGGTGGGGAGGGGGGACATTAATTAAATTAAATTATATGGAAAAGGGGTCAGGGGAGTGAAATTAACCAACGAAGAAGCTAGAAACGGAATGCTGTTTCTTTGGCAATTGGGATCCGCAGAACATTGCCCTCTTAAATCCATTCGACTTCCCTCCTGCCTCCTCCACCTTGGCACGGAAGCCGAGATGCATTCCACAGGGGCCACACACAAATAGAGACGAAGATCGACAATGGGATTACATGAGAGATGGAAAAAAAATCTCTTGAAGGCTCTGACCTTTACAAATCATGCCGTGCTCAACGGCCTACCCGGAGAATGATTGCTACCAGCCATCTGTACACACAAAAAGAGTATTTTCTATTTATATACAGTATATCATGGAAACGTGCATTCTAATGCATTTGTCTCGCAATCAGTTCATCTTTTTTTTCCCCTCCTTCCACCTGGCTCGTGTATATGGATGAACCCGCAAGGGCCCCGGAGGCTTCAGAGCAGGCGTGGGCAGGCAGTGTACTGTGTGTGCAAAGGAAATCAGCCTCAGAAATGAAGAGTTGGGTTGGAAAGCCACCCCTGTATCACCAGCTCCATTGTGGACAAAGCTGGTTCCAGATTTGAGGGGGGGGGGAAGCTGATTGTCACCCCCTTCCCAAGCAGGTGTGTTTTACTGCCTGACTTTCCACAAGGTTCTAGAACATCCCAATCAGTACTTGTGTAGGCATCCTTTAGTCTCAAGAGACTATGGTAACATGCTCTGAATGGAGGTCTTGGAATAGCATCTAGTGTGGCTGAGAAGGCCAATTCGAGAGTGACAATCTCTTCCATATTGAAGACAAATCCAATCTGTCCCCTGTCCAGCTCCCTGGTTTTGCTGGTTTCGGGACTGCCTCTTTGCGTCAGCCTGCTGGACAAGGGTCTCTTCAAATTGGGAGAGGCCATGATGCAATGCCTGCCTCCAGGCTGAATGCTCAGAGGTCAAGGTTTCCTATCTGTGGAGGTCCATTCCTAAGGCCTTCAGATCCTTCTTGCAGATGTCCTTGTATCACAGCTGTGGTCTCCCTCTGGGGCGGTTTCCCTGCACTAATTCTCCGTACAGGAGATCTTTTGGAATCCGACCATCAGCCATTCTCACAACATGCCCAAGCCAATGTAGACAGCGCTGTTTCAGTAACGTATAAATGCTAAATATTCCAGCTCATTCTAGGACTACTCTATTTGGAACTTTGTCCTGCCAGGTGATACCAAAAATGCGTCGGAGACAACGCATATGCGTTTATCCAGCTCAACATCTAGGGAGAGAGTACTATGTACTCAATACTATGCCAAGTTCAAAATGGCAGCCCTGGCATGGGACACCCAAGGCAGGCACCGGTGCCAGTGGGCCTGCTCAGATGCCAGTGGTCATCTTGAGTGCTAGGCACTGACCCCAAGTTTGGTCTGCGAAAAGTCCAAATGCAGGCATAGTAACCAAATGCTGAGAAACTATAATGGCAACCAAGCAGGGCAGGATTCCATCCAAAATAGGAACACAGAGATCTCTGAAGACAAGCTAGAGGCATGATCAAGGTGATACAAACAGAGATGGTTGATCATTTATCAATAGTCAGTGGATCTTTCCAAGGGAGAAACCCAGGAAACCAAAGTAGGATTGTACTGGAGACTCAGATTTTGTTGACAGGGCATAAAGCTACTCCATTACACCCATGCACCAATGTTCTGTAGTGGTGTGCATCTGGAATGGAACAAGCTTTTTTTCTAGAATTGAACAAGGAAGCCTAGAATATCTAGGGTCTCTGATAAAAAGATATAATCCTTGTTTTTAAAAAAATCAAGAATGTGAAATGTTAAAAAAAATTCTCCTTACTTATGAGAAGATGATATATATTTTGCTCACTCTCAGCAAGAGTCATTGCATTTGTCAGGATGATTTTTGCACCAAGTACAAGGTAGATTTTGTGCAAGCCCTGCCTTGCTGTGTGGATGTCTGTAATGTGGAGGCACTGGAAGGATTGTTTCTATCTTTCTTATCAATCAGCCAATACTTCTGTGCTCGCTGTTTCTGTATGGCACATGTCATGTGTCCTTAGCTTCACAAAGGGGAGAGTATGTTAGTTGTGCAAAGAGATATTTTTCACAAGATGAGGGGACCTTGTTGGCAGGCAAGGAAGAGTGCTTGTTGTCTAGTTTGTTCACTGATGTGAGAAATGGGTTAATGGATACTTGATGGTGTCAAGGCAGCTTCTCCCATTGGGAGGAAGATGATGATGAGATGCATGGATTATCCTAGATAGCAATTCTCACGTCCATGTCTGGGCTATACATTTCTAATGTATTGCTTTACAGGATCTGAGCCAAAGCCAGTGACACTGATCCAATGGGTCTGTCCTGAAACAGGGCAGAAACCAGCAAGACATAGGCAATGTTGTAAAAATGGTACATTTTGAGGTGCTGGTACTCACTATGACAGTCCCCCATGACCAGGTTCCAAGGAAAGCCAGGAACTTCAACCAGTTATACTGAACCATCACCTCTGTGTATACTTGTGTAGATTAAGGATGGACTAGAAATGGTCCTCCAGATGTGGGATTATTTCTCCCATAATTCTTTACCATCGGCTGAGCTGCCAGTGGCTGATGGAAGTTGCAGTTCTATGGTCTTGAGGATCATATGTAGCTCTCCCCAGGATGCGGAAAACTACAGATAATAGCAAAAATTATACATGGTAAAAGGAAAAAATCCAGAAAAAAGTATTTTCACCCTGTATTACCAGAACTGGCCACTAGATGGAGCAAGAGACCATGCTGTGGATTTCAACAACAAGTATACATAGCATGGTCTGGGGCTCCCTCTAGTGACCCGTTCTGGAAACTTCATTGTGGAAAATACGTATTTTTAGAGCTTTTTTCTTTGGATATTTTTAATATTTTCAGACCGCAAATAAGTGAAACCGTGGATACGAGTCCTATTGCACTTTATCTCAAAGCCAAAGACTTATTCTAGCAGCTTCTAGAAATTGTGAGGATTGCAGTTAGGTCCCTAAGCAGCAGGGACATCGTAATTCCAACTGAAACAAAAGACTTGACATTTCAACTCGGCAAATGTCCTGGCTCCACTATCCCTCTGACACCAGGTCATCCTTTCATGCATGCCAGAATCAAGCCTGGATGGATGGAACTGAACTCCATCCCATGGCCATCAGTGAGCCTGCATACTAAGACAAGGTGGGATTAAGGAACTCTTTCTAATAGAGCCTTCCAAAGAAGACGTAAGGCTTCAAGCCCACAGTCTTGGAATTGGGCTGAGATGGGTCCCGCAGCACACATGACTGACGTTCATGAAGCCTCTAGTTTCCAGATCTGGAATTTGAAGCTCTGGTGTATGACAGCATAAACAGGAGAAATTTCCTTGAGAAATTTGCCTGCCACTCAACATGTAAAATGACTATCTACGGATGCCACCGGGACAAAAACAGATGAACTTGCAAAGCAACGTAAGAAAGCGCGGCCGACATTACATGGTAGTTTTGAATTCCTGAAGATGAGGAGGGGGGGGGAGGTGATGAACAGCATTCATTAAAGTGTTCCATTGATGCTCATATTTATTGCTGACCTACTTCTGAATCCAACTGAAGGGAGTTTGCTCATCACTAGCTCACAGAACAGCCTGAATATATCCTCCACATTCGGGAGACTGAGACATTTGCTTGGTAAACCCCATCATCTTCATCTGTTCACTGATAGGAGTTTCAGTCCCATTTCATCAGGTGGGCCATGTCGTTCTAACCACTGCTCTGTGCGATCAGAAGCCTCCCTCTGATTTTGGTACCTTTGCTCTTTAAAAGGGAGCCTAACAAAGTAAAAGTCATCTCCCCACTCCCAGACTTACAAACAGCTACTGGATATAGTTCAGGGGTTTTAGGTATCTGGTTGGGAGTTCGATTCCCCACTGTGCCTCTTTGAGCGGGGCTGGACTTGATGATCCCACAGGGTCCCTCCCTCCCAGCTCTGCAGTTCCAAGATTATTATTGTACCATGGATTTCTGATCAGACAGTGGTGTGTTTTGATTTGCTTTCCATTTGGCAATATGTTGCACAGAGCTAGTTCAGCATGAGGGTTACATGTGTACCCTGGTAAATTATTTAATGGTTTCCTTTGTATCCTGCATTAAAAAGATGTAATGTAGACACTCCGCAGCTGGCCCTCAGCATAGTCACCATGAAGATATAAGAAATCGGGGCATGATTTCATAGCGTATCGAGTTCATACGCTGGTGGGGGGGAACCTACATGTCTCATGGACTTATGATCCAGGAAATTACGGGCGCCATTGTGTGCATGTCACAAGGCAGTGATTCCCCCGGAGCAGCTGTGGCCTGAAATATATACATGGAAAGTTGTCTAATGTGAATGGGTGAGGTTTTATTGCTTGGCTGAATTGTAGAGAAGCAACACAAGAGAAGATCAATAAGCCTGTTAAAAACGAGTGAGGGGGTCCCCGTGTCCCTATGAGCAAAGAAGGTTACGTCCATATGACCAAGCATTCATCTGTTTACTTCCCTTTTGGGGTAGCCACCTTCAGACTAGATGCTCTCTCTGCGTGTAACAATGCTTTCACATCCTGCAAACTAAGATTTATCTTAGTATACCCCTGGAGTTGCGAGACAGTGGGTGAAATCCTGCTGTTTAGCAAATCACAAGTAGAGTAGCTCCTTTGAATCAAGGAAACTTACAGAGGAGTTGCCTCACCAAATCCCCATTGTTTCAGTGGGCCTACTCTAGTATGATTTACTCCCGTAAGCAACAGGATTTCAGCCATTCTCCTTTCAGACACTGCCTCCCAGATCCGCCAACCAGCATGGGCTCTCGTTATTCCAGCAAGTAGATTCTGAAAGTCATAATCCAAAACGATTGCAAGCTCTGCATAGAGAAGCTTTCTCTAATCTGGGATCCCATCTCAGCCAAGAATGATGGGATCAGACTGGAAGAGCACTGGGTTGAGCGAGGATAGCATAGAAGAATCTGGGAATGGATTGCCATATTGGTGAATAGCAATAAAAAGAACAAGGTGCATAATACTATTAAGGCTCTTGAGAGTCCCCTGGACTGCAAGGAGAACAAACCTATCAGTTCTGAAGGAAGCAACCCTGAGTGCTCACTGGAAGGACAGATCCTGAAGCTGAAGCTCCAGTACTTTGGCCATCTAATGAGAAGAAAAGACTCCCTGAAAAAGACCCTGATGTTGGGAAAGTGCGAAGGCAAGAGGAGGAGGGGATGACAGAGGACGAGATGGTTGGACAGGGTCATTGAAGCGACCAGCATGAATTTGACCCAACTCCGGGAGGCAGTGGAATATAGGAGGGCCTGGCGTGCACTGGTCCAAGGGGTCACGAAGAGTCAGACACAACTAAACAATTAAACAACAACGACTATTAAGCAAAATGCTTAGCGTAACAGGCTTCAGGATCTTCAGGATCTTGTGCAAGCCGGAGACTGCCCTGTTCAAAACATGTGCAAGAGATAGTGAACAGCCGCTTGGCAAGGAAACACATATACACATGCAACTGGCCATTTCATGTGTGATGGAAACAAAGGGTTTCCCCCATGAAGTTTGTGAGGAATTGTGCAAATTCCCAGGTTTTCTTCAGCACAAGCTTGGCTGCAGAACTTTTGGGACTCGTGGGCAGTACAACTCATGGCCATGTCTCTGCCCCCAAAGAGCAATTAAAAGTTTGTCCTTATTTTGCAATGTAGCTATCTTCCTCTCCTCCTCCTCCTCCTCTCCCTTCTCCTTCTTCTTCTTCCTCCTCCTCCTCCTCCTCCTCCTCCTCCTCCTTGTCTTCAGAAACCCCAGTAGCACTCTAGTGCCAAGAGAATCCTGGGTGAATGCATACTAATGATGCAGCAAACTCCACCTCATTATTATGGATTAAACCTCATTGGTATGCATTTTGTCAGAGGTGGAGATCTGCTGGGGCTCACTTCGCTAGGTGCCAATTAACGAACTCAGAGTGCTTTGCCAGTCCTTTTTTTTCCATTTGGAAGAGGTGGAGGGAGTTTTTTCCCACCTGGTCCTGAAGATGGTTGGGAGGTGTGTGTGTGTGCGTGCATGTATGTGTGTGTGTGTGTGTGTGCAACCTGCACTGAAGTCAATGAATGTATTTTCCTCCACCCCGTCGGCATTCATTTCTCCAGTGTTCCTCCTATGTTTCCTTGCAGTGCTAAGTGGGTTGATGCCTTTCATTACACTGCTCGGAGAAATGCACATCATTTTGATGGATACATGACTCTTTCCTCTTCTTCCCAGCAGAGATGAAGGGCAGCTATTCCTATTAGATTAAGCAAAAGGTCTCTTCTCATGGTTTCATGCATACATCACACCACTTTATAAATCCTTCCTCAAGTGCTTTCAGTAAACCTGGGCCAGGAGGTAGTTGAACACGCACTAGGGCTGGGTGGAGGCCAGTGACTCTAATTTGGTGGGATTGGAGGCCGTGAATCTGCTCTGACTTTTAACTCGAACTCTTGAGGAGCTATCCAAGGTGCAAACAAATTTTTACCCGTAAGATTCAGTACCACGGATAGTTCCCATAAAGAGGAAACTAAAGTATCCTTGCAAAATCAGCTTCAACAACTTCCACCCCCACCCCACCCCTAGCCATTGAACCATATGCTACCATGAAGACCTGAAATGATACTTTTGTTGCACCTTAAAGATTCATGAGTTTTATTGGGCATAAGCTTTCATGGACAGTAGGCAACTTGTTGAGAGGAAAGTGAGCTACAAAAGTGTTGGCCGAGGAAGACTTGGTAGTCTTCAAAGATGCTTTTAAGTCTCTTCTTCTTGTTGTTTGTTTGTTTGTTCTTGGTGACTAACCAGTATCTCTAGTGGAAGTCACTGCATTCAGTCAAACACATGGAGGGAAATGTAGCTTGTTTTGGTAGTGGAATCATAAATAATGGGAGTCATAGAGATTCAAACCAGTTTTTATCTGTATCACTTCTGTTTCTGGGTTGTGGTGGAACATGGTTCATTATCCAGAATTGCTTCTTTCTCTCTCAGTCCTTGCCCATCAACAATCTCTAGCACTTTGTGAAATATTAAGGAAGATCTCAAATCTGTGTTCCAAGGTTAGGTCTCTGGCTGTAGAGCCAGAGGTTGGGAGTTCGATTCTCCACTTATGCCTCTCTGATAGTGGCTGGACTCAATGATCCATAGGGTCTCTTTCAGTTGAATATTTAAACTTCCCAAAAGGCAAAGTTGAAGAATGTGGGATAAGGGCATTGGGATCCTGGGAACGTGATCCCTTAGTGTTCCATTATGACCCACTCTCCCACTCCCATGTAGGAGCTTGAATCTTTCATTCCCTGACTTGTAAAAGCATGTATTGGCCCATTTCATGAGTGCTTTGGTGGTATGAATGCCTCTTTACAACAGGATATGATCCCACCATGTCCAAAACAAGCAGTGGTGAGGTATTTCTTTTGCTTTAAACTCTTCCCCAAATGTCACCATATTGGTTAATTTCTGGCTATGCGCCTCCAAATTTGCCTAAGGTTTTGTAACATGGGGTGGCATTTCAGCTCTGTGAGTTCCCAGATGCACCCCATTATCTAGATCAGTGGCTCCCAACCTTTGGTCACCCAGATGTTCTTGGACTACAATTCCCAGAAGCCTTTAACCACCAGCTGTGCTGGCTGGGTTTTCTGAGAGTTGCAGTTCAAGAACACCTGGGTGACCCAAGGTTGGGAGCCACTTACCTAGATCCAACAGCTCTTTTTTTAATTCCACATATACATCCTGGTGCATGTGTGTGTGTGTGTGTGTGTGTGTGTGTGTGTGAGAGAGAGAGAGAGAGAGAGAGAGTGAGTGAGTGAGTGAGAGAGAGAGAGAGAGAATGTGCATGTGCACGCCCATGTGAATGTGCATGAATGCACAAACACACACACACACCTGGGCAGGGAGAGAAAGAGAGAGTGTTTCTAAAGGTACTGTTTCAAAACAGAAAAGTTGGCTTTTGCCCAGGAAAATTTCCGTTGTATGCATAAAACGAATTAAAGAAAGGAGAAAGCGAACATGTGAAACTTCAAGAGGAGTTATTTCCAAAAGTTTCATAAATTAAAGCCCAAAAGAAAGGGAAAAAATGGCAAGGGAGTACATGAGAGAACGGAAGGAGATGCTGTTTCTTCGGTTTTCATTCCTCTTCTCCTAGGTGATCCTTGTTCAAAATTCATTTCAAAGCTAGAGGGAGAACAAGGAAGGGAGGGATGCAAAAAGAGAGGGGGGGGAAGACAGAGGGAGGGAGAGAGAGAAAAAGAGAGAGAAAAAACCTTTAAAAAATCACAATTCAGTGAAGCGTCTGTCCCTTGTCTAATTCCTTTGCTGGCCTGTAGCTGATGGTGCTCAGAAATATAGAGCGGCAAGCTCTGACATTTCATTTCTGCAGAGAATTGAAAAAGGGTTTGCTGTAATTCATCGCTTCTTGTAACTCAAACCCTTTCTGACAGGCGTACCTGCACTGTCTTTTAGCAGTGGCATCGCTGGGGCTGTAATTGGACATGAAAAATGATGTCGTGTTTGCTGTGAGCGTGGGGAAGGTACGACCAGGGGGTGGGTGGGGAGAGCCATGTGTTCTGATGCATTTGCACATAGGTGCACATGTGCAGGCATGAGCACATCCTCCTGTTTTGCTTGACTATGTCAACTTGAGAAAAACTGCAAGGAGGCCAACCCAATCTCTGTGGACGCTGAGCCATCGTGGTTGGCTCTGATGTGGAGAATATATTTTTAAGAGCTTGGGAAAGTTTCATGGGACTGACGGATCCTCTAACCATTGCTATGTTAAGTGTAGGATTCTGGGATTAGCAGTCCCTAGAAAACCAAAATGAAGTTTTCCAGGCTCTGAACTGGAGTCATGACCATATTATGTTGAACCGAGCAGCAGTTTTCATTGGCAACCCCAGGACGGTATCTGTACTGTATATGTTTGCTTGAAGGTAAATCATACTGAAGTGGGATATGGCCGAGCTGCGGGTTAAACCACAGAAGCCTCTGGACTGCAAGGTCAGAGGTCCAGACGTCAATCCACACGACGGAGTGAGCTCCCGTCACTTGTCCCAGCTCCTGCCGACCTAGCAGTTCGAAAGCATGTAAAAATGCAAGTAGATAAATAGGTTCCACCTCGGTGGGAAGGTCACGGCATTCCGTGTCTAGTCACGCTGGCCACGTAACCACAGAAGATTGTCTTTGGACAAACTCCAGCTCTGTGGCTTGGAAACGGGGATGAGCACCATGCCCTAGAGTCGGACACGACTGGACGAAATGTTAAGGGGAAACGTTACCTTACCTAAGTCATACTGAGGTCACTTTTCAAGCATCTGCATGGAATTAAAGATGGCCCTGTGTGCCATCTTTGAAGGGGATGAAGAATCACAGAATACAAGTTCAGCACAGATGGATGGTTTATTGGCGTTTCCAAACCCAAGTCTCTAGCCCTCATGCTTGAAAAGAGAGTCTTAAGAATAAAGATAAGAAAATTCTAAACCAGCTCAAACCTCCTCCCACTTTTAAAGATCTTTCCCCTCCCCAATGCTTTGGGGTACAAATCCCATTGTCCACGGAGGAGGTATTTGGTGGGGCAGGCCTTTTGGCTGCACCTGTGTTCACATTCCTTTGGGAGAACTCGCTTAAGCAATCTCCTAACAAAGAAAGACGGCTGCATAACTCAGTGGTTTTAGGTCTTTGGCTGTGGAGCCAGAGGGTGGGAGTGCAATTCCCCCACCGTGCCTCCTATGAGTAGACCAACCCTGCGTGGCCTTGGGCAAGCTGCACACAGTTGGGCAAAGTGCCCCCAGAAGAAGGGAGTGGTAGATCACACAACACAGTTAAGGTTCAAAGAAGAAAATGCCCCTTGTATTAAGAATTTGCAGATGTGCATAGGGTTGCTGGATAACTCGGTGATTTAGATATCTGGCTGTGGATGCAGAGGTTGGGAGTTCGATTCCCCACTCTGCCTCCTTGACAGGGGCTGGACTTGATGATCCGTAGGGCCCCTTCCACTCTTCAGTAGTTTAAGCATCTGGTTTCAGAGCCAGAGGTTGGGAGTTTGATTCCCCACTTGGCCTCCAATGATCCATAGGGTCCCTTCAAGCTTTGCAGTTCTAAGATAGCAGGCTTTCTCTAGTCCTTTGCTGAGGATGCTTTGGGAAAGGTGGAATTGTGTAAATTCTTGACAGATAGGCATTTGAATATGTAGTTAATAACAATAGATAGATAGATAGATAGATAGATAGATAGATAGATAGATAGATAGATAGATAGATAGATAGATAGATAGATAGATAGATAGATAGATAGATAGATAGATAGATAGATAGATGGATGGATGGATGGATGGATGGATGGATGGATGGATGGATGGATGGATGGATGGATGGATGGATGGAAGGAAGGAAGGAAGGAAGGAAGGAAGGAAGGAACGAACGAACGAACGAACGAACGAACGAACGAACGAACGAACGAACGAAAGAAAGAAAGAAAGAAAGAAAGAAAGAAAGAAAGAAAGAAAGAAAGAAAGAAAGAAAGAAAGAAAGAAAGAAAGAAAGCTGATATGGCCAAGACAAGGCACTTGAATCATTGAGGGAAGTGCTAGATTTATAAAGATTCAGGGAACTTAAAAAGGGGACAGTCAGATCATGCCATATATCACCGTTAGCAATTGCTGTGTTCTTCAGGCAACCTGTTCCTCTTTCTGGCAGATGTTAAGGCATAGGGCTCTGTCCATAAATTTTGTACATGCATGTGCCCACATACATGCATGCAAATGAAAAATTAATTCACCTCTAGTGACTGAAACCACCTGGGACCCATCCCAATTACACTGATGCACCACTCAGCTCCTCCTCTTCTCCCGGGCTCTGTTCTGCTACCCATTCTCTCTCCAAATGTGAAGTGGGAAGAAGTGATTCTCTTAGGGGAGCAAATGCACACACACACACACACACACCACCTGAATTATTTCTTTTTTTAATGTTTTTTCTTGATAACTGGTGTCTCTCAGGTCAAGATGATCTCACGTTGTATCACGGGTTTTGTGTGTGTCTGTGTTTGTCAAAGAATTGTCAGGAGCAGAGATCTGCACGTACCTTAAATTATGCGTGGTGTGTTCGTGTTAATTTCAAGGGCCTCTCCCTCACTTCCCCCACTGCCTTTTCCTTTCTTTGAAGAAACATCTCCCCTCCCACACTTTAATTCTCCCAACCCTCACCCCACTGTTTTTCTCTTGGCCCAAGAAACATACGTTCTGAGAAAAACACTGGGCCTTTAGATATGCTCAAGATAGAAGCATGCCATGATGTGCAGTGAGGCCATTTCCCTCCCCAGTTTGTGAGATCTGTTCTTCCAGTTGATGAAGTCGGGGTGGGATCATGCCAAAGCATGAGGAAAAACGGCCAAGAGGAAAGGAACAAGAATCTTCAGCCCTCCAAAACAGGGTCATAGAATCAGAGAACCATAGAATCAGAGAATCATGGAGCTGGAAGAGGCTTCTAAGGCTATCGAGTCCAACCCCCTGCTCAGCACGCTAGGTCCTCCTGTCTTCCACTGCCTCCCAGAGTTGGGTCAGATTCATGTTGGTGGCTTTGAGGACCCTGTCCAACCATCTCGTCCTCTGTCGTTCCCTTCTCTTGCCTTCACACTTTCCCAACATCAGGGTCTTTTCCAGGGAGTCTTCACTTCTCATGAGATAGCCAAAGGATTGGAGCCTCCACTTCAGGATCTGTCCTCCCAATGAGCACTCAGGATTGATTTCCCTCAGAATTGATAGGTTTGTTCTCCTACTCCAAGCAAATTTGATAGATGTCTCTCTTCTCCTGCTGGCTGGAGTCATACCAGAGGCAATGACTGACTCAAGATTGACTGCCAAGAGTAGAAACTGCGCAAGAGTAGAAATTTGAATCTTCTCGTAAGCCAATCACTACTCCATACTGCTTGCTTTAATGTGACATTGAAATATTGTGTAGTCAGTCAGATGCAGAACAATAGGATCTAGTTCTCCTTCAAACACCGAGCTGCTTGGGATTTCCAAACCAAAGAAGACATGGAGGTCTTTATTTCCATTGATAAGAAAATCTTGCAAAAAAAAAATGTAATACTTCCCATACCGTTTTTCAAAAGCCTTCTTTCTAACAGATTTGAGTTTCCAAATAGTGTGGAATGTGGAGACTGAATTAGATTACTATCAGTTTGAATTTCTGTAACACAATTTGAGGCTGGATCGTGTGCTTAAAACTCACCCTTTCTAGTTGATGTGATAGGAAGATGGTTTCTGCACGGTTTATACCACACAAAACTAGGCCTTTTAATGTCGGAAAGCAGCCCCTAAGGCAGATGTTATAAAGTTGCCCATGGTGCAGAAGACCAGTTCCTCAGAGGATGGGGCAAGACACTGGATCGTTGATCTCCACAAACCCATCCAGGCTGGTCAAGGCAGAAGTTTTTGGAGAAGAGGAGGCTGTCTATGGAAAGAGTCAGGATACTTCGGCGGGTCCAAAACACAGCAGCCAGATTTCGGACTGGGGCTGATCACAGGGATGATACAACCTCCCAGTTACAGCAGCTCCTCTGGCGGCCAATCCATTCCCGGCAGAATTCAAAGTGATGGTTCTCACCAAAAGCCCTAAGTGGCTTAGACCCAAGGTATCTCAAGGACTGCATCTCCCTTTATGAACCTGCCCAGGTGTTAAGATCACTAGGGAAGGCCTTTCACCACTCTCACAGGTGTGCTTAGTGGGGACACGGGAGCGGACCTTCTCTGTCACTGCTCCCAGACTTGGGAATCCTTTTCAGCAGGATGGCAGGCTGTCCCCTTAGCTTTAAACACTGTCTTTTAAGGATGTAACCTGCCTTGGGTCCTTTTTTTAAGGAGCAAGATGGGATAACTATATTTTCAAGAAATAAAAATGAATAAAGATGACAGATCAGGTTTGGAATCTGTCTGTGAGAGGGCATTTGTCCATACTGATCAAGGTTTGGTTTACTGTATTTGCGAAGGCTTTCATGGCCAGGATCTGACGGTTGTTGTGGGTTTTTTGGGCTCTTTGGCCGTGTTCTGAAGGTTGTTCTTCCTGATGTTTGACCAGTCTCTGTGTCTGGCCTCTTCAGAGGACTGGAGTAGGAACTTTGTCCATGCTGTGTTGCTGTTTGCTGGATAGTTGAGTATTTATAGCAGTGGGAACAGTTTTTGTCTTTTTTCAGTAGATAGGGTGATCAGCGTGTTTTTTTGTTGCAATAAGGAGGGGAGATTATCTGTTACTGTGATTGATGGGTTATCTAGTCTTTTTTTTTGTGCAATCATTCCTGGTCCTTTTGGCTGGGTAGAGTTCATTGACCTTTTACAGGCTGTATTTTTCAATATCGGGAGCCAGGGCGCATTTAGTTTAAGGCCTTCATCCTTTTTGTTGAAATTTTGTTGATGTTTATGGATTTTAATGGCTTCCCTGTGCAGTCTAACATAGTGGTTGCTGGTGTTGTCCAGTACTTCAGTATCTTGAAATAGAGTTCAGTTTACTGTTTTCTACTCTGCTTTGTCCCCAGTGGAATCCAAGGGGTGGGCCTGTCCTTAGGATGACAAAGCCACTGGGATCACTAAGAGCTCATTGGCTAGATCACTTTTTGGGAGTACAGCCCCCAGCATCTATTAGTGGACATGCAAGCTCTGGATGTCCGGACACATGCCAGGATGGCCGATCGAGGTCGACTTCCCCTGGTGACCAAGCAGCATGCAGAGTGACTAGCTGCCCATTTTTGAGGGGCGTGGTGCTGCCCCCCAAGGTGTTCGAGTCCCTCTAGACTCAAAACCCTCCTTAGAGTCTTCTCCGAATTAGATCATTCTCATTAGTCCCTGCCCATCTATGAGGTTAGCATTGTTCTTTCCGATCTTTCTCTCTCTCTCTCTCTCTCTCTTCATTATCCTTCATGGTTGTAGCATTTGGGAAAGCATTTCATAACCACTATCTAGATTTATTCTAATTGCTCGGCAAACATATTTAGCATTTAGAAGCTATCAAAGTGGCGGACAAGTAGGTTAACATGATGGAGGGCTGTGCAGTTCACGCCGGCTCTGTGTCTCAAGAGGGGGAACGTGCTTCTTGGTAATGTGACTGTAGTTCTAATCACACTTGCATTAAAAATTGCAAGCGGCTTGACTCGAAGCCCGGGGGGGGGGGCCTCCATCCTTCAGGGCTGCTTGATTTTAGACACTCAAACAAAGCAGAGGAAATGCTGGCGTGTTTGTCGTGAACTGTTCTAAGTCTGGATGAAGACATTCCGCCGCCACCACCCCAAAAATGAAAAACAACAGTAAGAGATGAGAAATGGAATGAGAAAGCAAGCCCAAATACCCAAACTCAGGGAATCTGTTTTGCAAAATAAAATGTAGAAGAATGGTGTTTGTTCATACATGTGTGGATCAACTTCTAGTGATGGATGCTTGACTGTGTAAGTGGGGATCTTTGGAAGCTGTTGTGTGCGAGGTGTGTGTTTTGGGTGACCCTAAAGGTGTTTTCTGTGGTATGAACAAGCTGCCGCTGGATGTTTGAGCTGTCATTGGATGAATGTACATATGTGGCCGCTACCCTAGTTGTGCGTGAGTCCTACCATGAATGTAGCAGAGATGCAGAACCCAGACGGCTTGCAGAAATGCAAGCAACCTGTGTATTCTGAATGATTCACATGATGGGGTGGAACAAGAGGAACTCTGTGGTCCCATGGCCTCAACCACTGAATTTCATTCATATTCAGTTCCTGTATCATGAACGTTCAACTATATTCTCAAAGGCAAAAGGTCTAAGGAGTCACTTTGACTCTCAGGAGGATAAGCAATGCAACAGAGGTGGAATGCTAGTGGAATGCAATTCCAGAGGTAGAAAAAGGAAACGATGCAAGTGAGATTATGCCACTTCCATTAACACACACACACACACACTGAGACACCCGCCACAGTGATTGTTGTAAAATGTCAGCCCTGATCAGGCAGCTCTTAAGAATTCTTGCTAACTGGGCTTCTTGTCTCTCCTTTGTGTTTCCTCACAGATGAACAGACCGATCCAGGTGAAACCAGCGGACAGCGAGAGCCGAGGAGGTAGCTGTGTTCTTTGTTTTGTAGCTCCTAGCGCCGCGTGTAATTGTTGTCTGTGGCCGCTCCCGGGCAACGCACCGATCAATTAGTAGCACAATCACTGCCAAGGCAAAATTCCCTCTGCAGCAGAGATCCTCTTTATTAAATCTCCTTTACTCTGCCTTGCTTTTGCTCATATTCAATTATTATTTGATTTTAAAAGGCAGGGAGATGCCCACAACGGCCCACAAAGCCAATAACGGTCTTGTTAAGAAGTAAGATCTTAAGAGTTGACTTAACCGAGTTTCGCAGTCTTCACTGTTTTGTCCATTTTCTGAAGACAACCCAAGTTTTCTGGCATGCCTCTGGTGGCCATGGCAAACTGTTTTACTCTTGTTCTGCTACATTTCTCCCCCCCCCCCTTTCTAAAGGAGGACGGTGTTAAGCTTCATCTAAGGAAGGATGGACAACTGTGGCCTGGAGCAATCTGATGTTGTCTTTGGTGGCCCCACCACATTTTAATCAAGGTGTGATAAGATATTTGCCTAGAGTTCTGCTCCTAGGAAAAGTCAAAACCCAAGTCTTCCCTAAACGACAACGTTGCGTCTCTTGCATGCTTCCTGAATGTTATACCTTGACTATGCCTGGGATCTGGCGTGTCACAAGAATGCTTTTCATATAGCAAGACGGTTCCAGTTTTATTGCCGACTCTAATCGCTGGTGAAAATGGCTGGTTTTATGTCACAAGACACACTTTCTGGTTCCCGAACCAGTGTTGAAAGAGAACAGGTGTAGACCATCTCTGATCCACTGGATTTTGTTACAGTAAGAATCTAAGAGAATGAGGTGCTCATTTCTGATCTAGTGAATTTGCTACTTTGGTAACTTAATAGAATGATTCCAACCATTTCTGATCCAATGGATTTGGTCCTCTAGTAACTTACTCATGTTTGGTATCATCCCACATTGTTTGAAATTCAGACTTGAAGTTGTGGTCTGATGTTGTGTTGTGGAGGTGTTCAAAGAGAATTTAAACAGATGTACATTCTGTGTGGTTGGAGGAGGAAAATAACTGTCTTTAGACTAGGGATTTCCATTAATTTGAGCAATACCGATTAAATCCTGGCCGGCACCTTCTAATCAACATGGGTGGATATTTGTCTCCCATTTCTTCAGTGTTCTCTCCTCCTGCATGCCTGGGCAGTGCGGTTTCTGCATGGCTTCTGTGATGTTGCAGCTTTTCTCTCCTGCCTCCTGTCTTTGCAGGAAATCTTACAAATGTGTGTTGAACCAACCTCATGGTGAAGGGCAATAGTGAATGGATGGAGAAGAGAGAGGAAGAGATGCATTCAAGCACCTCAAGAGGGAGGGAGGCGGGAGACAGTCTGCTGTCTGTCTACTGGGACACACCCAAAATAATAATCAAAACAACCAATTTGCTGAGTGCTCCTTGAGGGTGTGATGCCTACAAACCAGCTTTACTGAGATTGCTAATAAGCACCCAGGTCATGCACAGTCTTCCAAAAAAGAACCCACACCCTTCCACTTGTAAAGCTCTCTTGGCATTGCAACCGCCTCGGTTTTCGGGAAGGTCCTTTTGGAAGGATGTAAATCATGTATCCCTGTCACACACTCCCTGCTGTCCACCTCCTCTTAGTATATTAGCAAATTACCTTCCTGTTGTTCACCCCCCCCCCCCCACTGCCTTGTTTCTTCCTCGTCTCTGTGTTTATTGCGATACAAGGTCCTGTTGCTGGGATTGGGCTGGAAGCCACGTTGACCTTGATTCCCCCAAGAGGAGCCTGTTTCTGGGCTGGCAGAGCTGCTTGGATGACATTGTGGCTCAAGGGCAATGATGGGGAACTGAGAAGTTGAAACCAAAGAGAACGGCTGTGTAGGGTGTGCGTGGGGGGCTCCCAAGACATATTGGCTGCATGCGAGCATCACAGTTAATGCCAGTTTGTTGTTGTTGTTTAGTCATTAAATGTTGTCCGACTGTAGATCAGAGCACACCAGGCCCTCCTGTCTTCCACTGCCTCCTGGAGTTGGGTCAAATTCATGTTGGTCGCTTTGATGACCCTGTCCAACCATCTCATCCTCTGTCGTCCCCTTCTCCTCTTCCCTTCACACTTTCCCAACATCAGGGTCTTTTCCAGGGAGTCTTCTCTTCTCATAAGATGGCCAAAGTCTTGGAGCCTCAGCTTCAGGATCTGTCCTTCCAGTGAGCACTCAGGGTTGATTTCCTGCAAAATGGATAGGTTTGTTCTCCTTGCAGTCCAGGGGACTCTCAAGAGTCTCCTCCAGCACAATTCAAAAGCATCAATTCTTTGGTGGTCTGCCTTCTTTATGGTCCAGCTCTCACTTCCATACATCACTACTGGAAAAACCATAGCTTTGACTATGCAGGCCTTTGTCAGCAAGGCGATGTCTCTGCTTTTGCCAATAATGCCAATAACGTCTCCTAAAGGGGAACTAGGAAGCCAAATATCTTAAGGAAAGCAGCAGAAAAGATGAGTCTGTACTAGGTTGGGTTCTTGCTCTTACTTTGAGAGGGGGAGGTCAGATTTACATGCTGGGAAATATCCAGTGTCCAAATGTCCCAAAAGGCAGGGATGGAGGTGTTCCTTCTAGCAGAGGAGCTGTCCAGCAAGGTGGTCAATGAGCTCATGGGCTCAATGATCCCAAGGAGAGATGGGCACAAACCAGAAAAAAAATTGTGTTTTATGGTTTGTGGCTAACTAAGCACCACCACAAACCCCAGGAGAAACTAACATGTTTGTAGTTCATTTTTCCAATTTGTGTTGGGGGTTCATTTTTCCAATTTGTGTTGTTCCAGCTGCCTCCATTGATGCATGCTCAGAGGTAATGCCTGGCTCCTGGCCTGGAAGTTGGGCTTTGAGGATGGGACCCATGGCAGCGGTAGGCAGCAGCACAAATGGCAAGAGCTGGTAGGGGGCAATGGGGAGGATCCAGGTGGGCATCCCTGTTCACTGAAGCAAACAAACCACCAAAGGGGGGAAAAGTTCCGCATTTTCATTTGCAAAGCAGGACCCCAAACTGGGCCATGAAATGAACCACGAACCAGCCTGTTTGGTCAAGGATTTTTTTTTTTTTTTTGGTTCATGGTTTATTTTGTGCCCATCTCTCATCCAAAGTTCCCTTTTCCCCAGTCAGCCACGGGTCATACAGATACCACCAAATTATATATAATATTTCACATGTGTTGCATTTGGAAAGGCGGGGACCTGTACGTTAGGGAACTCCATCTTAAAGTTCATCCTGTTCATGCCACGTTAGTTATTGCAGCTCCAGAGAATGGCATCAGCTTGTGTAACAGGTCATGGCATCCTGGAGGGAACAACTCTGTGATTTTACAGCCCGCAACAAAGCTTCCTTGACTGCAGCCCAGGATCTGGCTACTGAAAAACTTACCTTGTTTTGTTGTCTGTAACAAATGGGTCATTGAACCAAGAAAACCTTAATGTTTACAAGGCCTGACTAGGGTGAAACTTTGGGGGGAAAATCATTTTCAAAAGCAACCAGTTCCTTCCTTCCTTCCTTCCTTCCTTCCTTCCTTCCTTCCTCCCTCCCTCCCTCCCTCCCTTCCTTCCTTCCTTCCTTCCTTCCTTCCTTCCTTCCTTCCGCATTCTGTAGTGAATTTCAGCAAAGGGAGAGGAGACTGAGTGAGAGGAGTTTGTAAATAATCAGAAATGGTCATTGGAAAGTCAGAAATGCTTCCATTGCTAGAGAGGAAAAGGCAGCGTTAGAAATTCACTAATGTCAAAGACCCTAAGCATTACTTTGAGGGACCACAGTGCCCAACTGGTCATGCTGACTGGGATATTCTGGGTTTGAAGTTCATAAAGGTAATTTCTTTTTTTCCATCCCCGAGGATAGTTTAGGTGAATGTCTACTTTGTAAGGATGAAACCATTGCAATTAGGAAGAAGAATATCTTGGTTATCAATTGGATTGCCTGTCACGCTTTTGGTGTCCTTTAACTGACCATAATCTTTGCTATTTGCAGGCATGTCTATAAAATTAGGAAGTGAAAACATACGATTTTCTATGAGATCATTGAAGGGGTGCTTTAGACTTGAGGAAAGGCATGACTTGCAGTCCTAGATCTAATTTCATAGAGAAAAGGAGCCGATTATCATAGAACAGCCCTGAGATTATCAAGTGAGTGATGGAGTCATAGTAGATAGGGTCTAAATAGAGTCTATGGGGTTCTTAGGGAAGACATTCAAGCCTCAGACCTTCTGACTTGACAACAGAGAAGGCAAAAGACAACTAGCAGCTCATGAGGTGCATGTCACACACACATACACAGAGAGAGAGAGAGAGAGAGAGAGAGAAAGAGAGAGGACAGTTTTGGGCATCCCCATTTGGCAACACAGACAACCTTGCTGCTGAATTTAGGCAGCAAACCACCAAAAACCAACTAACAAAATGAGAACTCCCTGTTTGTTCTTACAGCCTTTGTTGCTGAAATTCAGTAGCACAGTTTGCGCCTGTACATCAGAGGCATCACAGTAGTGGAGGAAGACAAAGGGTGTGAGCTCCTTTGAAAAAAGTTGGGAATGAAAAATATATTGAGTTTTGTAAGAATAAACAGCTAACATAGCGACAAAGTGCCAAATCCAGAAGCCCCATATTAAGGGTCAATTCCAGTTTACCTACCATCCATCCATCCATCCATCCATCCATCCATCCATCCATCCATCCATCCATCCAGCCATCCATCCATCCAATCAATCAATCAATCAATCAATCAATCAATCAATCAATCAATCAATCAATCAATCAATCAATCAATCAATCAATCAATCAATCAATCCCAAGTTCTTTCCATCCTAAATACATGCAGCATTGTGTATTCAATAGTGTTAGTGCTGAACTAAGATTGTTGTCTTTCTCTTCTGCTTCCTCTTATCCCTGGGAGGCTCAGAACTATAGATTGCAGATTTTGCTGAAGTCTGCAAAAAGCAGATGATGGCAAACTCTCCAAACCTTAAATGCCTTTCTGTGGTCCAGATCCAAGAAACATGGTCCCTGCTCATCCCTGGATCCCATGCCTATCATGAATTCACTGGAGAGCTAGCAGCTGTGTCGCTTTTTTGACAACAAGTATGCTGCTTGACCACCATGGCTAGTGGCTATACTGGTCATTTAAAGAGAATTACAGCCCCTAAGATAGTAACTTTTCCAAGCACTGGCTAAAGGCTAGCCACAGTCAGCCTGCTTCTGCTCCCTACCTCACCGGAACTCTTGAGATGCTACAGGTAAGGTCAATAGAGGAAAGACAGAAGGGAACGACCCAACTACGCAGCCCAGTGTTGACAGCTTCACTGGTCTTGCAGAGTTCTTTTAAAGGTTATAGGGGGAAATAATGTATTTCGAAGCTGTGGATGCTTGAAAGCTCTGTGTCATAACACAAAGAGGACGACTAAACTGAAAGAGAAAGGATGAGTTGGGGGAGTATAACCTTTGAAGAAAAAAAGAAAGGCTTTCTCAACGTCCATTAATTCATTTTCTCTGATTCCTTCCCATTTCTGTTTTGGCTGGGCCTTCACAAATATAAACCTGAGCTCTTTGATGTGAAGGAACTGGGAAGTATGTGAAAGAAAGTCCAAAGGTTATTTGGAGTTCAAGTGTAGCCGATGCTTGGCACGGAGGGACCAGCGGGGGAGCAGGTGGGTTTCCAGAGAGTTCATGTTGGAGAGGGTTGCGTTCCAGCCTTTCCGGCACGCAAGGCTCCCCCCCCCCAAACAATCCAGTCCTCTCTGGTGGGGCAGGCAAACACAGCGTGCATTTTCGAGCATTGATTACGGTTCTTGCTCAATTCTACGTGTGAAGCTGCCTTGCTTTTGGACTTCGAGCAGAGGGGCCGCACAACGAATCACTGCTGGGAATCCTACCCATTTATTCAAGTTTAGAATATGGGCTAAAATGGTACTTTTTCAGACACAGGCTGGGGGCCCTCAAATGTACTAGGAATGAGTGTTAGCAATGCATATGCGTTGAGGCAACGCTGCTCAACTAACTAGAGAGTCGCAATCTGTATTTAACAGACCAAATGATGAAAAGGGGCCTGGATCGGCACAAGAATCAACCTCAGGGGAGTATATCTCCCTGAACCCCACAACAACAGTCGAACAACCCCTCTGGGGCTAGGAATGAGAAAAATCTGTCAGTCACATCTTCCCAGAGATTCTCGGAATGCTGCTGACATTCTTCTCCCATATGCTGAAGAATTCCAGAGACAGATTGTACATTTTCCCTGTACAAGTACACATTTCGCCATACTTTTTTACCACTATATATATTATTGCATTTTTCCCTCTTGCCTAAAATTGTGTTTGTGTGCATATTTCAAAGATATGCAGTTTTATTTCTGCATATTTTCTTCCCTATGTGGACATCTTTCAGCACTTCCTCAATTCACTGAAAATTACCGGTAATCGAGAAATGTAAGGTTTTTTGAGGCATTGTGATAAACATAAGTCCTTGGCTAGTTTGAAGAGGTACGAAATGGATATTTGAGCATAAATCTTTGAATATGGGCATAAATCTCCTTGTCATCTCTGCCTGGAAACTCACTGCATTGTAGTAAGACTGTTAATTAAAACAGAGGCATTATAGGCTAGTTAGCAAGTTCGACCAACGATGGTACCTAATCTAAGCTGAATCTTCTGTAGGGAACTTGCAGAGGGAAATCTCTGGGGTTTCAAATAAGGATGTAATGAACGAAAAAGTCTGTCTTGACACATTGAGACACCGTGCTACCAAAATAATTAAAAAAATTAAAAATTAACTGCTATGAGATTCTTCTCTCCTGCATGAGAACAAAACTATTCTTTCCATAAGTAGCACCATTGGCAAAGTAAATGTTTGTGTTTTTGCACGTGACGATAAAACCGTATTTTGCGCATGAGACCAGGTTTGCTGTGTGCAATGCAAGTGTTTTGCACAAAAGGCCACATGCCGCACCTGTGCGCATTTTTCACAAAAAGTTGCCAAAATGGAAGAATTGCACAAAATTCTCACACAAAAAACTTGGTAGTATGTGCAGAACATACGGAACTCTCTCCCTGCTGGAAGAAAAGTTATTTTCTATTTTCTCTTGAGATAACGAAACATGGGAAGATTTAAGGAAAGTTTGGAGACTTCGATAAACTGATGACTTAGATGAGAGACTTCTACAGGAGCTAGAAGGTCTCTGAGCTCATTGAAGAACCATCTGTTGGAACACCAGGCTCATCCTTCTGGTGTAGGATCTTTCCCCACAGTATAGCTGAGAAGTTACTTTTTTCCAGACCACAACTCCTCAAAGCCTCCAACATTGTGGAAGGTAGAGGTAAAGGTTCCCCTTAACAATTTGTCCAGTTGTGTCCGACTTTAGGGGGCAGTGCTCATCTCCGTTTCCAACCCATAGAGCTAGTGTTTGTCCAAAGACAATCTTCCGTGGTCACGTGGCCAGCACGACTAGACACAGAACGCTGTGACCTTCCTACTGTGAAGGTACCTATTTATTTACTCACATTTTTACATGCTTTCAAACCGCTAGGTTGGTGGGTGCTGGGACAAGCGACGGGAGCTCACTCCATCGCGTGGATTCGATCTTATGATGGCTGGTCTTCTGACCTTGCAGCACAGAGACTTCTGAGGTTTAACCTGCAGCGCCACCACGTCTCTTGAACATTGTGGAAGCTTAACCCCCCCAAAAAAATACCTGTTGCTATCTTTGTTCAGGAGTGTGCACATTACAGAAAAGTTCAAGCCTATAGAAAAAAACTTCACAAAATGAAGAAATGAAGAGAGTGGATAGGTTTCATCCTTTAAAGGCTTCTCCGTGGCTTGCATGGGAAATAGGATAAGCCGTGGCTGCAGTGAAATTCTAACAGGGTGGAGGTATATACTTTACCAGTAATGAGATGTGACCTAAAATATATTTCTTAGATGGAGAAGGCTGCCATGCAGACCCAAGAGGAGCATCATAGAATCATGGAGTTGGACGGCACCTATAAGGCCATCAAGTGCACTCCCCTGCTCAGTGCAGGAAACCAAATCAAAGCAGATCCAATAGATGGTGGTTCAATTTTCTTTTGAATGCCTCCAGCATTGGAGCGCTCCCAGCCCCCAGAGATCATTGGTTCCACTGTCGTACTGCTCTGACAGTTAAGAAGTTCTTTCCTGATATTCAGTCTTTATCTGGCTTCCTGCAGCTTGAGCCCATGATTACGTGTCCTGCACTCTGGGATGATCGAGAGCAGATCCTGCCCATCCTCTGTAGGACTGCCTTTCAAGGATTTGAAAAGTGCTGTATGATCTTCAGTCTTCTTTTCCCAAGGCTAACATGCCCAGTTATTTCTGTCTTTCCTCATTGGGCTTGGTTTCCTGTCCCCTGATTGGCCTCTTCTGCATTTGCTCCTGTTTGTTGACGTCCTTCTTAAAGTGCGGGGCTCAGAAGTGGACACAAGACTCAATATGAGGCCTAACCAGTGCTGAATAAAAGGGGACTCTTTAGCTTAGTCCTAAATGTTACGCTAGGGACGTGGTGGCGCTGTGGGTTAAACCGCAGAAGCCTCTGTGCTGCAAGGTCAGAAGACCAGCAGTCGTAAGATCGAGTCTTACGATAGATCAAGCCCAGCAGAGGGCTTCTTTTTGAGTGCTGTGGCTAGTAACCTCCTGTCTAAAGAAAGACTAGAAGGGCAATCAGGTACGGGTTGCCCCTTTGCAAATAGGGTGTTGCACAAACGGTCAAGGAACCAAGCTCACAACCATTGTGAGAACAGGCGCATGCCAGGATGGTGAACTAAGAGCGATATGCCCACCCCACCCTCTGAGTTAGCCATACAAGGGATCCTAGCTCAGTCAGAAAGCATGGGATATGACCCTCCCTAAACTGGGGCCCTCCTGTAGTTGTGCACTATGGCACCCCCCATCACCCCCAACCAGCTGCTTAGGTGACAATTGTTTATTTATTTGTTTGTTTGTTTGTTTAACTTATATGCCGCCCACTCTCCCCAGAGGTCTCTGGGTGGCTTACAACAATTAAAATGCAATGAAAAAGATAAAACCATTGCAATACAATTAAAATACATGCTCTAAAAATTACCATCAGGACCCACAGTTGATATTATTTCAATTAAAAGCCTTCCGGAACAGGAAGGTTTTGACCTGGTGCCAAAATGTCATCAGCATCGGCGCCAGACGAATCTCAGTCGGGAGGCCATTCCATAGTCTGGGGGCAGCTGCCGAAAAGGCCCTTTCTCTACAAGCCCTCCCTCTTGCCTCCTTGAGAGACAGACTCTTTCAAAAGGGCCCCCTGGCTAGATCTTAACGGCCGGGTAGGCTCATACAGAAGGAGGCGGTCCTTCAGGTATCCAGGGCCCAAGTTGTTGAGGGCTTTATAGGTCAAAAAAGTACTTTGAATTGGGCCCGGGCAGCAACGGGTAGCCAATGTAATTTAAGCAGAATTAGTTTGATGTGTTCCCTAGCAGCCCCACCATTCATCAGCCGTGCAGTGGACCAGTTGCAGTCACCGGACCATCTCCAAAGGCAGCCCCACGTAAGTGCATTGCAGTAATCTATGCGAGATGTTATCAGTGCATGTGTAACTGTCATGAGTTACAGTCATGCAAGTGTTACAGTCTTAACCCATAGGAAGGTGTCAGTTTGTAGGGAGCGGAGGTCCTAGCAGGGCTAAGGTCACTGGTGACACAGCTGTCCTGCTGATGGGACAGCATCCTCGAGGATGAAGGAAGTTGACTGAGACAAGTACTTGCAGAAAGGGGTCAGAAAAGCGTGAACCATCTGGATCCACGCCTACGAAATTAGCCACATTTCAGGATCTATCCAAGATGCTCTTTCTCTAGAGGATATTTCAGGATTTTTATCCCTGTATTGACAGAATGCCTCAGGCACTTTGTGGCAAAAAGAGAGAGGGAGAAGAGAAGAAGATTGTATTAGACCGTCAAACAGGTGTTAGTCCTAATCCTGACCTCCACACGTTACACTATGTAATGGGAATCTGTCATAGCCCTCCTGTCAGTTAGACTATCTCTTAAATGCAGCCGGAGCGCTAAGCAGTAAAGCACACACAACTGTCTGGTCACAAAGGGATCAACATCAGCTCAGTCCAGCTCAAATCCCACGAACAAACACCAGGTTGGAGATATTTAAAGCTCCTTTCAAGCGGCTGACTTATTATTTTCTCGGTTTCTCTTTACACAAAGCAGTGGCTCCTTTCCTAAAGCCCCCGATGCCAGCAGTTCAGAAAAATGTTGAAGAACAAGAAAAGAAAGAAAGAAAGAAAGAAAGAAAAAAAGAAAGAAAGAAAGAAAGAAAGAAAGAAAGAAAGAAAGAAAGAAAGAAAGAAAGAAAGAAAGAAAGAAAGAAAGAAAGAAAGAAAGAAAGAAAGAAAGGAGGAAAGGAGGAAAGGAGGGAGGGAGGAGAAGGAGGGGATGAAGAAAATTGGCTAATAATAACCATTCTGAAACAGTCTTGTCTACCATTGGAGGAAATTGTGAAGCCCCTGAATTATCCTTAGCAAGCTGAGCATTTGCTCCTAGAAAATATCATTTTCCTTCCCCAAGAAAAAAACAGGTTGTTAGCAATACCACCTGTGCCAGGGTGGGGTGAGGGCAGCTTTGATTCCTCACCAGGAAGAACTTCGAAAGGGGAACCTTGCTTCCCACAAGGCACAGTTTGGGATATGCTACCTCAACAAGGTGGCAAGAGAGATGCCCTCAATGTCAGGCAAGCTCCTAGATGTTGTTTCTAACATGCTAAGGCACCATAAGAGTAAATGCTAGCTAGATCTTCCATCTACAGCAGCAGGCAGTCCCAGAATACCACATGCCAGAGGTGAAAAATGGAGGACATCAGGGCTTGCATTGTCAGTGGGTGAATTGCTAGAGGACAATCTGGCAACTGGGGTTTTCCAGAGGTTTTTGGGTCTCCAGCTTTGAGAAGCACCAGCCAACATAGCCTTTGGCAAAGGTTTATGGGAGTTCTCGTGCATAAATATCAGAAAGGACTTTATTCTCCACCTTGTTCTCCACCCCTATTCTAGAGGCATCTGGCAGATGCCCATGGAAGTTGTGAAAGAGTTCAGCAGGGCAGCTTCACTGAATGCCAGCTGGCATACATAGCTCTTCTATTTTAGTGATAACCTCTTAATTTGTTGCGATTTTATAAGCACATTTATTACAGTTGTACACTGCAGTGTGTTCATTTATCGGAAGACGAGGACATCCATCCGTTTGTCCGTCCATCCATCCATCCATCCATCCATCCATCCATCCATCCATCCATCCATCCATCCATCCATCCATCCATCCATCCATCCATCCATCCATCCATCCATCAGGTTTAAAAGCCTACAAATAACGTCCTGCCTTATTATGTCCCTTAAGAGGAAGCTGATCAGTATTGATTATTTATTTTATTTTATTTAAAATATTTTTGCCCCACTGTTATCCTCGAAAGGATCCAAAGCAGCTCACATCATTAAAAGGACAATATACACGGCCTCTCCCAATTTGAAGAGACCCTTGTCCATCAGGCTGAGGCCAAGAGGCAGTCCCGAAACCAGCAAAATCAGGGAGCTGGACAGGGGGCAGGTTGTATTTGTCTTCAGTGTGGAAGGGATTGTCACTCTCAAATTGGCCCTCTCACCCACACTAGATGCTGTTCCAAGTCCTCCATACAGAGCATGTTATCATCATCTCTCAAGAATGAAGGATGCCTACAACGAAAGCTAAAATCCTTCTCCAGGACTGGTTGCCTTGTCCTTTGTTTTCCTGCCTAGAGGCTTGGAGAAGAATTAGCATTCCCCGGAAAAGACCCATAACTAGGGATTTTGGGATCCAGGACACTCAGAGCAAAACCTTTTGTGATGCATGGTGTAGAACAGTGGTTCTTAACCTTTGTTACTCGGATGTTTTTGAACTACAACTCCCAGAAACCCCAGCCATCACAGTTGGTGGTGAAGGCTTCTGGGAGTTGCAGTCCAAAACTCCTGAGTAACCCAAGGTTAAGAACCATTGGTGTAGAAGAAGCAGTAAAAGCACCGAGCAATGGAACAGCATCTCCCCCTCCTCCTCAGGGGACCAGCACCACCACCAGAGGTACAAAAACAAATGGAAAATGTGTTGAATATTTTCCATTTAAAGTAGGTGAACATACGTATATGGATAAGCTGCCTTTCTCTGCCATCCAGCCTTCCCTCAGCTGCCCCAGGGGGCTGATGTTTACTGATTACCATTCTTCTGCTCTTCCCTGGCAGCCTGGTCTGTTGCCAGCACAGCCTGCCAAAAGGCATGGCTTCCAAGTTCACCCCAAAGGCCTGGTCTCCTACCATTTTCCCCCTGCCCCCCATGGCCAAGTGGCCAGGTGAGCCTTGGAAGTCTTGAGCAAGGGGTGAGGTGTTTTTTTTTTCTTTTCAATTTGGTGCCCTCACTTCCAGTCTGCCCTGAGACCTGAGGTGGCACTTGCAGAGGCCTTCCGCAGGGTTACACAGAGGTCTTCCTCATTCTTGTTTCCAGAGTTACCTAAGAGACGTGAGGGAGTTCTTTTATCCAGACCAATCAGTAGCTTCACTTGCTCTTCCTATTTCATTATTATTCGGTTTCTGTGTCAACGTTCAGCTTCCAAAGCTGTTTCAATAGCCTATTTATAAATATAGGCCAGGATAAGAACCCAGGATAGCTCAGTGGTTTAGAGATCTGGCTGCAGAGACAGATGTTGGGAGTTCAATTCCCCCCTGTGCCTCCTTGACTTGATGATCCCTAAGGTCCTTCCGGCACTGCAGCTCTAAGATTATTGTTACCCCATTGGCCATTAATATATGTGTGAATGGAATTGCATTTGTCATGGAGGCAAACTGCAAGCAATTACCAGGCCACTGGTTGTGTTCCTGGTCACACACCTCGTTGTGTGATAGTCATATGTCCAGGAATATACCCTATTTTTCCATGTATAAGACTATACTTTTGTCTAAAATCTTTAGACTAAAAATTGAGGGTCGCCTTATACACTGACGTGGTGGCGCTGTGGGCTAAACCACGGAAGCCTTTGTGTGCTGCAGGGTCAGAAGACCAGCAGTTGTAAGATCGAATCCACGCGACGGAGTGAGCGCCCGTCACTTTTTCCCAGCTCCTTGCCAACCTAGCAGTTCGAAAGCATGTAAAAATGTGAGTAGATAAATAGGTACCATCTCGATGGGAAGGTAAACAGCGTTCCGAATCTAAGTTGCTCTGGCCACGTGACAACGGAAACTGTCTTCGGACAAATGCTGGCTCCACGGCTTGGAAACGGGGATGAGCACCGCCCCCTAGAGTCGAACACAACTGACTAAAATGTCAAGGGGAACCTTTACCTTTACCTTATACACTGAAGTAAGCTGAGGAGAGAACAAAAACAAGTGGATGGGAAAACAGGGATCAAAGCAATTCTGCAGTGCTTTTATCCATTCCCCCCTACACTTGCTAAGCCCCACTTAATTTTCTTAATTTTGGATTAGAAAGGGGGGGGCATTTTATACATGGGGGTGTCTTATACATGGGAAAAATACGGTAACCAACACCTTGTTCATGATTGGCAATTTGCTCCTGCCACTTATGAAAATTCACTTATGCAGTTATAGAAGGGGTAACCATGTTAGTATGTGCAAGCATTATAAGTAAAAGCAAAACAGAATAAAAAGTTTTTAAAAGACAAAAACGTGGTGGCCCCTTCAAGACTAACTTTTATATATATTTAATATTTGCTTTTGTGGACACTTACGACAATGACTAACAAGGTTCTGGTCATAGTTTATTATAAAAATGCAGATCTGTTCCCAACATTCTGATTGAAATATGCATTTTCTCTTCTATTTTGATTTGCTTCAGCTTGCACCTTGGGAGAAATGCAAGCTCTACTGATTCAGTCTAGTTGGAGAGATATGAAACAGGGTTTTTCAGATAAGAATTTGCAAAGACTGGATTCCTCCAGAAGCCTTCCTTAGGTTCCTCAATCAACTGTACACAACTGACTTGTGTACACAGAAAATTCCTTTGAAGAAAGAAGAAATATAGTGATATCTTGAAGCTGCCCATAACTGAGCAGGAATCTGTTGCTCTTTTAGGTACCATGTCACCATTTGACCATTGATGGTCAAAGTTATGGATGACCTCAGTGTATACTGGTGCTCATTCTTTCCCCAGTAAATTTTGAAGCCTTGCATGCCCTCTACCATGGAGCCAAGTGTCTCTGTGGACCTCTTACTAGGACCTATGCATTTTAATGAAAACAAAGCAGAACTGGAAAGTAGCCCCAAATGGCCATCTAGTTATGGATGACCTCAGTGTATACTGGTGCTCATTCTTTCCCCAGTAAATTTTGAAGCCTTGCATGCCCTCTACCATGGAGCCAAGTGTCTCTGTGGACCTCTTACTAGGACCTATGCATTTTAATGAAAACAAAGCAGAACTGGAAAGTAGCCCCAAATGGCCATCTAGTTCAATCTCCAGCAATTAGAATCCACAGCTCAAGGATGCCTGACAAATGACTGTCCAACTCCGTTCAAAATACTCTCCTAAAAGAGAATTTAGGTAAAGGTTCCCCTTGACAATTTTTTGTCCAGTCGTGTTCGACTCCAGGGGGCGGTGCTCAACCCCGTTTCTAAGCCATAAAGCCAGCGTTTTGTCCAAAGACAATCTTCCGTGGTCACATGGCCAGTGCTACTTAGACACGGAATGCTGTTACCTTCCCACTTAGGTGGTACCTATTTATCTACTTGCATTTTTACATGCTTTCGAACCGCTACGTTGGCGGGAGCTGGAACAAGTGACGGGCGCTCACTCTGTCGTGTGGATTCGATCTTACGACTGCTTGGTCTTCTGACCCTGCAGCACAGGCTTCTGCGGTTTAGCCCACAGTGCCACCACGTCCCAAAAGAGAATTTACCACCTAACAAACCGGTGAGTGAAGCCCACCGAGCATGCACAGTCACAATCATTCATAATGTAGCTGGATCAGCAATCTGTGTTACTGTTCCCTCAGGCTTCCAGATGAAGATATGTTTCACATCTTCCGATCCATCTGGCTATTCAAGTCAAAAATTGTTGGAAGCTTCTCTTGAGATTCACAGAATGCTTCCCTCCAGTGGGGAACTCCAATGCAAGCAATGCAATGTTGCATTCTGTGAGACTGGGCATCCGCTCCCGTTACAGTCACGAACCTGGCCATGGGGCTTCTGCCTTCCTTTGTGAAATCCATCAGCTTTCCTGGCAGGAAGTCAAACCCCCGAGCATTAGCCTAGCATAACTGCGGGTGTAGGTATACCGACGGTGTGTGGTTGACAGGCGGCCGGTGGGTGAAACTTCCCGTCAGAGCTCTTTGATGTAGAGCTGATATACCTGGGCTACAGACCTCAGGGAATCAAAAGAATTAGGGGGAGAGAGAATGGGGGGGGGGGGAAATCCTATTATTTCAAGGACAGCAACAAGTGACAAGCGAAGTCTGCCTTCCGATTGCCATCCAACCTATTTCTGCCTGTATTTCAGAGTGGCTACTTGAAAGCAAGGTCATGCGAGCATTATTCCTTTTCATGAATATCAGAAAATGCATCTTTCCCACTCCCTTTCTTCCTTCCGATCACATTTTTCTTTCCTTTCTTTTTTTTTAAAAAAAGAAGAAGATGTATGACGGCTGTTTGGAATTTCAATACCATCGCTTCTGAATGAGCGTTAGTTTTATTCGTCTCTTCAAAGAGAACCTTGATAGCCTTAATACATGAATAGATATTTATATACACATAGGTAGTAGATTCTATTCATAAAACACCTGACATAGTTTCGGTCTTTCCTTTTTCAAGGCAGTTTTTCAAGAGGAATACAGGTATTTCGTTCTGCTTTGTTAATTTCTCTCCTAACATTCCTTCCTTCCTTCTGTCCATTATTTATTTATTTATTTGTATCTTCTATCCTTCCTTCCATTTGACTCAGTTGTAGTTCAATATTTCACATAGGTAAGGGAACACAGACTCATCTCTGTTTAAAATTTAAAATGAGGATATGATTCCTATGATGACACAGATCTTGATCCTGGGATATTTACTGAGACGTAAATCCCATGGATTTAAGTGGGACTAAACTTCCAAGCTCATGTGCTTTGGATCTCAGTCTGGGTGAGCAAAGGGGGCTTTGTGATGCCAATGAAAGGCTGGTGGTGCATCTTTAAACATGAGACTTCTGCAGATGGTGTCATGACAAGCAGAACAAATCACAGATCTCTTTCTGGATGTCCTCCCACTTGGTGCATTTCAATGCCTTATGACATGCGCCTTCTAGCTACTGGGGCTGTAACATTTCATAGAATCATAGGATCACAGAATAATGGAGTTGGAAGGGAGGCCATCGAGTCCAACCCTCTGCTCAAGGCAGGAATCCAACTCAAAGCAAGTCTGATAGATGGTGGTCCAATTTTCCCTCAAATGACTACAACATTTCACCCTCCTGGATTAAAGGTGGAATCCATAAAATGGTGTTGCAGTGTTGGAGCACTCACCACCTCCGGAAGTTATTGATTTTATTGATGTACTGCTCTAACAATGAAAAAAAGTTTTTTTTTTCCTGACAGTCAGCCTAATTCTGACTTCCTGTAGCTTGAGCCCATTCTTCTGTGTCCTCCACTCTGGGATGATCAAGAGCAAAATACAGTGGTGCCCTGCATGACGACGATAATCTGTTCCATTAAAATTGCTGTACAGCGAAATCGTCATGTAAAAAAAAAACCCATTGGAATGCATTGAAAATGGGTTAATGTGTTCCAATGGGGAAAATACCTGGTTGTCCTGTGAAGATCCCCCATAGGGCAGCCATTTTGAGAGTGCCGATCAGCTGTTTTTAATCGCTGTCTTCCGAAGCATGGGTTGGAAAACAGCAGGGAGCCATTTTGTGAAGCCGACGATCAGCTGTAAAGATCGTCATTTTGTGAATAAACGGTCCGCGAAGCACGGACCAAGTCGTCGTCAAGCAGAATTCCCCCACTGAAATGCCTGTTTTACGAATCGCTATAGCGTCCTGCCATTTTGTCATTCTGCGGGGTCGTCGTCATGTAGGGCACCACTGTACTGTGTTATTGTATCAGAGGTTTGGGATATGTTTCTTTGAAATTGAATTCAGAGGTGCATCATAAACAGAGGCCCTAAAATGTAAGCTTTCCTTCTTCCCTCTGGAGTCATAAACATTGTGTGTGAGAACTTTTCCCAACTGGCTGATCTTCTTTAGCCCACCACAACCTCACTGGTGCTCTATTGGGAAGACAACGAGATATCTCTTTTATCACCATTTGAAAGTCAAACCATAATGCAAGGGAAAGGAGCAGCAAGGGGCATATTGATTCTCTCAAGAGGATCCGATCACTGGTTGTTTAGTGAAGCTTAGCAGATGCTGTCTGCTTCAGTCACTGATAGTGGACAACCTTACTCTCCCACCACCATCCTACTCTATTTTGTACTGCTGCCAAAGATATTGGGCATGTCCTTTGCTGCCAGGACCATCATCAGCATGCTGGCTGTGGGATTCTGGGAGCTGCCGTTCAAAGAAAAAATATTGACATTTTCTCATCTCTGGGCAGAACCCATTGGTACCAGCCTTCTGCCCAAGCAGATGCCAGCTTCCTTCTTTAGGACCTGAAAGTGTGCAGCGGTCATCAGGTTGGTCCAGAGACCAAGTCAGGTATTCAAAATGGATCCCAATCCAGTCTAGGAAGATCTGTGCTTCGCCTGATGCTTTTTCAGGCCTTAGCTCCATGCTGACTGCTAAGCCTCCTATGCCACTGGAGTGGAAAACCAAAGGGCCCCAAACTTTCTTTTGTGTCTGCCCTGATAAACTTGACATCTGGAGACGCAGGATCTTGCAAGAAGGCAAAGAAACTTGCCAAACGTCAGAAAGCTAGCTGCATCTTTAGCTTTTGTTTCAAAAAGGAAAAAGGTGAGGGGAAGCCCTACCTCCCCAATCCCCGGATTTAACAGCTGCTTCATTTCGGTGCTCTGTAAATTCACTTTGTGTCACCCTGGAACCAAATCTGTCCAGTCCCCTGCAATCCAGATCTCATATAAATTGGACCAATTTGGTTAGTAATTCGGGCTTCCGCTGAATCTGATACTCAGACCTGGAGGACACACCATGAGCCAGATGTCACCGTGGAGTGTCCTTTAAACAGGGAACCTGGGTCTTGCTCGAAGCCACCTTCAACAAGACACTTGCTCATTAAAATAATTTGCCGTTTGATGCCTAATAATTATTAAAGGCTGCTGAGGCTTCTTTTCACAATGTTTGTCAGCTTTTTAAAAGATAGATTTGAGCCAGATCTCACGGCAGGGAATATTTAAGTGTCTTGGGCTTTTAAACGAAAACATATATAATTTCAGGCAGACGTTTGTTCCAAGGGGGAACAAGGACTCCCAGGAATAAAAGTAACTCTTTTGATTTTTTTTTCCTTTTGCCCTCCCTTGATTACTGTAATTTTGTAGGATTTAAGGACGGTCTCCCTTGAGGCTCGGAGTAGGTGGCAACCATCATCTCACTTGAGACAAAATCTGATTTTTTTTCCCCTCCTAATGGCACTCCTGGTGTTAGCAGAGAAAGGGTGGTATATCAAAAAAAAATTGCTGAGCCAACGTACAACTTCCATTTGGTGTGCTTTCAGTTACAGCTAGGAAGAAATCTGTAGATGCCAAAAAGTTGCAATCAAAAAATGTAATCAAAAAATGACCCAAGTAAAATTTCTCAGCCCGCTGTACTGGCAAAACAGGGGAATCAACTTCCAACTTTTGTGAGCTCAGAGATCAGATTTTTTGAGAAATATTATTATTATTTCTTGGATAGTAATTCTGCATGCTGGGACTTCTACCTGATTTATACAAACCTTACAGACACCTAAATGTGGCTCGCCTGGGAGAAAAGGCCTCAACTGGAAGGCCTAGCTCCACCCAAGCTTCCTGTTCCTGCCCCAGTGTGACCTGGGAGATTTCCTTCTGAGCAGGAAGCTAGGCCTAGCTAAGCCTTTGAGCCTTTCATTTTAGGCCTTTGTTCCCAGGTGAGCCATATTTAGCTTCTGTAAGGTGTGTCTGTAAGAACTCCCAGAACAGGGAAACATGGGACAGGTAGTCCAAGAATTTTTTTAAAAAAATCCTTAATTGAACTTATTACTTGAACTTCTCTTGTCTAGATGAGCAGCTCTGTTTCACCTTTCTTCTGCATTCAAAACATGAAAAGCTCAGGAGCTTTCTGTTTATGAGAAGTTTGTGCACATAAATTTTAAGATTTTCCGCACACCTATTTTGCTTCCAGTTTCTAAACTTTCACTTCTGGAGCTTTCGCTGTCTGTCACTGCAGATCTCAGGGCACCCGACCCTATGGAAAGCTGAAGTGTCAGTCCAATAGGATCTGGACTGACTCTGCAGGGAGCAATGAGCCAGATCCTGAGCTGAGTCGGTCAGTCTGAAGGCGTTGTGAGTTGCAGTGGTGGCACACTGAGCAAAAAGGTAGCAGTGCTCACACAGAGAGAACAACGTCAACAGGTGGAGTGTGTGTGTGTGTGTGTGTGTGTGTGCGTGTGTGTGTTTCTGATCAGTAACAGAAAAGGCAGTGTGTTTCCCCACCCAATAAATACATGGCCAGGATGCTGGAGAAGAATACTGTGTTGCAGCACCATGGGAGTATGATGGTGCCTCGTAGGTTCCCATCTCCAGGTGGAAGCCACAGTGCTGACACTGCTTGCTATGTCATCCAGAGTCAGTTCGTGGGGGTTGGCTTGGCTTGCACCCTCCCACCTGGAGGCAGCCTCTGCAAGCGCCTCTTGCCATCTCTAGGGCTGCATTTAAAAATCACAGAGGAAGAGGTTTGATATGCTACAAGCAGCGCTGTGTGTCCTCGAACACACCCAAAGAGGATCATGATGTGGCATTGACCCAACCGGGATCATTGCTTGATCATAATCATCTTTATAATAACTGCAGAGCTGGAAGGGACCCTCCAAACCATCGAGTCCTGTCATGGAGGCCTGGGGGGGGGGATCAAACTCCCAACCTCTGGCTCTGCAGCCAGAGAGGAATTAAGCTACTGAGTTATCCAGCAGGGAAGAAAGAGGCCTACTGCTTCGATATCTAATACATAGAGGGAAGCCATTCCTGACCACTCCAGCTATGTGGGAATATTGTGCTCTGGCTATGGCTGATGGGTGTTCTAGTCAAGAACATAAAAATAGTCAAGGGAATGCAAGCACACCCAGACATCTGCAGAGTCGCCCTAGAGAAGTGTATTAAGGAGGAGGAGGAGGAACAGGAATCTTTGTGGACCCTTCATCTTCGTCCTGGCTCAAAAGGAGTCATCATCTACCTGGGGCTACCGTCTGCCTCATTCACCGTCTTTTACGAGACTGGGAGCCTTCCGCAGCTCACAGAGCCATCTAGTGGACAAAGGTCCCACTGCAAGCAAGAGCCTCCTGTCATCCTGTACGCATGGTGTGCAACCTCTGGGCACAGCCTAGTACAATTTCCATCCGGGGAATTGTTTTGCGTTCAGCAGTTTATGATACATGCATTGGGACATAATCAGGTTTGCTGTGAGGCAGGCAAAATCTATTTTTCAAGGCGAACCAGATGGTTTATGATGATCAACTGCTAAAAAGACAGGGCTATTAACTGCAAAATAGACAGTGTATTTCTCGGTCCCCCTTACTAGCCAGCGTAAGCTGTGGTAGTGTCTTCTAGGCCATGTACAATGTTAGAGAGAGGGGCTATCGGGGAGAGGGTGGGGAGGGGGAGGGAACCTCAATTTGCCCTCCTCAATTTGAGGCCACGCGCCTCTTTTGCACCACAGCTCCTAATCATCCTTACCCCTGACCATGCTGATGGAATTGATAACCCAGAAGGTCTGCAGGTCAACGGCTTGTGGACCATTTTAGGTGGGCTTAACGTCCGTGAGATGTGCAGGGCTTGGAAAAGTTCCATTTTGGGTGACCGTTCCCTAGAGCCAGTGTGGCCAACAGGCTGGGAGTGGTCGTTCATTGAGGGACATGGGTAGGGTTCAGAGATGGATACTCAAGTTGCACAACCTGCTGCTGAGTTGGATGTCCATTGCACCAGTGACTTGGCTCAGACTCAACTCGGAGGGTGTGTGTGTGAGTGTTCCCCCCACCCCCCGAAATAGACTCGACTTACAACCCAGACCCATTTTTCCAAATTGTGTTTTTGAGTTCCTTTTTTTAAAAAAAAAAATCAAGGAGACTGTAAACCCGGAGGAAGCTTTGCGGGGCTCACCAGAAGACACGGGAGAGGCAGGCATAGGGTGGCAAACGACAGAGGAGGAGGTAGCAACGGGGAGTGAGGGCTTTTGAGAGGGTGCAGGGGAGAGGGAAGATGGCAGCCAGGGTAGATGCAATCAAAAGTGATCTGCTCAAAATCCTCAGGCCTCCACACGAACACCCCACATAGAACCCATCTACCTTTTTTTCTGGGGAAAACTTTTTTTAAAAATAGGGGCTCAGACTTGGGACCTGCTACCAAAGACCTGGACTCGGAGTTGGGATTCAGGCCCAAAGACCTGCCAACATCTCTGGTGGGGTTCATGTCTACGCTTAGGCAGATAATTCCCAATGAAAATGACTTTTAATGAGAAGGAAGATATCACAGAAATAGCAAGAGGAGCTTTGTGGCAGGGTGGTTAAACTGTGATGCTGCAGTGGAGACTCTGCTCACAACCTGAGTTCGATCCCAGCGGGCTCAGGTAACTGGCTCAAGGTTGACTCACCCAGATACTAGGTGGGGAACAATGTGTAGCCCGTATAATTAAATTGTAAGCCACCCAGAAAGTGCACTAAGAACTATAGGGTAGAATATAAGCAGCACACCTTGTTTTTGTGTTAAACAATGGCCAAATTCCTATTGCACAACTATACACATATATTTATCTTTTTATTGAATTCAAATTGTTGTAAGCCACCCAGAGACCTTTGGGTAGTGTGGGCAGCATATAAGTTAAATAAATAAATGAAATAAATACAACTCAGGGCTATGCTTGCAACAGCTGCCCTGGCGCTGAAGCACTTCTGTCAGCACATTGTGCATTCAGTCATGCTGGGGGCACACAACTGTTTGTATAATTGAATAGCAGAATTCCTCGTTGCTTTTTTCTAAGCAAAAAGGATGGGAGGAGAAGGATGTGTGGATGATGAGGTAAGTTGGAGGCAATGCTAGGCACGAAGCAGAGAAGAAACAGAGGATAATTCCAATTGTAACACGGGTGATAAATCCATTCGAAGTTTTGTTCAGAATTTTGCAAGAACTATCTAAGATGCTGAGCCCTGTCCCCAGAACAGATTCAGCACCTTGGACAGCTACTCCAAAGTGTAGGCTAACAAACAGTAGGTTCATTACTCTTCAATGACATCAGGATCACTTGCTTCCACTGGGAAGATGTGATAATAGACATTGAAAGGGTGGGAGGGAGGAAATTTTGATAATCCCACCTCCTCATTGATTAGTCTGTGATCCAGAAAGGAGGGGTGAAGAACCAGTTGAGGGTAGGGTAGTAGGGCAACTGGACACCAAATAGGACTTAAAAGAGCTTGAGGAACAGAGAGGGGATTATGTGGTGTTTGATGGTTTACGACTATCTTGTGGTTTTATATACAGTGGTGCCCCGCATAGCGACATTGATCCATTCCAGATTAATTGTCGCTATCTGGAAACATCACAATACGGGGGGGGGGGGAACACCATAGAAACGCATTAAACTTCGTTTAATGCGTTCCTATGGGGTGAAAACTCACAGTTATGCGAAGATCCTCCATAGCGCCGCCATTTTCGCCACCTCAGTAAGCGAGGAAATCTCGCGAAAATGGTTGTGCAGCCATTTTGGGCACCCGGCAGCCATTTTGGAACAGCCGATCAGCTGTTCCACAAACATCGCAATGCAATGTTTAGGCTATTAAAACATCGTAATGTGATCACATTAGCAATCCCAAAAAATAGATCGCTATGTGATGCACTCGTTATGCGAGGCACCACTGTATTGTGTTTTATCAAATTTTAAATATAAAAAAAATCAAAAAGAGAAACAGTAGGGGGAAGCCTTGAGAAGACAGGGAACATCTGGCAGCCTGTGCAGAAAGCATGTAAGGGCTGGTGTCTTTAGGAACTTCTAGGTGCGGGGATGTAAACAATAATCCCAGAGTGCAGAACACATAATAATGGTCTCAAGCTACAGGAAGCTGACTATCAGGAAAAACCTCCTAACTGTTAGAGCATTACGACAATGAAACCCATGACCTTGAGAGGTGGTGAATGCTCCAACTTTGGAGGCCTTCAAGAAAAAATTGGACAACCCTCTGTGAGATTTGCTTTAATTTGACTTCTTGCACTGAGCACGGGATTGGAGTTGATGTCTTTATAGGACTCTTCCAATTCTACAATTCTCTGAAAAAGTGGGGGCTAGTCCTGGAGAACAATTCACGAGGCCAAACAACTGTGCTGGACTGGATTAATTCCAAAGGGGTCAGTGATATCTGATGACTGGCTTCATCTTGAACTTTCTTATTGTAGGATTATCTCCCGTGTGGGACTTGGTGGGAAGATGCAAGCTTCCTCAAGCAGTAAGGGTTCCATTCAAAGTCTTCCAGGCATTTAAGAAGTTCAATCCCTTTGTAGTCCATCTCTGCTGTCAATCAAAGGCAACCTGGTGCTCCCTCAAATGAAACCCTCTGCAACCAACGTAGTGCAAACTCTGGGTGCTAAGCTCCTTCCTTTGAAGCAAGATGATGCTAAGATAAGCCACCTCTCCCCAGGCACCCCCCACCAGTGTATCTAAACACCATCCTGTCCATCCCATACACTCGCCAACCCTTTCACCTTAGCTCAGCACCTCCTGGGCAACCGACAAAATAGTCGGTTGCCCAATTCCACCCACAAAAAAATGTCCCAGTAAAACTGCCGCAGGGCATAGACATTGGAAGTCACACGTGCAAGTAAGCCAACTTTATTCAGTTCTAACGCGAGCCTGTTGCAACGAAAGCAGGAGGTTCGAGGCTGGGATTATTAAAAAATAATCCATTGTGTCGGAACAGCACACATTTCACACCTGAGGTGGCAGGAGCAATAAATCCCATTGATTCCTCAGAGGCAATTTACAATTAAAACCTGATTTGCACACACAAAAATAAAACATAACGGAGGGGCACCCGGGGGGAAAGTGAGAAGGACTCGTTCCACTGCCTCTGTGTCAACCATTCAGAAGCGAACGGGGTGGGTGGGAGGATCATGAACAGATGTGCGTGGTTGCAGCTCAGGATGGGGCCCACCATCTACAGCTGCCAATCGCTCTTCATAGACACCCATCCTGCTGCTCTAATGTCTTCCATCATGCAACTTTTCTCTTATTTAATCACTTGCCATCTGAGGGAAAAGCGACGACAACAGCATCTCGTTTCACCAGCAGCGGGCACAACCACGATCTGAAGAACAGCGGAAAGAGTCTCTGATTTCATGGTGGTAGCAAAGGAAGGTACTTAAAGTATTCAGGGCAACCTTCTTCAACGTTGTTCCCGTAAACGCAATGACTAACTACTTGCATCATCCTTGACCATTGGGTGCTGCTGCTGCGGGTTGTGGAAATGCTAGCTCAACACATTTCATCATCATCATCCTCATTTTAGAACTGCTGAGCTGGAATTTGGAGGCCACCCTGAATTTCAACATTTTTGCCTCCAGAGAGAGTTCAGGCTTGACTTTATCTAGGACCCACTTCTTCATTGTTCTGGCAGTCCAGGGTATCCACAAAGTTCTCCTCCAGCACCAGGTCTCAAACAAATCATTCCCCCCCCCCCTTTATCAGAGCCAGAATCCCATTGCCGAATTATGTTCATGTATGGGAAATGGCATAAATCTTGCTGGCAAATTGCCACTTTTTAAGCAGGTGCTGGTTGAGTTTCCGAGCCTGCGCCTGATTGGGAACGCAACCAGCACTTTGTTCATGGGTGGCGATTTGCTGTTGTGACTTAACACACTTTCACTTGTGCAAGCAAAAATGAACAACAGGATTCCGGTCAGTATATTTTATGAAAAGAAATTCAGCACTAGGAGTAACATAGAAACACTCTCCCGTATGGCTTCCATGTCTACGGAAAAGTGCACAGCATTTCAAATTTTATTTTCTTCACCCATTCCTCTGTAACCTGTCCCATTCTTAACCCTGGAAGTCCTTTATAAAAGAAAAAGAATGATTTCAAAGACAATTTGGCTTTACCATTACAAGTGCAGTCCATCCTAAAATGGAGAGAGATGGTTGATGGTGGCTTCCCAACATCTCTAAGACGTACAAGGTTGATAAAAGCACAGCAGCTACTGAGAAGCTCACATTGCATCCCCACTGTGTGCCAACGTCTTGGCTGATGAAGCCCTTGGCCCGTCCTTGGTTTAATCATGTTGGTGGACCTTAACCTCTTACAGGTTAAGCAGACATAGGCAGAAAAGACATCTACTTAGAACTGAGAAATTCTTGGGCCAGGAATCTGTTCTGAGTGCAGCATTGGAGTCAAGGAGAGCTTGTGGTACACACACAGAGAGAGAGAGAGAGAGAGAGACAGACAGACAGACAGACAGACAGACAGAGAGTCCTTCTAACCCTAACGTTTCTTCATTTCAGCAGGACACATGATGAGCCCAATTTAAAGTGCATGAGCTATAAAGCCCTGGACGGTTTGAGTCCTGGCTACCTGAAGGACTGCATCTCCCCATATGACCCTTTGTGGCATTTAAGATCATCAAAGGAGGCCCTCCTCTCGGTCCCATTGGCCAGCACAGGCACGGCTGATGGGGACACAGGAGAGGGCCTTCTCAGTGGCCGCTCCCAGGCTATGGGATGCTCTCCCTCGGGAGGTTAGGTTATCCCCCACCCTATTATCCTTCCTCCACTAGCTGAAGACCCATCTTTCCAGGCAGCCTTTTAACAATCATCACTGAGTCCCTGTATGCCCTTTTAAAGTTAAGATAGTTTTTAATGTTTACTTTTTCTTGACATCAGTTGTTCTCACTTTTATTTACTCAATTATATTTTAATTAGCGTCTAATGAGGTTTTTTTTTTTTACCTTTAACTTATTTTATTCTAATTCAATATTGTGAGCTGCCTTGGGTCCCCTTATTGGGAGAAAGGCAGCCTAGAAATAAAACAAAGGCATAAAATAATAAATAAGCATATCCCTAATCTTACCCATGCATTCAGAGGACAATAATGTTCCATTCCGATGTCTAAAGGACCAACCTGATAGCCTTAGCGGTTACCATGAAGTTTCTGGTCATCCCAACCCAGTTTTAAGAGACGAATGTAAAAACACGCCAGGAGATAAAGTCAAGGTGAACCTGATGGGTGCCTGTTTGTCTCCCTTACCGGCTCCTTGGGGGCTTGCATTCCTGTCCTCGCCAGAGGTGACTCCCCTGCTCTCTCTCTCGCTCTCTCTCTCTCTCAGCACGGTGTGTGGCAGCATTTTATTCGAACGGTCCCACTTGCCCTGCTCCCCATGGATTCCTCTGGGTTTTGGCTGCCAGCCAACCGTGTCTTCAGCAATCCGATCAAGTGTATGATTTAATGAACCCTCCCTCCTTTCTGGGGAAGGGCATGTGCCTTTATGAAAAGCCGGTGCGATGGCACAATTTCGCCGGATGACCTCTACTTTTATAAGATGATGGGAGAAAATTGGTTTTGGAAATTGAGGGAGATTGCATTTTGCAGAGCAGAATCCCACAGAGTGACACCAGCCACCTTTCCATTCCAGTCCATTTCCTTGCAGGGTGGCTTTCTCTCTCTCTCTCTCTCTCTCTCCCCACCCCTACTTTTTTCTTTTTTTCTTTTTTGGTGGGTTGATGAGTAACTTTCCTGGAAGCCATGCATCTTTTCTGCTTTTGAGCATCTGGTGGCCATGCCAGATGTGTGGCAGTTAACCGGGCTTTGTTCGGTGGTGAATGTGAAACACATTCTCGAAGCTCTCCTTGAGTTGGGTGAGTGACTTTTCTCTGTATCATTTCAGGGAAGGATGCTTAATAGCAGAAAGATTCCAAGTTGGTGATATTACTAAATCAGAAGCCTGTTGGCTATTCATCATTCGTGCTTCCTGTCCTGCCACCTGGGAGCTTTGGCAGTATTTAGGACAATTCCATTTATTCCTCTTGACAGCCCTCTGTGGTCTATCAGGGGGAGAAATAATGAGTTACCCAAACTCTTATCTCACTGAGTTTTGTCACTGAACTGGGCTTTGAACTCAAGTGTCCCGGGGCCTAGCATAACACATTGGGTTGCGTTCAGGTTTTCTCCCTTCTTATCTGCCATGGTTTTGTTCAAATCAGAGATTTAGATTGACCAGCAGCCCCTTTCACCTCAAAGGAGCTGTGTTTTGCTTTTTCATTTCTTAACCATGCATCAAGTTGGTTTTTTTATAGCACGTCTGCACCATGGGCCATTAGCCATGTACACTAGCCCACTAATAACACTCGCTTGCAGTTTCATATGAACATAAAAAGTGCCAGGTTACTTCAGATCAAAGGCCACTCTAGCCCAACATGATAGAATCATAGAATAACTGAGTTGGAAGGGGCCTATAAGGTCATCAAGACCAACCCTCTGCTCAGTGCAGGACTCCAGATCAAAACAAATTACCTCCCATTACCTCCCAGGTAGTCAAAACAGATCTGACAGAGGGTTGTCCAATTTTCACTTGAATGCCTCCAGCATTGCAGTGCTCACCACCTCCCAAGATCATTGATTACATTGTTGTACTGCAGTTACAAATTTCATAACAGTTAGGAAGTTTTTCCTGATATTCAGCCAAAATCTAGCTTCCTGTAACTTGAGCCCATTATTATTCCAGTTACCAGTGGCTGGAAGTGGCAAATTTTAGTGGGAACAGTCTTGACTATTCCATTTTCTACTCATTTAGGAATGGTGAATATGTGGTCTTCCAGATGTTATTGTCCTTTATTTTTGCCTCTGCTGGGAATTGCCACAAAGCAACTTTTAGAGGGCCACATGTTTTCACAGCTGGCCTAGGTGAAGCCTCGGATCTCTGCCCGAGGAGGCTGGGACAGAAAGAGAAGTGTGAACAGCCTCCTTCTCTCCACTGAGAAGGTCAAGGTCTTGAAGAAGATAGTACACAGTTTGGTTGACAACAATGTTCTCTTCAAAAAGTTTGCACAGATCACTTAGCTGCCGGCCAGATGAGGCACTGAAAGGACGCAAGCTTTGAGTCATCACCGACGGGAGATCCTATCACCCACCAGCCATCATCCTTCCAAATATAGACACCGGGATCCGCTGACAGCCTCAGAGTCTTATCTGCATGCCTGACCTTTACCACATGATAGTACAAAGTTCCGTGCATTGATTGAGGGCCAAACAAGAAAAGTTCTACTCTGCGCCAGCCCGCCTCCTTCCTCTACTCCTCCTAAAGGTTTGCACTTTCGCTTTATTATCTTTAATTTTCCTCTCCCGACTCCTGAGTGGGTATTAGAAAGTCAATACAAAACCGATCCTGGCCTTTTATTCTAAAATAACAGCACTAAGCTTGTTTATTTACAGTGAGCCGAGCAGCGTTTGCTGTGGTCTTGTCAATATTTCAATGGCAGGGTGCTAACTTCAAAGAATCGGGCAGGAACTCTGATGCTTTTTAGGCACCGACTGCCGTTGCCCACATGTTTGAATCCAAGCCTTATTCACATTCCAGGCACAGCCCTGGCACCACAGCAATGCAAGCCAACGAAGAAGGCGAAGGAGTTTAGAGTTCAACTTAATTATGAGGTAAACATTCACAGCCCCTTGAGTCTTGCATTTCCAAGTATGGAGATTAGCCTTGAGAAAAGAACACAGAGGGGAGATAGGATAGCTCGTTTGAAATGCTTGAAAGATAATCATACAGTGGAGGGCCAGGATCTATTCCAAAGTGCAGGACAATAATAAAGGACAATAACATCTGGAAGAGCACATATTCACCATTCCTAAATGAGGAGAAAATGGAATACTCACTGGCGAATAATCCAGAATCTGGAGGGAACCTCATGTTTGAACACACATGGAATCATCAGGTATTAAAATAGAACAGCTCAGAAAGAAGACAAGAATTGGACTCATTTGCAGGATCTCTTCTCGATCATCCCAGAGTGCAGGACAAGGGGCTCAAGTTACAGGAAGTCAGCTTTCGGATGAATATCAGGAAAAACTTCCTTATTGTTAGACCCGTATGACAGCAGAACCAACGATCTTGAGAGGTGGTGAGTGCTCCAATGCTAGAGGCATTCAAGAGAAATTTAGACAACCACCTGGAATATACCCTTTGATTTGTATTCCTCCCTTGGGCAGAGGATTGGACTCGATGACCTTAGAGACCCCTTCCAACTTCATGATTTTATGAAATATTACTCAAAGAACCAACTCCATCCCATAACAACCTGCCCACACTTTGAAGTCATCAGTCAAAACCTACCTCCCCAAACTAAAGAACACCTAGAAAGGTAGGCAGAGAACAGAGAGTTTTTTTTCAGCACTGTCCCATACCTAGAGACCTTATTACCCATGGAGGTGTATAAAAACCTCACCATTATGCTCCTTTACGAGAGCCCTCGGGATGAATTTATTCTCAGTGACTTTTTCTTAATGGTTTCCTTCAGCAGCTGAATAGAATTTGTCTTAGTGTCTTATTGCTCATGATTTTTTAAAAACACACACACATTGAAATGTACTGTTGGCTCCTCTTCTTACATTTTTATTTTAGTTTGGAACTGTTGAGGTTCCTGGGGCTGTGCAGCTTGCCCAAGGCCGCACAGGCTGGCTCTTCTCCCGGGAGGCACAGAAAACAGTACACCCACAACAATACACACTAATCATCCCAACTCACAGCCATAAATACTCCACGCCCTAGCCAAACTACACCAGAGTGCAGAGTGCTGTCCTCTGAAGATGCCGGCCACAGAGACTGGCGAAACGTTAGGGAAAACCACCTTCAGAACACGGCCAAGAAGCCCGAAAAACCCACAACAACCGTTTTTTTTTTGTTTTTTTTTTTTTATGAAACATCTTAAGCAAATGATCTTGTTAGGGAGGTACAAGTAAAGAATGCTTGATAAATTCTTTATTCTAGTTGACCTAGGCTGTCTCGATTCAATGAGACTCCTCAATGAGGAACTGTCACATCCTGTAAGATTCCTCGACTCCTGGTGAAACCAAGAAGCCTTTTTGTGTACTTTCTCAGGTCTCTGGTAAAGGTAAAGGTAAAGGTTCCCCTTGACAATTTTTGTCCAGTCATGTCCAACTCTAGGGGGCGGCGCTCATCCCGCTCTTCAGGCCATAGAGCCAGCGTTTGTCCGAAGACAATCTTTCCGTGGTCACATGGCCAGTGTGATTTAGACACGGAACGCTGTTTAAAAAAAAGACATGAACATTTGTGCAAGGATGAGGTAAAAATAGATTTACATTCCTGCTTTTTTAAAGCCACCATAGTGACCTATAGCTACAGAAAGAAGGGAAGAAGGCTAGGAAAATCTGAAAGATGGACAGAAAGGGTTTTTTTTCCAGCCTTACCGGAAGGAAGGAAGGAAGGAAGGAAGGAAGGAAGGAAGGAAGGAAGGAAGGAAGGAAGGAAGGAAGGAAGGAAGGAAGGAAGGAAGGAAGGAAGGAAGGAAGGAAGGAAGTTTTTTGACATTTTCCTTTCATCTTAACTGGCAAGTGATATATTCTTTGGTTTTGTCTACTCTCTTGCTATTTAATTAGTTGCAAGGTGCAATATCAAAGTTTGCCACTAAAGGGAACCAGAGAGTATTTCCCTATATTTTTTTCTGGCCTATTGTTAACGGTAATGCCACACCTTGCTAATGCAAAGGATAATGAATTACAGAACAACATCAATGATAATGAGAACCTGGCTGCCAAGAAGTGGTGGATAATGCAAGAGATTCATCTTGCAGTGAATTTCCAAGGTGTTGGTCATATGGTCACAATCAGCACCTAGTTAATTAGTTGCAATTCACCACCAAGATACATGATTTTCTTTTAAAATAATCATGTACCATCAAGATAATTCTGATTTCTGGTGACCTTTTTCAAGGTTTTATAGGTAGAGGATACTCAGAGGCGTGTTACCATTTCTTTCCTCTAGGGGCACCCTGGGGCTGTGCAGGAGGCATAGTGAGGATGCCTAACTCAATGAGCTATACTCCAGAGAAAAATTCTGCCCCTTGAGATGCTCTCATACAGTGTCAAGATGACCTATGCCACTTAGAATCTCTCTAATGGTAAGGCTTTTCCCACACCCATTAACTACATTAAGTGCCAGAGTGGAATACTGGACTCCTTGCTTAGAAATCCTTCTTGCCTTTCCAGACCCTGCACCTCTGGGCTAACTCTATTTATTTAATTTATTATTTATTTAATTTATATGCCGCCCACTCTACCCAGAGGTCTCTGGGTGGCTTAAAATAATTAAAATTCAATACAATAAAAATAAAATGATTAAAATACAATTAATTAAAATTGCCATCATCAGGACCCACAGTTGATGTTATTTCAGTTAAAAGCCTTCTGGAAATGTCTAAAGGAATGTAGGAGTGGAACATACATTGTTTTAATCCTTAATTTTGGATGTCTTTAGCATTTCATTCTCTTGAACTTTGGAGTGGCAATTCTCTGGATTTCAGTATTGCCTGTGTGAGGTGCAGCTCTCCCAAATCCCCATTGGCCAAGCCAGCAGCAGGATTCTGGGAGCTGTAGGCCTAAAAAGTAACTTTTCCAAGCGCTGGTCTACATTCAGTCTTGACCGTGTGTTTTGCTCCGACTCCTTTTCCTCCCCATATATGATGCTCTGCCCTGAGCTTTCAAGATACTCCTTGCCTACACATTTGCATAAGCAAATAAACCACTAAAGAAGTTTGTATAAAATCACTGTTGCAACACCCGGCCATTCAGTCCTCAAGCTTTCCCTCGTTCAGCTCCACTGCCTCTCAATGACATTGTCTCATAACACCCAACGTGCCGTGCCCGCATAATTAGGCGGAGTAATGGCCCGTGCGTTGTTGGTTACAAGCAACGTATTTGTGTGGTTGGTTCATTTTAATCAGATCTTGTTATTCCATCCAAATAACAACATTTGAATAAGTTTCCTCTCCTGTCTCCTTGGGATGCGGGCTCCCAAGCATGCACGGGCTGAACGGGCAGGAAGGGGGAGCCGGGAAACAGATACTCCAAGGTCCCGCTCGCTGGGTTTTATGGCAGCCGTAAGTCCTCCCGGCACCAGGACTCTTTAGCTAGTGGAGACGGATTGGTCCATCCTGGATGACATTAAGGCGAACACATCCTGCTTAAATGGAGGTATCCGTCTCTCCAATGTGCAGTAAAAGAGATGGAAGTGTGCCTGGATGGAAGGCCTCCAAACACGTTGGAAGAGTAGCAGAGGGTTGAGCAAGAACAAACAGTGAGAGGCGTGGAACAGGAACAACACATTTTGGCTTACCCACACAGGATGTTCATTCTCCCTCACACTGGAGGCTCTGGAGAGTCTTTGCATGGCATGGCTCTGCTACTGTAAGTTCCAGGTGTAGGGCTCGGGGTAGGGGTCAGGCAAAACCCTCGCTAGCACAGTCTATTGGGCTTCTCCTCTTTTTCACCCAGGCTCTTGTTGGTCAGAGGGCCTCCTTGCACAAACATCTTTGGAGGGAAGAAAGCAGAGAGGCGGGAGAACAATCTGGCATTGTTTTCATTCCCAAGCATTATGCACATTGGATAAAAATAGGGTCGTAAATCTTGATGTGGTTCATACCCTTGCAGTAAATGTAAAAAAGTGATCATTTTTCTCTCTGCCGCAAGAGAGTAAGATGATTTATCCTTATCTATATTATCATTGGGGGGCTCAGTGATTCTTAGGGTGATTTCATGCATTTGCAAGGCCTGGGTGTCCTTCTGCATTTTCAAAACATAAGCATCATCAGAAGATGAGATCATCAATGTTGCCTACTGGAGCAACCTGGCAAACACAGTAGTATTTGACGTGTTGCTCATATCTGCTGTGTTGGATCAGCCTGCCATTTTTTCCCCGTGGCTGCATATATGTCCTATGAGGAAAGACACTACTTTGGTGCTACCTTGTGCAAGATGCAGAGAACAGGACTCAACATTATTTGCAGTTGGATACCACCCATCTCTCCTGCCAACCTACCAGTTCGAAAGCATGTAAAATGTAAGTCGATAAATAGGTACCACCTTGGCGGAAGGTAATGGCATTCCATGTCTAGTCACGCTGGCCACGTGACCATGGAAACTGTCTTCGGACAAACGCTGGCTCTACGACAGTGGTCCCCAACCTTGGGCTTCCAAATGTTCTTGGACTTTAGCTCCCAGAAATCCTGGCCAGCAGAGATGGTGGTCAAGGCTTCTGGGAGTTGTAGTCCAAGAACATCTGGAGGCCCAAGGTTGAGGATCACTGCTCTACGGCCTGGAAATGGGGATGAGCACCACCCTCTAGAGTCAGACACGACTGGACAATTTGCCAAGGTGAACCTTTAGCTTTACCTTACCACCCATCTGATGGAGAACCAGTACACTGGGTGGTTCACAACCAAATAAAAGAATCCCCCACCCAGTCCACCCCCCAACCATGGTGTAATAAGGAACACATACATCAAATGACAAAAGAAAAGAAAAGAAAAAGCTCTGAGGGTGACGGCTGAATGCAGTAACAGCTTTAAATATTATGGGTCAAAAGATATAGCACAGAGGGAAGGCATTTTTAAAGGCTTCTTTAAAGAGCTGTGTTTAAAGTTAAATGGGAGGATTCTGGCATACCTCTGCAGTCAGAGTGTTCAAGAGGGTTGTGGCCACCACTGAGGAGGCCTAGTTTCTAGCTGAAGTTTTCTGGGCATCCTTTGCGGTGGCCACCCACAACAACGATGCCTGGGAGGAGCGGATGGCACAGGGAGGATATCTTAGGGAGAATACCAAGTTTATTGCTTCTTCTTGGAGACAAGAGCTTCATGGGGGAGGCTCCTCTGCATCTTGAGATGGCCCATCTCGATTGGAAACCAGATGTTCATGGAATTTCTTCACATCCCAGAATAAAACCATATAAAAAGGCAAACAGAAGTAGAGTTGTAATAAGAAGAAGCCCAAAGGAAAGCTCAGCTCTCCTCATCACATCATTCACGTCCTGTGAAATTTAGTCTGCTCCATCTGGACATCTCAAGAATACCCCCCCCCCGTATCTGAGCCTTGATAAAAAATGTCCAATGGGGCTTTCAGCTGGTGCATGTTGGCCGGGCTTGAGGGCAAATCCCAAAGCTGCAGTGCCGATCTCACAAACACTGCTCTGATCTTGGAAGAGGCACTGATGCCAGCATGCTCCTTGAGCTGGTAATCTCTCACAAGACTCTATTCACCACCCCCCGGTAATAATTCACACAGGCTCGTAAGGGGCCAGCGCTTGTGTACGCGTGAGGGAATTGGACCTAAGATCCCAGCAGGTGGGACTCGTGATTCTCGGTTCCCGGGGGAAATTAATGCACTGTGTGCTTGAGTCTGAGCTTTGCTGGTGCAGAATCCTATCCCCTAAAAGCAGTTCAGCACCTCAGAGATCTCCTGTAAAGTTCAGGGCCAAACTCGGAGAGCAGATCCACTGTCTTAGCAAGCCCCCCTCACCAGCTGCCCCTGGATCGCAGAATCTCCAAGGAACAGGAGGTTCTGGGAAGAGAAGTCCAAAAAAAAGGTCTCCTTTCTGGAGGGCTGGCAAGGGTCTTTTGCACTTCCAACCGAGTGCATCTTCTCCCTTCTGCAGGTTCCATCCCAAGACCCAAGTCTCCTGAGCATCCATTTCAGCTGTCACTGTCAGGCTGCTGGTTTGGGGAAGACCACATTCAGGGAAGGAGTATTGACCACTGCTGGATAATTCAGGAAATCGCTTGGTTCCTGTGTACTTGGATTCCATCACCTCTAATTCTCTGGAACATTAAGACAATTAGCAGGTTATGGTAGTGTCATTGGGTGGGAGTTCTTTGCAGAACTGCTCTGTAAATAATATGCCACCCGTTTCGCTTCAAAGGGAGGGAGAATGGGAGAGCCAACAAGGGTGGGAGCAGGATCCGATCCCCAGAATTGACAGACCCCGGTGGCTCCTTCCGTATCTCCCCCTTGGCACCCCCTCCCCTCTCCTCCCACCATTTGAGCCTTCGTGGGAAATTATTTAAAAGGAGCGACAAGAGCGGATTCATGCCTACAAATCACGAAGCCCATCTGAAGCTGTCATCTTACTTACAGCAATTTCGCCACCTCGCTGGTCCTAAAAATGATAGATTTTATTTTTAATCTGCATGGGAGGCGGACTCCGGCTGGAACCCAATAAGGGACCGGCGCGGCGCCTTGACTAGAGGGGCCTGGAAATTAAAATCCGTAACCTTAGGTGAATACAAAAGGCAATTGGCAGAATGGGAGATTTGGAATGGTTACGGTGACTTCTTCTGAGCCTCCTACGTGTTGCATTCGGTGTGTCTGAAGTATCAGCTCCTCCGTACTCTGTGGAATCGGCTCTAATATTTGCATTAGCCAAAGTCCTGCAGCTTGAGATTTGAGTGGCTAAGTCTAATCAGTTTACACCCACACCCTCTCAGAGGCACACATGGCTGCTTCTGAGCCCCCCTGCCTGACACTTTCCACTTCTGGAATATTCCAAGCCTCCACAGTCTTTACAGAAAGCTGACCTTCACTCTGAAACTAGGTCTGTTAAAGGTTTCCAGCACCCCAATTTCTCCTGTCCTCAAATCAAACAGCTTTTAGGACAACACTGTTTTACTCTTCAGCTGCGTTTGGAGATGAAGAATCCCCATTAGGCTTACACAATTCTGATCCATCCGCCAGTCCAACTCTGCTAAGCAGGGGAGTGAATATGTGTAGGTGTTCACGTGTACTTGTGCTACAAAGGGGATAAAGACTCTTGTTTTTCACGGGGAGGGTTTGTAGAAACTGGGGGAACTTATTGAGGGAACAGTGCTCCTTCACAAAATCCTCATACTTCTGCCAAAAAAAATCTTCCTGGGACCACCCCCTTCTCAAAAGGTTCTCTGGGCATCCGAGATAGCCTGACTGCTGGAAGATGAGTAATCTGGGAAGGGTCCTTCACATCTTCACTTGTACTCCGTTTGTGACATGTTATAATCCATTCACGCCTCTTGCGTGCCACCCTGGCATTCATCACAATGAACGGCAGTTTTAAATTGCCTTGAATAATAAATGCATACAATCAATGCTCCTGTTCACTCCTCTCCTCCTTGTCCTGCTTCTCAACTTTCTCCTCCTAATGTTATCCTTCCTTCTGACTTTCTATCTCAGCCATATATTTATCAGTTTTCCTTTTCCTAAATTTTAACCCCAACCATAGGAGGTGTAATCCAAGCACTAAGACTTAACAGAGGTTGCCCCCAACATCCGGCTAGCCTCAGCCATTGGGTCTTCTTCCAGCCCAAACACACAGGTCTGGATTTACTCATTAGAAAATACTCAGTAAGTAATCTATTGCTAAAAGGGACATGGTGGTGCTGCGGGTTAAACTGCAGAAGCCTCTGTGCTGCAAGGTCGGAAGACCAGCCATCATAAGATCGAATCCACAAGATGGAGTGAGCTCCCGTTGCTTGTCCCAGCTCCTGCCTACCTAGCCATTTAAAAGCATGCAAATGCGAGTAGGTAAATAGGTGCCACCTTGGACTAAATATCAAATGCTGATGTGTATGGCATAAGATGAATGAATATCCTGCTTGGTATAAGAAAGCTTCCTATGGACAATACACATAGAAAAGGTCTCCCTCCTTTCCTGCTGCCTTCCTCCTTTCCCAGCATTATTGTCTTTTCTAGAGAATTCTGTCTTCTTATGATGTCCCCAAAGTGGAACAGCTTCAGTTTCATCATTTTTGTCTCTGTAGAGGTCAGGCTGGATTTAGTTTAGGACCCTTTCTGGCAGTCCAGAGTATCTGCAAAGCTCTTGTCTAGCACCAAATTGGAAACAAATAAAAAAATGTTTCTTATCAGCTTTCTTTTCTGTCCAAGCTTTCATACCCATTCATAGTGATTGGAAATACAAAAGTGTGAATGATCTTGCTTTTAGTCTTCAGGGACACATTGTTACACTTGATGATCTTTTTTAATTCCTTCATTTCTGAAATTCAGTGGCATGGCAGTTGACTTTTCTCACCTTTCCTGTAGCGCAGTGGTTAAAACGCTGTACTGCAGCTAAAACTGTGCTCACGACCTGGGGTTCAAATCCCAGGTAGCCGGCTCAAGGTTGGCTCAGCCTTCCATCCTTCCGAGGTCGGTAAAATGAGTACCCAGCTTGCTGGGGGGACAATGTGTAGCCTGTATAATTAAAATTGTAAACCGCCCGGAGAGTGCTTGTAGCGCTATGGGGCGGTATATAAGTCCAATAAATAAATAAATAAATAAATAGTTCTCTTGCTCTGAAAGTGAAATATGGGTGGTAGAAGCAGCAGCAGGACCAGTGACGTGGCTGGATTCTCCCATCCCTTCTCAAAACATCAACTGTTAGGAAAGGTGGGGCTTGACAAGTATGAGATAAGTGACAGTCTGTTTCGAATGTGTGTGTGCACACATGCCGTACACTAGCAGTGAATGAGGCTGAAACATGAAGTCCCTGAGTCACATGGATATATCCTCCCCACTTACGCCAAGACAGAGATCGTTTCCCACCCCTGCAAATTGCATCCTAAAAGTACCTCTGTCTGCCCTTCTGCTCTCCCTGCTACCCAATTACCCTGAGTGCTGAAAGGCAGATTGGAAAAAACCAAGTCAGGGACTGGCCAATACGCCAAGTCCTTGAAGAGTTCAGAACTGTGGGTTTTTATACCATTGGCAAAGGACATTTCTTGGCCTCCCAGGGGAGAATCTAGCATTTGCTAGTAACCCCACAAAGGCCCCTGAGTTCTTAGACCTTAAAATTGCAAGATTACTATGTATGAAAAAGCTATTTTAGGTCATTCCTGCCGTTTTCTCCAACGTTATGAGTCGTCGTTTTTCTTTCTTTGGTTCATTCCCAGCCAGACTTCTGTACGGGAGATCTTTGACCTGCATATCTTCCAGAAGGGGGAATAAGAAAAATAAAATAAATGGGCTATTTATCTATTTATTTGGAAAGGAGGGAGGCATGCGTTTGTTCTCAAGTGCCTTTTCTACTTGCAGGGAAAATGCTGATACCTGGAGGGTGTGAGTTGTTGGGAAACAGAAAACCTAGGTTTCTAGCCAAACAGCATGCTACAGTAGAAACAGAAATGAATGTGGAAAGGAAGCAGATCTATAAAATTCCAACTTCCAGGTTTCAAGTGTATTTGATTCCGGGGCATGGAAGCTGAAATTTGAGATGGAGAATAGGTATCTCTCTAGCTTGTGTTCTTATTCTGCAACTGGGGATACTCTGATTTGTGCCTTTTGGATGACAACCTCCTCCTCAGGGCATTCTGGGCAATGTAGTCCAAAGCCACACATCTGCAAGTCCTATCAGCCTAACCAACAGCGAAAGATGATGGGAAAGGTACTCTAAAAATAGCTGGAGGCCACATGTTCTCCATTCGGGTCGTCTTTAATGCTCAGCTGAAAATGGAGACACGATCCATCATGACTTACCCTTATTGGATGGCGTAGTTTGCAGCTTGTATAGGTTTCAAAAAGCATGACATCATTCACATCTTTGGGGAATAGGAAATGTATCTTTGGGGTCTGACGACTGTGCAGAGACGTGGTTTGATGTCATCATTGGCTGATGAATTGGAATGGGACCTATAACTTCAGTGCCGTTGTTTACACCGAAGGAAGTGGCTTACCCAAACGATCCCAACCAATCAGGGACCCAGTGAGCAGAGAGAACAGGAGAGAACAGAACACTGACATGCAATTGCATGAACTTTTGAAAACATGTCTGATGAAAACCAGTGGAGGTAGAGGAAGGATGGCCATCATGTCCAACCAGAGTCTGGCTGGTATTCATCCGTAATGATTTCTGCAAGGCCAGCACTCAGCCCATGAAGATGCCATGACTGCTTTTTGCTTAATGACAGCTAGTAACTAGTTAGCCTTTACCAGAACCCCAGATTTACATGTACTCACCTGGGATTCGGTCCAACTAAGCTCACTCCAGTTTGTTTCCAAAATAACCATGTGTACACAGGACAGGACTGTGCATGCCACTGAGAGCAATGTGATGTTAAGTAAATGCAATTAATTTATTTCATTGGTTTCCATGGGGTTCACTCACAATCCAGTTGAGCTAAAGAAGAGCCAGCAAGGAGTATAATACTGCAGGCTTTGTAATTGTTGCTATAATGCTTTGTTTTAAAAATCTAATTGGAGAACAGCTTTGAAGGGAGCAGAGGACCCATGTTGATTGCTTCCTCCTGTATCGAAATCTTTCCCTGCTGCACTGGAAACCCTCCCCAGCCAGCCTGTAGATGGTTGCCTCTGCTCGGAAAATTGTGTTCAACAGATGTTGTGCGTTAATCTAGGACAGAGTAATTGGGTTTCTATGCTTAGGGCATCTTCTATCCATGGATAGGAAAGCAAACTTTGTTAAAGACATGATCAAATTACATCCCACCAAGACCTGGGTGCTATCAATCCCCCCCCCCAACCGAGGCTCATTGGAGATGGATACCTGTTGGTTGGTCTCTTCTAGGGAAGGAAAAAAGATTGAGGTCCAAACTCTTGCCCTTAGCTGTCACATGGATGGAAAGAGGAGAGGTGATCTCGTGGACGAGGAAAGCTCCTGAGTTCATGATGGGGGTTTGGGTGGCCACTCCACAGAGGCATGCTGTGGCAGACTGCCAGTTTTCCCATTTCCTCTGTACTGACATCAGAAGTAAGTTTGTGCTAAGGAGAGACAGGAAGACTTCTTCTTCACCATGTAATATTTCTCTGAAAACCTAGAATTTAGAAATTTCCTTTTAGACTACATCACCCATAATGCCCTAGCCAGCACAGAATCATAGAATAATAGAGTTGGAAGGGGTTTATAAGTCCAATCCCCTGCTCATTGCAGGAAACCGAATCAAAACAGGTCTAACTGTTGTCCAATTTTCTTTTGAATGCCTCCACAGTTGGAGCTCCCACTACCTCTCAGGGTCATCGGTTTCATTGTCGTACTGCTCTAACAGTTAAGAAGTGTTTTTTTTCCTGATAGTCAGCCTAAATTGGGCTTCCTGTAGCTTGAGCCCATTTTTACATGTCCTGCACGCTGGAATGATCGAGAACAGATCCTTCATCCTCCTCTGTATTTGAAAAGCATGGCCATAGGCATCTTCCATTCTGGTGGTGGGGGATTATGGGACTTGTGATCCAAAAGCCTGACTTTTCCAAGCTCCGTTTGCCTCCCATCCTTGTATCATACCATGTTGTTCCTGCTCTAAAGCTTCTATACATTTTTGTTTGTCTTCCTTAATGTGCACATTTATTTCAGTACTTTATCTAATGCATGCATCTATTTACTCATTGCACCCCCTTTGAGCATTTTTCCTATTGACTAAAGCACATACATTCATTTGTTTATCTCTCCATTTTACCTAATTTAATTTTTTTTTCCAATTGACTAAATGCATTTCTAGCTTTTATTATATGCCATCTAGCTATTCCCCGCTCCTACTCACATCATAAGCTTGCTAATACTAAAAATTTTAAGAAAGGGTTTATTTCTTCTCCCATTGGATGTGTAGACACACTACTTTCTTAGTCAAGACTTCTGAATCCACCAGTTTTCTTCCAGAAGGTTGTGGTGCAGCGTTGGAGGCAGGAGCCACACCAGAACCTCAGAAACCTTCTACTGAATCAGACCCTCTAAACCAGGTGTTCTTGAACTACAGTTCCCAGAAACTGCAGACAGTACAGCTGGTGGAGAAGACATCTGGGAATTGCAGTCCAAGGACATATGGGTTATCCAAGGTTGGGAACTACTAGAGGTAAAGGTAAAGGTTCCCCTTGACATTTAGTCCAGTCGTCTCCGACTCTAGGGGGTGGTGCTCATCCACGTTTCCAAGACTAAACACCGAACACCGTGACCTTCCCACCGAGGTGGTCCCTATTTATCAACTCACATTTTTACATGCTTTCAAATGGCTAGGTTGGCAGGAGCTGGGACAAGCGACGGGAGCTCACTCCGTCACGTGGATTCGATCTTACGACGGCTGGTCTTCTGACCTTGCAGCACAGAGGTTTCTGCGGTTTAACCTGCAGCGCCACCATGACCCACTGGGAACTACTGGTCCAGCCCAATATTGCCAACTCTGACTGGCAAGAGCTCTCTAGGATTTCACATATAGTTCTTCCCAGCCCTGGCTCTACCTAGAGATCCCTGCTCTTTGTGCATGGTCTCCCATCCAAGTACTAAACAAACTTTAACCTGCTTAGTTTCTTAAGTCAGATGAAAGCTATGTGCTTAGGGTGATGGGTGATTTCTCCATATGGAACTGCAATTCCTTCACATAGGGAGAAGGAAGGAAAAGCAAAGTCAGGGGCTTCTGATCTTCCTGTTTGCTGTTTGAAAGGGAAGGAAGACCAAAGCCTTCTTGAAAGTCATGGGCAAAACCCAACGGTTCTTTCCAACTAGAGTAAGCCCATTGAATGAATAGGACTTATTCAGTCAGTGCTAATCCCCATGCCTTGTTGGTACTCCCATGGGTGGTTCTGGCAAACAGATGAAGCTGGCTGCTTTTGTTAATCACCATGTGTGAATTCATCATCATCTTGGAACTACATCGTTGGGAGGAATCCAACTCCCAACCTCTGGTTCCACCGGCAGAGACCTAGACCTCAGAGCTATCCAGCAGTCCACCGTTTCCCATCAAAGAAGCATAGCTGTGCTTTCCAAAATTCTTGCTTTCCACCTTTCACAAGGCCACGGATATGTTTATCATCCTTGAAAAATGCCTTAGATGTTTCCATCCAGGTAGCGAGGGCCACCTAAGTGAGGTAGGAACCCACCTGCCAGGGAGAGATTTCACTAACTCTCGTGTCCTCTTCATGTCCCTCAAGAATCCTATGTGTGTTTTTCTAAGTACAAGACCCTTTTCTCTCTCAGGTTTTGGGAACGCTTCCCATTTTGCTTCGTCCTGCTAATTTTTAAAAACATCAAGATATTTCCCTCTCAGAAGCATAATTACAACATTTTGAGGAAGGGGTGGGCATATGCAAAATAACTAAAACTAATAGGTACAGCTATTTCCAGCACGGAAAGGACCTCCCCCCCCCCCCCGTGTTCTTCCCTGTCCTATATAAATTAAAGATGAGGAGCCTGTCAGAAAGAAAAGAGGTGGCAACCTTAATTCATTATAATTGGATTCAAAGGCCGATTTGTGGGAGGTAACTGCACAAACGTCCACCTTTTCCCATATTTGATATATTTTTTCGGAAAACGTTTGGATTCTTTTTTTTTTCGTGGGAATTAATGTGTCCTCTTTTTTTGGAAATAATGCTTTTAGGTAACAGAGAGCTCCCGCCCTTCCCCAAGAATCTCGATGCGCATAATTCCACGCTGACTTGACAGGAGACGGGGCTGCGCCTCGGAAGCCTGATTGTGTCCCATGAGCTGGCTGGGGAACAAAAGAGCCAAGGAGAGCAGCGACTCAAAGTGAGGGAGAGGGGGCCCGGACTGAAGGCTTTATAAATGTAAATTATTTGGTAGAAACAGTTTAGGAGTCCTGGGTGGAAGATTGCCCTCCGTGTTCCAAGCCACTTATTCCTGAAATCACAGTCCTGGAGTCCATCCGAAAGCTGTTCGCTATGTTTGCTTTTTCAATCAGCGAATATCAGGTTGTCTCTTTTTATCTCTTTGTGTGGATATGCCAGGCTTTCAATGAAGCCTTGGGGAGGCTGAGCTAGAGAGAGAGAAAGAGAGAGAGAGAGAGAGAGAGAGAGAGAGAGATGCTTCTTCCACTCTTGGGCCCGTGTCGCTCTTTACTTATTTATCCCCTCTTCTCTCTGCCCTGCCAGTATCCCCCTTTGCCATAGTAGTTGTGTTATAATTGTTTTTTTACAAAAAAATCCACAAAGTCAATCAGTTTCCAATTATGGGTCCCCAGGACAGATGTTGGGCGAGCCATTTGGCATCGCCGATGCCTTCAGACGCTGTGCGTTCCCTCCGCCTCCCGCTCATTGGCAGCATCTTTGCAGGCCTTTGTCCTTTCCCCCTCCGCCTCCTATTTTCAAAATGTCCTTAAATGCCGAACACCAGCTCCCACTGGGTGGACTGATGGCATTGGACACAATACGTGTGAACATCTCTTTGGAGGCTGCCTGGGGAGGCGTTTTTCCCCCTCCCTTGAAAATCATTGTTTATCTAGTCCTTGGGCCTCCGAACCATCTGCGCTCCCTCTGGCTCCCGTTGTTTTTAAAGTCCTATTAAGAGTTTCTGAACTTCTCCTCCGAGCATTATTCTGTTTCTAAACAACCAGCCGCAACTTTCCCCCGTCCAGGCGAGGCCCTGCCAAGCAAATTAAGGGTGGCAGCTTCATTCTTTTGACGGTGGCAGGCGAGAGTCCAACCCTCTTTCCTGCAGGAGCGACCGTTATAGACCGGGTTTTCAAAGAGATTTCCTCTCTCTCTCTCTCTCTCTCTCTCTGATTCGCCTTCTTCAAAAAATAAAAAGAAATGCCCATGAGGGACAGGCCACAAGCTTAAGTCGAGAACTTGTGGACAACTATCACTCTGTAAGAAAAAGCATCAAGGGTCAAGGAGTCCAGAACGACTTAACAGTCACCCTGGAAGGCAACGGAAGAGCGTTGATGTGGTGTCATTCCAATTCCACTTTCATTGACAGATACAAGAAAGGTTTTTTGTTTTTTTGTTTTTTTGCCCAGGCTTTTCCTGCTCAATATCGTTTTCTCGCTGTACCATTTCACTCATCTTCCTGATATAATTCTGATTTTCAGGCCTGCAGTGAACAAAGTCAGCAATTCCATCTTCAAAGACTTGGTGATTTCCAACAAATGCTGGTGTACACCTGAGCATTGTGTGGCATCCAGTCAATTCTGACTGATGGAGACCCTTTCCAAGGTTTTCCATGTAGAGAATACCCAAGGGTGTATTACCATATCCTTCCTCTAGGGGCACCCTGGGACTGTGTGCAGCTGGCCCAAGGCCACCCAGGCTGGCTCTTCTCCTAGGAGGCACAGTGGGGGGGAATCGAACTCCCAACCTCTGGCTCGCTCATATATTTATCATTATTATTTAGACTTTTTTTTCTGTGTTCTCAACTGAATGTTGCCTCTAGTGTTCTGAGCAGAAAAGCAATTAACTAATTTTATAATTATGCTCCTGCTCATTCCCTGCGCATGGGACTCTGCTCAGCCAACAGAAAAGAGCCCTTTTGTTTTAATTGTTCCAAAGTTAAAAACTCCAACGTCTGAAAAATTTGAGAGAAAGACGTGGGAAAGGGAAGGAACCACAAGTGACACAAAGACATTTTACATATGTAGCATCAGGAAAGGTCAAGGCGAGGTATCAGTGGTTTATATTGACACCTCACCTTTCCAGGCACTGGAGCACCCAAGCTGATTTACAATCTTTGGCACAATAATAAAAAACTAGTAAAACACTTTTAACCATAAAAACCCTAAAATCAAATAAAACCCAGTCTATCATTAAAAAAACATTAAAATCAATTAGGTACACAATTAAAAGCAACACACTAGATTGAACCTTATATGCCTGTTTTCAGAGATACATTTTATACCCTTCCTAAAAGCGTTGAGAGTGGAACTTATCACAACCCTGAAGTGAGTTTATTCACAGTCTTGGAGCCACACAGGATAAGGCCTTCTCCCATGTGCTAGGTAGGTAGGTAGGTAGGTAGGTAGGTAGGTAGGTAGGTAGGTAGGTAGGTAGGTAGGTAGGTAGGTAGGTAGGTAGGTAGGAAGGAAGGAAGGAAGGAAGGAAGGAAGGAAGGAAGGAAGGAAGGAAGGAAGGAAGGAAGGAAGGAAGGAAGGAAGGAGCTGATGGATGGAAGGAAGGAAGGAAGGAGCTGATGGATAGAAGGAAGGAAGGAAGGAAGGAAGGAAGGAAGGAAGGAAGGAAGGAAGGAAGGAAGGAAGGAAGGAAGGAAGGAAGGAAGGAAGGAAGGAAGGAGCTGATGGATGGAAGGAAGGAAGGAAGGAGCTGATGGATAGAAGGAAGGAAGGAAGGAAGGAAGGAAGGAAGGAAGGAAGGAAGGAAGGAAGGAAGGAAGGAAGGAAGGAAGGAAGGAAGGAAGGAAGGAAGGAAGGAAGGAAGGAAGGAAGGAAGGAAGGAAGGAAGGAAGGAAGGAAGGAAGGAGCTGATGGATGGATGGAAGGAAGGAAGGAAGGAAGGAAGGAAGGAAGGAAGGAGCTGATGGATGGATGGAAGGAAGGAAGGAAGGAAGGAAGGAAGGAAGGAAGGAAGGAAGGAAGGAAGGAAGGAAGGAAGGAAGGAAGGAAGGAAGGAAGGAAGGAAGGAAGGAAGGAAGGAAGGAAGGAAAGTGTTACTTGATTTGACTTGATTTCCATCTCCTTCCCTTACCCAAGAGTCCAGTATGGCTGACCTTCATAACAATACATTGAACAATCACAGCTCTCCATTCACAAATTTGTGCTGCAGTGAAAGCAAACCATCAATACAAGCAAAATACTCTTATCAGTTTTGTACTGGTGTGTGTGTGCCCATTTGAACGTCTGCATATCAGCTCTGTGTTTATTTGTATGCTTGATCACAGGACAGCAGAAAAAGCCCAGAGGGCACACAAGTGGTGAAAACGAGGTTGTCGTATTAGGGCCACATCGTGAGAAGCCATGGTTCCCTGGACAAAAGACAATAATGCTAGGAAAAGCGGAAGCCAGCAGGGCAAGCGGAAGACCAAATGTGAGATGGATTGATTCCCTAAAGGAAACCACAGCCTTGAGCTTCCAAGCGTTGAGCAGTACAGCTAAAGACAGAGCATTTGGGGGGTCACTCATTCATAGAGTTGCCATAAATTTGTGGCAGTTTGACAGCACATAACAACAGCCCCTCCATCATCACCTGTTCACTTCCTTGTGGGATTATTGCTTCTTACAGTGCTTACTAGGGACATGGTGGCGCAGCGGGCTAAACTGCAGAAGCCTGTGCTGCAGGGTCAGAAGACCAAGCAGTCGTAAGATCGAATCCACGTGACGGAGTGAGCGCCTGTTGCTTGTCCCAGCTCCCGCCAACCTAGTGGTTCGAAAGCATGCAAATGCAAGTAGATAAATAGGGACCACCTCGGTGGGAAGGTCACGGCGTTCCGTGTCTAAGTCGCACTGGCCATGTGACCATGGAAGATTGTCTTCGGACAAAACGCTGGCTCTACGGCTTGGAAACGGGGATGAGCGCCGCCCCCTAGAGTCGAACACAACTGGACAAAAAATTGTCAAGGGGAACCTTTACCTTTACCTTCACAGTGCTTATGGGTCTGCATATGTTGATACAGTGCTGTACAAATCTGTTAAACCCTGCCCCTCGAATCCATCAAGAAGTGTGCTTTTGGTGTGTGGTGTGCCCCCCCCCCCTCAGGTTGAAATGCTGCTGAAATGAAGGGAAACAGTACAAGCTCGCAGCTGTGCTCAGTGAGTGTTATGTACATTTTTTGGCCTTTTTTACATAATTCTATATTTTGACTTTCCACACCTAATATACTCTAGGTAGCACCCAATATGCAGACAAGAACTGCCCAAGTTTTTTTAAAAAAGCGGGGGGGGATCCATGCCAATAGCACAGGGGTCATACTAGGACGACACTCACCAGCAGAGAACTGGAACGCACCGTGTCGGGGACCCAGCCCGCTTTTCCTAGGTAGATCCTAACAGATCTCTTGTTTTGGCCTACGAACGCCAACCCCCCGCCGGGGACCATGCCAGCCAGAGGATTTGTGAGGTTTCGGACCCAATAAGTGACATCCCCAAGCTCGGTGGCGAGGCAGGCAGAGAAACCATTTGGAATGCCATTTGCTGAATCTCGGACAGTAAGGGAACACCGAGGAGGGCTCAGTAATGAGCAAAAGTAATTCCAAAGGTAAAATGGACCCTTAGCATTTATTGGTTCGGGCCTTAATGTGACAGCCTCTGTTTTCTTTCCCTCCGAGGAGACGTTTTCCAGTCTACAGGGAACATATTATTTCACCCTGACAGAGTTGGGTACCGAGCGGGAAGCAAATTACATCGTCTTGGGATGTTTCTTCCTTGATGGGGCCGGCGGCTGGCTGTTGCCATTTGGAAAGATGCCCTGTGGAACAGTCTTCGCCGCACTGATGGACGCAGCCAAGCGAGTCTGTTCCGCCGAGCGGCAGGAGGGCCCAACGTGCCCTCCAAGAAGTTTGCCCATATGTGTTCCTGTGCAATGACCAGTTGTTTCATCTTCATTTCTGTCATTTGGTAAGGACGGGGGGGGGGGGGTTGGTCTCCAAAGCTGAGGCACATAAAGGGGTATTTAGATGTGAATGCAATTAAATCCAGAGGTCTAGATAAGAGAGAAAGAGAGCGAGACAGACAAACGGACAGACTTGTTCAGAAATTCCCAAGAAAATACCCCTTTTGGGACACATGTAGACAGGCATGCATTGTATGAACATTGGTGATTTCTCATTTAATAGGGGAAATGTAATTCTCTAGATTCCTGTACCATTTCAATTGGTGTTTTCTTTTCTTACTTCTGTATGAGGAACTGAAATCCTGACTTGATTTGTCTTCATGCAGCTAACTTCATGCAGTTTGCTTTGACGTGAACCTCTATAAGACGGCTAGATATTTGGGAGAGGGAGGGTCAATCTCAGAGAAGGTTGTTCATACTGTATTTTGTGCGTGCATGCATTTCTGTGAGGTGAGCAGTGCCAAAAAAAATATTGTTAACTGTTGCTTTGTAGACATAGTAGGATTAGATAGGTTGCTTGAGTCTTTGTGATCAGTCTCCCTGCCTTATTTTGGTAGCTTTCTGTGTGTGTGTGTGTGTGTGTGTGTGTGTGTGTGTGTGTGTGTGTGTGTGTGTGCGTGCGTGCGTGCGTGCGTGCGTGCGTGTGTGTGTGTGCGCGCACGCGCGCGCTCTGTCTGGGTGTCCACTTGACTTCACAAAGGGAAAAGATGCTCCTTTTGGAAACAGGCATTTGACAAAAGTTGTTATTGCTAAACGAGAGTGCAATGATCTTGTGCTGGCCCGGCAAATCAACATAAGGCAATTCTGAAAAGTCTGAAAATCTCAAATGAAAAATTATGACTTTTTAACTGGATGAGCACCAGATTTGGCACAGATGTAACAGTCTGTTCTTGCTCTGCGCCAGATTTTGGGAGCTAAGGATTTTTGAGTTACCATTTTTAAAAGAAAAACTGTTTTATCTCCAATCTGGAAACAGGCAAACCTAAGCATCCCCACATTTGAAAGAGATCAAATCAATTGAAAAGACCAGTCTTGTTTATCTTGAAAGAGAATGGTTCGTTCCAGCCCCTGTTTTTCATTTCAAAGTAATACAGGCTGTAGAGGCTGAAATGTTGGTCCTCAAAGGCCTTGCAAAAGGGAGAAACAGTGATTTCTTATCACACTGAACATACATGGAGCACATTCCACATCAAGAACTTTGCAAAGTAGATACATAGTCACAATGTTGTGGGTGGGAAAGAGCAGTTGTCTTTTTCACAGTCCTAAGTGTTTTCAGTAAACCTCTCTCAGTATTTCTGAGACCAGGCTTCTGATTCAAGATTTCAAAGGGGAAATCAGCACCAGATCTGGGGCAATCCAAACATTTGACCTTGTCGATCATGAACCAAATGAATTTTAACTCCTTCCTAGCCAAACAAGGATTCATGCTTACAAAGGATTCTGTGTCCAGAAGTAAAAATATATTTAAATATATTTTTAAAAGAATAGAGAACAAATATTCAAAAGCTTACTTTTTTAAAACTGCAAATTTGCAATTTATTGCTTTGTGGCTGGTCTTACTTGACGATAGCAGAGTTTTGGTGCTTATATGCTGTCATGCTTTCAACCCCCCCCCCCCCATCTTGTCATTATACAATTTTCTACTTATTAAGAAAAAAACCCTCCAAAATGTTTTGTGCCATCAAGTAACTTCTGATGTGTAGTGACTGTATGAATTACTGACTTCCAAAATGTCATATGTTTCTTTTATGGAGAAAGGTGGGGTAAAAGTATTTTAAATAAATAAACATTAATAGGAACTCTGCTCAGATCTTGCAAACCAATAACATCTCATGTTAAGTTGTTCTCTCTTCTTACTGCCCACCCCGCAGCAATAGGGAGCATAAGAGGGGATACTGTAGACCATCTTGACTGCTGCCATTGATGTTGTCAACATTCCGGCTGTCCTTTGTATGTAAAGCTTGGCATCGTTTTTCCTGCTGGCAATGTGGGTATGGTATTGTGTGACAATACAATGTAATTTCCTGGTATTTTGAACTATGGGTACAGAAGCACAATATCCTACATTCATAAACGGGGAGGGGTTGTGGGTTGTTTTTCTTTTTTGAATATTTTACAAACTGCGAACCCACACACGTAACATCTTAGTGTCTTTGTCTCACACTTCAGACAAGATCTCTCAACAGGGCAGTTAAATGCTTGTGATGTGTCCTCAGTGTGCGAAAATGACCAGATTTATAGAAAATCTTGAGAGCAGTGTCTTTTTTTTATTACAACCTTATTCTATACTGTTCTACTCTGTTATATTCTATTTTTTTTCCCCTGGTTGGTTCTTTTCCTTAGACTTCCAGTTCTTCCTGCCCCAAATCCCTCTGGCTCCCTGTAATTTAACAAAGGTTGTTCCAGTAGAATTTGAAATTAATAATTTCTAATAGGCAAATCAATGATAGTTTAAGAACTCTTGCCTAGTATATTTGCCCAGGTATAAAAAGCTAATCACATCTTGTAAGGGAAGAACATCCATCATTAGCTTTTAAAACAGGCTGGCAGATTTAAAGGGGAAGTTGTCTTTTCTGAAGGATAGCTCTGCATATGTTTATGTTAAACTGGTGTTGAATCTGCCTCGGCTTGAATTGTCATTTTTTGTCAAAGTAGAAATATTGTTCCCCCAAGATTCTGAATGTTCACCTTTTTTTACCCCCAATTCTCTTTGGTGTTATAAAGCTGCTACAGTGCTATCCTTTTTCCAGGTTAATTCTTATCTTTTCCAAATTAGTCCAATGGAAATCTCAGCCAATCAGAGATCCCATAAAGAATGGTATAGCATTCAGAGATTATGGTCAGGATCCTATTAAGTCCTTTAGTAATGGGAAAGGCCCACTGGCAGATCTTAGAGGGGGTGATTTCCTCCTTCATTTACACCCCCATGCCCCCTATTGGACTGTTCCCTCCCCTCCTTCTCCCTCCAAGTCTCTAAGCCCCTCAAAGCCTCATGGTTTTGCAGACTTCCTGGGCAATATTTTGCAGTGTATTAGGATTGTCATTGGCGATGGTAGTGGACCCCTCCCTTCCTTTCATCCTTCTGCCAACAACTGAAGACCCTTCTTTTCTGACAGGGTTCTGATAATCAAGACTTGCATGCTGGTTCTTAGCTTAGTAACTTTGCTTTTAAAGTTTTGAATGTTTTTAATCATTGACTGTATTTTTAATTATTTTATAGTTTATTGTCAGACCCAAATATCCACCAAGGTTCAGTTCTAAGCCATTTCAGCAGATTTTAGAAACTGTGGATATAGCGAACTCTATCTATAGTATCATCTTTGGTTCCCTCTAGTGGCCAGTTATGGCAATACATCTTGCAAATGCCTATTTCTGAGTTTTTTAAATTTAATATTTTCAGACAGCAGAAAATATGGTGTACTGATTCCATTGATACAACCGGCCTGCTATAATTCCTTTTTAATGCATAATTCATTATGCTTTTAATTCAACTTGTTTTAACATCCCCTCATCGGGAGAAAGGTGATCTACAAATAGATAGATAGATAGATAGATAGATAGATAGATAGATAGATAGATAGATAGATAGATAGATAGATAGATAGATAGATAGATAGATAGATAGATAGATAGACAGACAGACAGACAGACAGACAGACAGACAGACAGACAGACAGACAGACAGACAGACAGACAGACAGACAGACAGACAGACAGACAGACAGATAGATAGATAGATAGATAGATAGATAGATAGATAGATAGATAGATAGATAGATAGATAGATAGATAGATAGATAGATAGATAGATAGATAGATAGATAGAGATGGATGGATGGATGGATGGATGGATGGATGGATGGATGGATGGATGGATGGATGGATGGATGGATGGATGGATGGATGGATGGATGGATGGATGGATGGATGGATGGATGGATAATATGACAGCTTCTCCATCTCTATGGGAAAAAGCTTCACAAGTGTCACTTCTGTCTTGCCTCTCACTTAAGGGCAAAGGTTGGGAAATAGATTTTTTTTGTAACTCCTATTCCCAGAATGCTTTGGGCAATAACCATGCTGGCCTGGGGAACTCAAGAGTTATAGTCCAAAAATAAAGCACTATGTAAAAGAGTTGTGCCCTGCCCCTTCCTGAAAACACACACAGGATTGGTGCTACAGGGGAATAACAGTAAAAGCCAGCCTTACAGAGATATGCCCACAGAATACTGGTAAGGCATCCTGTGTCCATTATTCTGGTTGAAACTCCTGCCTGACAATCTGTTTGCAAGCATGAAGGACAAAAGGGGGATCCTGAGATCCACATCTTTAAAAGTTTGCCCAAAACGGGGTTGGGGGTGGAGGAAAGAAGAAAAGATGTGTTATTTGCATTCGCCTCGCAGCATCTCTTAATAATTTAATTCCCATTAGGAGTGCTTGCATTCCAGGGGGGGAGAAGATTTATAGAGAGATTTGACTCCAGGTTGAGTTTTTTGTCTTTCCATGTTTTCTTGGCATCTATCATGCATGTTTTAATTTAGATCTGAGACTTGTTACCATCTGGTCATTATTGCAAAGAAATATTCATTTTCTCTGAGTGACAGAGGCTTCATTCATCACGGAGGGAGCTGATTGCCCCTTCATGCACCGCCCTCCTCCCCTTGGCTGGAACGGAAGCTGAAAGGTGCAGCATGCAGTGTGTAGCGGCAAAGTTGCTAGCAACAAAACTCTGGGCGGCACAAAAGGAGGGCTGCAGTTGAGTCACTGTAGGAAACCAAGTCTTGCACGTCTGCAAATATGTTTCCTTGGAAATAAAAAAATTAAACCTACTCGAAACAACTGGAGCACACATCATCTCAAGCAAGCCCTTTTCCCTTGGATGTGTTTCTAGAAAGTCGGATTTGTGCTTGCCTATTAGGGCTGAGCTAAACTGCTAGCCGTTTCAAGAGAATAATCAGCAGCAGGACCAAAAATGATTCCCATCCTGGTATCATCTGTGATGACAAAAAACATTTCCCCGTTCAACTTGCATTTTCTTATTCTCCCCTTTTTTTTCCCTGGTTGGCTGCTGTTAGCAGCACCATCGTGAAGCCAAACCTGATGGGCTTTGTATCGGCATGATCCTATCCAGGTCAATGTGGGATCCCTGTCTGATTGGGATTAAGGATGCCTTGAGTCCTTCTAGGAAGAAAGGCAGGGTATAAGTAAGTAAGTAAGTAAGTAAGTAAGTAAGTAAGTAAGTAAGTAAGTAAGTAAGTAAGTAAGTAAGTAAGTGAGTGAGTGAGTGAGTGAGTGAGTGAGTGAGTGAGTGAGTGAGTGAGTGAGCGAGCGAGCGAATGAATGAATGAATCATATTTTTCTGTATATAAGACTATACTTTTCTCTAAAATCTTTAGATTAAAAATTGAGGGTCATCTTATACACGAAAGTAAGCTGAGGAGAGAACAAAAACAAGTGGAGGGGAAAGCAGGGATCAAAGCGATCCTGCACAGCTTTGATCCCTTTCCCCCTACACTTGCTAATCCCCATTTAGATTTCTTAATTTTGGATTAGAAAAGTGGGGGGGGTCTTATACATGGTGGCTTTTTATACATTAAAAAATACGGTACTTACTATTCACAAGTTTTTGTGTCCCTGATGAAAACAGTAATTGTGGCCAGATTTTCCACTTCAAAACAAGAGTGGAAAGATCAGTCCTTTTTTTTTCATCAGCCTCAGCATTTACAAAACCGTGTGCAAAAGCTGTGTTTACCATTGAAAGCCACATGTGTTTTCATACGACGTAAGGTTTCCAGGGATAATTGTTAGGGTTTTCGACTCACCCCCCCATCCCTCTCCCCCCCCAAAAAAAAAACACCAGCCAAGATCAAAATGCTGAAATTAAAACAAATCTCTATGATTGTGTAAGCTTTTTCCCAACAAGGGGGGGGGGAACCACTTTTGAACCTTTTCAATTCTCCCCTGTGAGAATTCTCAATGAAGATTTGCATCCTTAGGTGAAGTTATGTGTGTGACTAATCCAGGACAAGGAAAGAAGAAAATGAATAGCAAACTGGTGGCGATGAGGAGCAGGAAGAAGATATTAATTGATGTAAGATGTAAGATGTCATACATACATATTTTCTCATCCTCAACTACAAAAAGAGAATGTACTCCCATATTGAGACACATCCTTTTAAAATGACGAGGTGCAATTTGATTTTTCACTGCTGAGCAACAGCATTGAGGTTGATGGATTTTGTCAGAAGCAATGTTGGCACCCAAAAAAAGACTATTATTTTTCTCACCGAAAACAAGATTTTTGCACCCCAAAAAAAAAACCCACTTCCAACCTGGTTTTGCAAGGGCTGGGGCAAGAAAAACCCCTCTCATAAATCTCACCCAGCAGGGAGAGAACTTTTAAATGTGTTTCTCCTCACCTGTGAGTGTGAAATAAATGAAGGTTTAGGTCTGTGCGTCAGTGGAGATGGCATTTGATGGAGCCACAGGACCGATGGCCCTGGAGGGGTGACTGTATAAATTCACACCATTAGGGCGATGAACAGTGGCAAATAAAGGAGGAAAAGGAATTTTAAAGGAAGATCTTTTTAAAAAAGTTAAAATAAGACCTTTTCATGTGAAAGGTTTTGAAGCCAAGGAGAGAGGGTCTCAGAGTCCATGTCTGCAATTGCAGATCCCACTGCATACGTGCATTCTGCATACGTGGAAGGAGGCGCCACGTGGCCCTATCCGATGGCGAAGCAGGGGTATAGAAGTGGCAAACCCCCGCTCCGCGGCGCCTGAAGCCCCAGATAGATCTGACGGCATAAAGGTGGGGGGGAGGATGCCTCTCCTTTTTAATGACGATGCCAAGTGTAATTTTGTTTCTCTGGAAATCATTTGGTGACAGGCCCTGCCTAAGGAACATCTGCTCCTGCAAATCCAGACCTATAATTTGAATAAATTATCAATATCTGGCACCGGCCCATTCTTATTGCTCCAAGTCTTTGAATAAAAAATTTCCCGTTTAATAAGAAAACCAGAACTTGGCATGGTGGCTTCTAGAGGCCACGTCACTGGTCTCTTTGTATCCAGACATCCCCCCCCCCCGAAATATCCTCTTATATATATATATGTACAGTACTATATATTTTATGTCATGTTCCAAGTATTGCCGAATGAATGAGGTTCTGTTTCGGGGTTGTTGTTTTGTCGTTACAGTTCTCTAGAAGAGAGAATGAAAAGAAAAGAATGACAAAAGGGGGAGAAAAGCCATTAGTATCCTATATATCAAAAAGAAAAATTGAATCTCCCCCCCCCCCAATCCACCCAAAGGGCTCCCTTGAGTGTTTTGCTATTATTACCTGTGCAAGGTTGCGCGGGTGGCTTCAGAAGCATCTTCTTCTGGCAGGCCATGGGTTTTCTCAATTCTGCACCAAAGATGAGTTTTATTAACTTTCTCTCCAGCATCCCACCCAGCTAGTTAATGACGCAGGGCACCTCTGAGGTCGTAGAATCTAGGCTGTTTATCAAAAACCACCATTGCGCATAAATAGGCCGGCGTTCTTTCAGTATGATAAATCAGAGGCAGCCTCTGCCAACATCTTGTGACAGCTTTCTTTGGAGGCAGGCTAAATTTCTTTAATTGCTGATGAGTTTATGCTCAGGGTGGTGTGTCAGTAACTGGACTAAGGTAAAGGTAAAGGTTCCCCTTGACATTTAGTCCCGTCGTGTCTGACTCTAGGGCACGGTGCTCGTCCCCATCTGCAAGTCGTAGAGCCAGCATTTTGTCCGAAGACAGTTTCTGTGGTCAGGTGGCCAGCGCGACTAGACACAGAACACTGTTACCTTCCCACCAAAGTGGTACCTATTTATCTACTCGCATTTTTACATGCTTTCGAACTGCTAGGTTGGCAGGAGCTGGGACAAGCGACAGGAGCTCACTCCGTCATGTGGATTTGATCTTATGACGGCTGGTCTTCTGACCCTGCAGCACAGAGGCTTCTGCGGTTTAACCCGCAGCACCACCATGTCCCACAGTAACTGGACTACTGGACCACAAAGTCAAAGGAGGTGAGGCAGAAGTTCCAGGAAGAGCAAGACATCTTCCAGAAGAATGGCGACCCCACAGCAAAGAAGCATTAGGAAAGGTTGGGCTTTTTTTTTCAGGCTGGCCCTCCTGCCGCCCAACAGGATTCTAGAGAATGGGGTCCAAAATCGTAACATTTCCAGATTCAACAGCAAAGTCACTTGCAAGCTGAGGTCCAAGACAGGGATTATTTATTTCATTTCACTTGTTTGCCTCATTTATAGACTGCCATTCTCCCAGTGACGGGACTCAAGGCAGCTCACAGTGTTCAAAAATAGAACTAAAAACACAATAAATTATACATGGAAACAATTAAGCTAGGATTGCGATTAAAATACCTTGAATGATTGAAAACATATAATGTTTTAAAAGCAACTAAGGATAGCACTGAAAGACTCCGTTACAATTATTGAAAGCCTGCACATCTGGAGGTGGGGTTGTCAATACTAGAAATGGGCACCAACCACTGGTGCCCACCTCTGCCTCTTCCAGCCAGCACCCAGGGGAAAGTGGGGCAAACCCACCAGAGGAAACGGGGCTGGGAACTGACGAAACCCTGTTTTCTGAAGGATGAACCTGCACAAACCACACATGACAATGAGGAACTGCAAAATTATCCTCAAAAATTGGCCGGAGAGAGGGAGCAAGGACCAAATTTTATGCAAATGAAGGAGAATTGTGCAAACAACTTTTTTAATGCAAATAGTATAGATTGCACAAAATGATGGTGGTCATGGTACCATTACATGGATGTCGTTGGCAATGGGTGGGGGTTTGGGCTCTTTTTCAGGCAGGAAGTTCTTTCAGAGTTGGGGAGCAACCACCAAAAAGGCCTGGCTTCTAGTCCCCTCTTTCCGAACCTCTCTTGAGGTCAATATTCTCAACTGCCTGGCCTTGGATGATCGCATAGGATGAGCAGATCTTGTTGGGAGGAGGTGTTCTGCAAGGTCCCAAGGTCCCAAACCATTTAGGGCTTTGTATGTTAGCACCATCACCTTGAAACTGGCATGGAAACAAACAGGTAACCAGAACAGGGCAGCCAGAGTAGGAGGAATCATTGACATCTCTCAGTAGTCGGTCCACCATAATCTGGACCTGCTAAAGTTTCTGTAGCAGCCTCATAGGCAGCCCCCACATAGAGAGCATTGCAGTAGCCTAATCTCGAGACTACCCATGCATGGACCAGCATGGACCCAATGTCAAGGTAGGGATACAGCTGGGCAAACCACCTTAGATGGAAATAGGTGGAGCTTACCACAGATGTTATCTGGGACTCCATTGATAATGCTGGGTCCAGAACTATGAAATGTGAACCTCCTCCATCATGGGGAAAGTAGCCCCACCAAACAAAAGGGAGCCCCCCCCAACCTGCAGACACTAGGAGCACCCACTTCCAGGATCTCCATCTTGTCCAGGTTCAACCTCAGTCTATTATCCCTTATCCAACCCAACACTCCATCCAGGGAGCACCCAAGGGACAGAACAGCATCCTCTACAGAGGGATGGAAGGAGAGGTAGAGCTGGGTGTCATCTGCATATTGGTGACATGAAGCTTCAATACTCCTGATGACCTCCCCCAGTGGACTCACAGAGATATTAAACAGCATTGGGGAGATGATTGGCCCCCATGGGACTCCATAATTGAGAATCCATGAGGTGGACATCATCTCCCCAAGCTATACTCTCTGAGGATGGTCCTCAAGGAAGAGCCAGGCCAAAGCAGGGCCACTCATCCCCTATCCAGGGAGCTTCCCCAGGAAGATACTGTGGTCAATGGTATTGAAGGCCACTGAGAGATCAAGGAGGACCAGCAGGGACATTTTGCCCCTGTCAGTCTCCCTCAGAAGGTCATCTCTCAGGGTGACCCATGCCATGTCCATGCCAAGGGCATCGGTCTCCTCCAGGAGTGCCTGTAGCTGATCAGCCATCACCTTCTCCACTAGCTTGATAAGACAAGGAACATTGGCGAAAGGTTTATCGTTCCATTTTAATTGGCCTGGCTGCTTTTATGAGTCAGGCTGGGCAAGGATCTAGGGAGGTTGTGGTGGCCCTACGGCGATCAAGCACTCTGTTGACCTCTATTGATATCACAGGCTGAATCTGTGTTAAGCTCACTGGGCAGGGCAGGGCAGTGGACATCTCGGCTCGATCTACTGAAGAAGAATGGGGGTCAAGGTCCTGGTGGATGGCCTCCACTTTATGTTTTAAAAATGCCACACATTGGTCACAGGAAATAGTACTGGGAGATTTATCTCTGTGACCAATCCCGGATAAATCATGTACTAAACAAAAAAGTTCAACCTAATAGCCTTGGACTTCATTTATCCAGGTAGCGAAGTATGTTCTCATTGTGGCCTTCACTTTAGATGCTTGACATGATTTTTTGGCTTATAAGTGAGAATCCATTGGGGGGGCATCTCCAGATGCTCTCCAGCCTCCTCCTGTTCTGCTTCATTGTCCACAGATGTTGGTTATACCAGGGGATAAGCGGGTTTGGCAGTGGAGGTGGCGTTTGGGGGTGACCATGTCAGCAGCCCTGGTAGCGCCATCATGCTGTCCATCTGCCAGAGCTTTTACAGGAGTGCCAACCAGATCAGCCGGTATCTCCCGCTTCTGCACAGTGGGTTATTTGCAAATAGCTTGTAATACTTTTATCTTCCTTTTTTGTTTTGTGCATCATGGGTTGTAATCTCCCAAAGTAGTGCCTCAGCACTAACAGGAGTGGGATATAAATTGAATGAATGAATGAATGAATGAATGAATGAACGAACGAACGAACGAACGAACGAACGAATGAATGAATGAATGAATGAATGAATGAATGAATGAATGAATGAATGAATGAGTGAGTGAGTGAGTGAGTGAGTGAGTAAGTAAGTAAGTAAGTAAGTAAACAAACAAACAAACAAACAAACAAACAAACAAACAAATAAATAAATAAATAAATAAATAAATAAATAAATAAATAAATAAATATTCCCCAGTATTCTGAGACAAGGAGATCCTCTGAGTCCAAACTCTTTTTTTTAAAAAATGGGATGGTTTGTGGGGACTGTAAGCAACACGTTGACCACCTTTGTTCTTAACTGCACCCAAACAAGCCAAACTGGACTTAAGAGCTCAGAGTGGGAGGTATATCTCGCAAAACCTTCCTCCTTCAGCGCTATTTCTCTTGCCTTTCCTCTTCTCCCCCAATACTGTTTAGAGGCATTAGTGGGAGAAATTGGTGCGTGGTTATTTTACAGTTAGTTTTATTTATGGTGAATTTATTATAATGAGGATGTTTGCTGTCATTGTCTGGCACGATTTATTTATCGGAACTTCCTTTTGAAAACGGCGAATATAGATGGCTCCAGGAGGTTGCCTTGAAGAAAAAAAGAAGGAGAGGGTTGGTAGGGGGAAAGTGAAAAATAAAACCAAGAGAATGAAAAGAAATGACCATGTTGCTATCAATTACTTCATAATGAGATGTGAGTGGAGAATTTCAAGCATTATTCCTAGCATTACTGTTAGGGGAAGGAAAAAAAACTCTCAGAATATATTTACAGGAAATTATCTCTGGGTGATGAATAGTGTGTTTAAAAGTGAGGGGCTCTCTCTAATGAGGGTCTCTCTTGATGGCACAGAAGCTTATTTCTAACTGCTATGTGTTTTAATTAAAACAGAATTTAGTGTGCATCTGCTAGAGACCAAAATAAACCCGATGAGTATGCATGTAGCCACGGCATTTTTCTGTCTGAGACGGAGGGAGAAATATGGGTTTGATTTCCTCCCCTTATTCTCAGTCGGTTAAGTAGAAGAAGTGATGCAGAGGAAAAGAGGGAACAGCCCCCTGAATCTAGGATCTTGTCATCATCATCTTAGAAGTGTGGAACTGGAAGGAACCTTATGGATCTTCAAGTCCACCCATGGACTCGATCCAGCTCCTTCCTTCCTTCCTTCCTTCCTTCCTTCCTTCCTTCCTTCCTTCCTTCCTTCCTTCCTTCCTTCCTTCCTTCCTTCCTTCCTTCCTTCCTTCCTTCCTTCCTCCTATCCCTCATCTCCTTCCTTCCTTCCTTCCATTCATCATCAGCTCCTTCCTTCCTTCCATTCATCATCAGCTCTTCCCTCCCTCCCTTCCTTCCTTGATTCCTTCCTTCCTTGATTCCTTCCTTCCTTGATTCCTTCCTTCCTTGATTCCTTCCTTCCTTCCTTCCTTCCTTCCTTCCTTCCTTCCTTCCTTCCTTCCTTCCTTCCTTCCTTCCTTCCTTCCGGTGACATTTTACGAGGGCTGGCTCTATTCGCAGGAGGCCCATCGGAGAATTGAACTGCCAACCTCTGTCTCTACACCAGACCTAAACCACTGAACTATCCAGCAGTTTCTTAAGGACAGAAATTGTAGACAACAAAAATGCCCCTTCCCTACCAAACCGGGGGGGGGGCATTTTCTTTGAAGAGGAAGTAATTTAAAACATTTTAAAATTACTCCTTTCCTTTGCCTTCATTTCTTAACACCTTCATTTTTTAAAGAAGATAGACATGAAGGGTCTGGATAATCATTCAAAAAGATACAAAGAACCCATCCAGTGCTTCTAAAACAATAAAGAAGCAGGTATGACTGTTTAGTGTTGCAGTTTTTGCAATTTGTGCAGAAATAGTTCATGAAAATGCCAAAGCACTCTGTGGGACCAGCAGAAAATGTTTCACTATCTTCCTGGCAGAGATGATGATGATGATGATGATGATGATGATGATGATGATGATGATGATGATGATGATGATGATGATGATTTTTAAGTGTTTTCTCATTCTCCTACATGAAAACAAGTCAAGGTATGTATAAATCCCTATTATAAAGTGAATAGGGTTAAAGCAATGTTGATAACATAAAAATCCTTTTTTTTCCGCTTGTTCACATTGACTTTTTATTCCTCCATTAGCCTGTCACCCGTATACACTTTTCTGCCAGAAAGGCCTTGCCAGCTATGTTGTTTGGTAAAAACTGGCAAAGGTGATGAACCATAGTCCTGTGAGTGTGTGGTTACAAATCCTAGCACTTTGGTGGTTCAGGGATGGGCAATGAGGGTTCAGAGAGCTAAACCAAAATTTCACAGGTAGGAAGAAAAAGTTGGAGTACAGTAAGAAGGCTTGCACTATGTAGAATTTATGTGAAACCCTTCAAGAAATAGGGAGCAGCTAAAAAGAAATAGGGAGAGATTTTGAGATGGCTGTGGATGGCTGAATATCTGTAGCTTAATGACACATTACTAGGGATCCGTATAAAATGGCACGCTGCAAAAAAGCTGGTGTCAGATTGAAAGCAGGGGTGATTTCTGGGATTTTCTGGTGTACAAATCCATTCTGGTACATGTTACACACACCTAACAGCAATGCACCTAAGAGAAAAGCCTGAATAGGAATGCTTTGAGGCCTAGATAGGCCTACCTCTGTCCAAGCCTCCTGTTTGTGCCCTAGTGCAGTGGTTCTTAACCTTGGGTTACTCAGGTGTTTTTGGACTGCAACTCCCAGAAGCCTTCACCACCAGCTGTGCTGGCTGGGGTTTCTGGGAGTTGCAGTTCAAAAACACCTGAGTAACCCAAGGTTAAGAACCACTGCCCTAGCGCTGGCTGGGAGCTTCCTTTCTGAACAGGAAGCTAGGCAGCTCTAGGCCTAGCTAGGCCTCACAGCCTTCCAGTCTAGGCCTTTCTACCAGGTGAGCCACATTTAAGTGTCTGTAGAATGGAGGATGGTGGGATTTGTAGTCCAACCCCCCCATATCCTGCCCCAAATTGAAAGCCAATATTTGTAGGATATAGTTTGAAGGTTCACTTCGCCATTAACAACTTATAGCACATAATGATGGTATAAGAGGGGATGAAAGGTATATTCTGGTAAAAGATACAAAGTGGTCTGTCTCCAGTTGATCTGTGGGAGGGGTGGCAAAAAGTAGCCCACAGAGGTGGCGTGTGGTCCCACAGGGAAATTTTGATGGTCCCTGTGCCCCTCCGCTCTGCACTCAAATTAAAGAGGAAGAGGAAGCATGGCTCAAAAAGTCCCCTTGTCCTCTCTAGGGATATGGGAGACATCTCTATCTCTCAATCATCTATGGCTGCTAAAGATCATGAGAGAGAAGCTTTTCCAGTTTTTTGGGGGGGGAAAACATACTTTCAAAAAGTGAAATCTGTTCCTCAGTTAACAAAAATGACTTTTGCAAAATAAATAAATGATGCAAATTAGCCTTTTGGGTCATTCCCCTCCCCCTTTTCATCCCTCCCCTTTGGGCTGCCAAGAAATCTGATGAATACCCCCCCCCCATCCCTCATCTATTAGCATAGTTAGTTCTTCAAGGAATTTCCTAAGACTTCGTTTTGATTTCCTCAAATCTGGCCTACTTAATATTTCAAGCACAATTTGTTTCCTGTGCCAACACCCGCTCCTTTCTTCTTCTTCTTCTTTCCCGGGCCTTCCTTGATCGGCCCAGATTCAACAGGGAGGATTTTAACATTCCTTTTTCTGCATCATCCTCCCACACACACTCCCGCTCTGCATTATACCCACACACATGCATACACATGCACGTGTGTGTGCAAACACACACACACACACACACACACACACACACACACACACACACACACACACACACACACACACACACACACACACACTTCATCTGAGGCAGAAGAGCAGTGAGTCATACATTAGTTGCCTCAGCTCCTGGCTATGACAGACAGTAATTTACCATTTTATTGTGATTCAGTACCTTGGACAGAGGCACACACCGCCTGTCATTCCGTGGTCGTCACCGGCACTTGAGACAAGAGTTGCCTGTCACACAGAAGCCGTGCTTTAATGAGGATACCTAGGTTTATAATTTTAAAGATTCATAGGCAATGGGGGGATTTAAAACAGGAGAAAATACCTTCTTAAGCCAGACAGGCTGGTTGGATAATAGGAACCCTCCCCCTCCCGAAAAGCATAATGCATTGGCATTTTTTTTCTTCCCCTGTTGCACACATGCCATGCGGACAATCATTTTCCCTACAAATCCTGTCCCCTCCGTTTGCAAGATGTCATTTGCATTGAAAAGGGAAAACAGACGTGAGACAGTAATAGGACCTCCCTCTTTGGCAAAAGCTGTTGGAAAAGGCCTAATGAGAAGAGGACCTTTTCAACTTCTCTGTTCATCTTCATTTCCAGCAGGCCGGTTGAAGAAAGTTTCAGGATGAGTCCGTTGGGCTGCAGCCCAGCAAACACATAATGTAATGAGCAGCTATAATGCTGACATTTTGGAAAGAGTTTTCTCTCCGACCCAAGCTGCGAATCCTACTTTTTGAAACTAAATTGTTAGCTAAGTCCATTGAAGGCTTCCCAAAAATAGACTGTACTGTCCCAGTTGACGGTCCATCAATAGTTTAGTAAATCTGGTGTTTTTTCAGTCCTGAGAAGGGGGGGGTAACAGGAATTCCAGATGCCCTACAGACTGACTGTTTGGACGTTGGAGTGTCTCCGATCAGTGATTTCAAGTATGTCAAAATTTTCCAAACATCGAAATAATACAGAATCCTAGAACTGTAGAGTGGGAAGGGGCTCCATAGTTCTCTAGTCCAGCCTGTCCCCAACGCAGAAAGACACAACTGAAGCATCCCTATAAAACCAGACGGAATGATATTGTGCAGATGTTTGCAAACAGATAAATCATGTTGGGTGTGCCCAACCCATAGCATCCTGGTGTGAGGGGAAGATATTTATTTATTTATTTATTTATTTATTTATTTATTTATTTATTTATTTATTTATTTATTTATTTATTTACAATATTTTTAGCCGCACCATTGCCAGTGGCAATTATATATTTAAATAATAGTTGAGATCTTACTGTTTGTGGCCCCATCTTCTGCATGAGCCAACTTTATATATTTAAAATGGCTATCCTGTCACCTCTCAAGTCTTCTCTTTTCCCAAGATTGTGGCTCCTGCAGCTGATAACAACAACTGTTCTGGGCATAAAATTTGGGGTCTGATGCTGCTTGCTACCTCATCCTTGTTTAGCAGTTTCCCTGGAAAGGTTAGCATTTGTACCTGGAAGCTCAGAATGCAAAGCAGCTTCTCTTCCGCTAAATTGTAACTCCAGGATATCTCAATAGAAGGAAGAAGGATGGTGTGCCCACTAATGAATGAGTGGCTCTTTTTCTAACGTTGCTGTCTTTATCTAGTGTTTGTTAACTTTTCCTTTTATTGGGTTAAGTCTACTATAAAAGATAAAACAATAGATGGATGCAGGTAGGGAATTGTTCTGGTGTGTGAGAAGCATAACAGAAACTACAGCCTATCTATGTGTTGAATTGGAAGAGGGAATAAAACTTGGGAACAGAAGTATGAATGAGTCAATATTACAACCCGGGCTCAGGCATAAGTAAATCTGGAACTTTAAGAAATATACGTACATAGTTCTCTTTCGCTCAGTGTCAGTTCAAGGAGTGGTTTCAAATATCCAGAAGCAAAACCCACCAAAAAAAGTCTGTAAGAACATAGGAATCTGCCTCAAATGTCTTGTTCTTCTTAGCCCACATATTGGCAACTCTGATAGGCAGCGGTTCTTCATGGTTTCAAAACTGGCTGTATCATAGTTCTACATATAGACCTCTAGTATCTCCTAAATGAATACGGCATTTTAATTAATGCCCCTTAATTAATGCCCATTAATTCCAGTGGCCAGAATCCTATTGTTTTTTGGAAGAGAAATAAGAATGGGCTAATTGGGAGGGTTCTGGGTGTGTGTTGGCTATGTGCCTGGTCATACACCTGTTTGCTCAACCAGCAGAATCAACATCTCTTATCAGTTAGTTGCAGTTTATCACCATATCACCATCCAATGAGCAGGAGACATCATTCTCTTGCTTCCTTTACCATCTGTCTTGGTCTGCTTGCCCCTGTCACATTCCTTTTTCCCCCCAGCCTCACCAGCAAGCATTTGACCGAACCATGGTGCCTATCTTCAGATGTATGAAGGAATGTATGTAGATGACGGACCAAGTTTGTCCTCTGCTGGTCTAGAGGGTAGGAACAAACCAATGGATGCATGTATCACGGAGTGGATGTTTTGCCCAAATTTTCAGAAGAACATCTTGATGGTAAGAGTCATTGAACTGTGGAAAAAAACCCTGCTAAAATGGCAGATATTCCTTTGGAGGTTTTAAAGCAAGAAACCAATGGGGTTCTGCACAGGATTGGACCCAGTGATCCTCAGGACCCTGTCCTACTTTACTGTTCTACGATTCTGATTCCTCTTTGGTTGGATCATACCAAAATGTTTCTCCTCCATCTCTGTTCCCGCCTTATGATTAACACAATAAGATGCTTATGTATCCTCTATAGGATTTCCATTCATAATGCCATCAATACCACGCTGTAGACATCTGTCTCTAGGCACTGTTTGGCGTCTCATTTTCCAGCAAGGCTGTGTTTTCTTTTTCAGCGTGAGGCTGGGAACACCTGTCAATTACCACTACAGGTACAAATTTAGGGAATGGGGCTGTCCCAATAAATTAAAGTGATCGAAAGTGCATTTCAAAGCCGAGCAGCGCTTGAACTTTTCCATTGTTGACATCAGGCATAAATCTGAGTATTACTGAAGCTAAACAGATTGATTGAATTACATTAAGGCCATTCAAGGCCCAATTGCAACAATTTGCTCCCCGTTCCTATTACATTTACCTCCCCGGAAACTTTGGAGATCCTGCTGATTCAATTGGAGGTTAAAGGTAGCCTTGTAGACATTTGGATTTGCCTTATTGCTAAGCAAATCTATTCTTTTTCTGACATTTGTTGCTTCGTTCGCTGCTCGCGCTTTCACCTCTCCAAAAGAGAGAGGAGAGGAAAATTTGCAACAAGATGAGGCTGAAAAAAATGGAGCTCCGCCAGGCTCTTTAAATACATCCTTTTGAAGGAACCCAAAATACATTTGAAAAGTCAGTTTCAGCTGTAATTGTGCCATAATGGCAGAGCCTGTTTTAGAGAAGACGAGATACAAGATGAATATGTTGGCAGATGAGAAGTGTCGGGAGATGGAGGCTTTTTGTTCTGGTTGTTGTTCTGCGTGTTGTTTTTCGGGCCCTGAGGCTGAGATGCAAAACTCAGCAGGTTTGAAGGCACTGGAAAATCCTTTTTGATTGACAGTGGGGCCACTTGCTATCATTCTCCCACACAAGGGAAGCTCAAAAAAGGATACTGCAGAGTCGGAGAAGAGAAATGAATGGGTGTTGATCAAAAAGGTTGGAGCATCTTCTCAAGGAACAACTCAAACGGTGGAGAACATATTGTTTAGGAGAAGGCAACAAGCAGAGTGTAAGGAAGTTACTTTTTTTAGACTGCATCTGCAAAAATCTCCTAACCTAACTGGGAGATTATGGGGGTTCACAGTATTAAAAAACCCAACTTCCCCTAAGTGTGACAGCACCTACATTGATGGGTGCATCATAAAGGTCTACAGAAGCACATATGTTACAGAAAACTAAGGTAGAGAAAATCTGTCATTCGAGAACAGTTTGGCTAACCATTAGCCTGGATGCTGCTGGGTAGCTCAGTGGCTTAGCTCTCTGGCTGTGGAGCCAGAAGCTGAGAGTTCGATTCCCCCACTGGGACTCCTTGAGAGGAGTTGGATTTGATAATCCACAGGGTCCCTTCCGGTTCTGCAGTTCAAAGGTGGCGGTGATGCTGATGATGATAGTGAAGAAGAAACTTTAAAAGGAGTTTTTAGATGAACTCAGATAGGAGAAGATCCATGTCAGTTTTGCATACATTTACTCAATAAAGTAATCAATCAGGACGTGGTGGTGCTGCAGGTTAAACCGCAGAAGCCTCTGTGCTGCAGGGTCAGAAGATCAAATCCACATGACAGAGTGAGCCCCCGTCGCTTGTCCCAGCTCCTGCCAACCTAGCAGTTCGAAAGGATGTAAAAATGCAAGTAGATAAATCGGTACCACTTCAGTGGGAAGGTCACAGCATTCCGTGTCTAGTCGCGCTGGACACGACTGGACTAAATGTCAAGGGGAACCTTTACCTTTACCTCACTCAGTAAAACCCACTGTATCTCACTTCCACATTCTTCTAAAATATAAACAGCAAGCTGAATTATGCAGATGAAAGTTGGCATATTTTTGAACCCACATTTTCTAAAAATACTTATTTCTGTATGTGTTCTAATTAAAATATCAGCAAGAAAAATAACTATGCTACAATCCACATTAGTCGAAGAAAACCAGTTCTGGTCAGCTTGTACTAGAATACAGGAAGAGCAGATTCCTGAATTGTCTAAAACCACTAAATGGTCCTTGGGACTGACATAGCAGTGAATTCCTTATATGCTATGTTTTTTTTATGGGTTCATCAAATGAAATAGATTCACTGCAGGTTTAGAGTGGACAACAGGTGATTGTATCATAAAAGACAAATTTGACATTAGTACACTATGATCTTACAATGGTTAAGTCCTAAATTAGTTCTAAGATGACAACGATGATGATATAAACCATGAATTCATTGGGTAACTCCAAGTGGAAACAACTTGACAGCACATAACAGTGACAAAAGAGCCAGTAGGATTCTGGCTAATCTCTAGTAGCTTCCAAACTGAGATGTGAATGGGAACACCATGTTGAGCATGTCTGTCAGTGTTGCGATGCAATTCTCCAGTGAAAACACCCAATAAAAACATGTGCATTAGAGAAACTGGTAAGAAGTAAGGTACATGTAAGTCGTTCGTTTCGTTCATTTCGTTTAGTCATTTAGTCGTGTCCGACTCTTCGTGACCCCATGGACCAGAGCACGCCAGGCCCTCCTATCTTCCACTGCCTCCCATAGTTGTGTCAAATTCATGTTGGTTTCTACATGTAAGTAGTTTCATGTATATTGAAAGCTACGTGAAAATACATATACAGTTTCATGCAGGTTTGGATTCTTTTTATTTCTTTTAATGGATGTAAGCACCCCTTACTCAATGGCTCTGCGCACACAAAGATACAAAAGATCTCTCTCCGTGCTTCTACATAGCTGATAAGCAATTCATAGATGGCCCAATAATTAAGAGTTTATTAAGAGAATATCAATGTGTAGTATGGGTGGAAGGGTGTCAAGAATTAAGCAAGGACGACTAACAGAAAGTACGTATCTCTCTGGCTCCCTCTTTTTGCTTTCTACGAGTATATTCACCATGCCTGAGCCGAACAAGCAAAGAGAGAAAATATAGAGATGGATTTTTATACATAGCGGGAAAGGAAAAGCCCAGTTTCTTCTGCTATTACCATAAATACTGCTGTTATATTCCATTAATTAAATGCCAGTAACTAAAACCATTTATAACAGAGACCCAAGGACTCAGCAGACTCTTAGCAAAGTCGGCCCCATTCTGTTCCAGAAAGATTGGACATAGACGAATAGCAATCCAAGAACTGAGGCCGCTTGCTGGATTTACAATATTGTGGTTCCAAAATGCCAACACACCTCAGTATTGTAAAATTTGGGGGGAGAGAATGGGGTATGCACTGAGTTTTTCTGGGGATAGGACAAGCCGCCTGTCACCGGACTCCCAACAAGCCTTCTTCTGAAGCATATGTAGACAAACCTGAATATGCATAAAGAGGCAGAAACTGCTAAGGAGCTCAGAGAAGCTCTTCTGAATTCATTCTCCCTATTCTGATTAGTTGAAGCAGACTTATCTTCATCAGAGACAAAAGATCATTTATCTTAGGAGAAGACAAGAGGAGGGGGAGGGGGAGAGACAATATATTTGTTGCTGTTTTTCATTTTTTTAAAAAAGAGAGAATTGGTTGATGTATCTTACTCGGCAGTTGCTATTCTGGGCTATTTTGCATAGTACAGTGGTGCCTCGACTTACGAACGTCCCGACATACGACCATTTCGAGTTACGACCAGCTCCGGCCACAAGTCGAAGAAAAATTTTGCAGCCGGAGCTTCCAGTAACAAACAGAAAAAGGCAGGGGGAAAAGGCAGGGAATTCAAATTGCTAACCGTTGGTCGGCAAAGAGGCTGCTTCTTTGTAGTTCTTTCGCCCCAGTGGTTAGAGAGTGTGCGATCAGAGGAGGCTTCGAACTGCCTGGTAAGGTGCCACTTTCTGCTTTTTAAAAACTGTTCTGGGTGGGTTTTGCAGTGTGGTTTTTAGCTGGGGGGTTATGTTTCTGTGCGGTGATGGATCTTGGGGGGTTTGGTTGGTTGGTTGGTTGATTGATTGGTTGGTTGGTTTTTTTCCCACCATTTCCGATGGGTCTTGTGCGGTTTGGTTGCTTTTTGGGTTTTTTCCCCATTTCCAATGGGTCTTGCACGCTTTGTTTGCATTTCCAATTTGCTTTTTTTGCATTTCCGATGGGTCTTGCATGGTTTGTTTGCTTTTCTCCCCCCCCCTTCAGCTGGAATGGATTAATTGTGTTTCCGATGGGTCTTGCAGTGTTTCCGTTTGTTTGTTTTTTGGTGATTTTTTTTTCTTTGGCCAGAACAGATTAATTGTATTTCAGTGCATTCCTATAGGAAATGGTGCTTCGGTTTACAACCATTTCAAGTTACAACCGGAGTTCCGGAACTAATTAAGTTCGTAAGTCAAGACGTCACTGGACTGTACTGTTTTCCTAGCTGGAGCAAGTTGGAATGCTGTTCCTCTGAATATTTTGTGGCACAAAACATGAATAACATGCATTTGGTTGGTTTTTTCCTACTTGGGAACTGCCCTTCTGTTCTGGCTGGTTTGGGAATGTTAACGAAAGAGAACTATTTGGTGGGTGTCTAAAATATTGCTCTGATGTGCGCTCATCCCCTGTCACTGGCTTGGACATCAATTTTTATTGGCAATTGTCTCTTCCGGCCTGTTCCATTCTATTCCAGTTTTTACCTAATCTCTGGAAAATGTACGAAAATCTTCAGCATCCCACCCAGGAGGCGGAAACTTTTTGAAAAGTTACTAGACTGAAATAAGCAACGATCTGGATTCCTAATCAGGATCGTGATTTCCTCCCTCCCTCCCTCTCTGTTCTGCTCTCTCCTGACATTGCACTTTAAGAAGGATGCCATTAAACTAGCACAAGTTCAGAGGAGGGCAGCAAGGGTGATCCGGGGACTGGAAACCAAGCCCTGTGAGGAAAGACTGAGAAAACTGGGTCTGTTTAGCCTTGAGAAAAGAAGACTGAGGGGGGAGATAGGATACCACTTTTCAAAGACTTGAAAGGTAAGCCATACATAGGAGGGGCAGGATCTGTTCTCAATCATCCCAGAGTATGTGACATGTCATAATGGACTCAAGTTACAGGAAGTCAGATTTAGGCTGAATATCAGGAAAAATATCTTAACTGTTGGATCAGTACGACATGACCTCGGGAGGTGGTGAGCGCTCCAACACTGGAGGTCTTGAAGAGAAAATGGGACCACCCTCTGTCAAAGTTCCTGCCTTGAGCGGGGGGGGGGGGTTGGACTGGATGGCCTTAGAGGTCCCTTCCAACTCCCTGACTCTGTGATTCTCTGATTCTAGTCTAGGATGGTGAGTGCTCATAAAAGCAGGTCTGGGAAGGCAAGCGAAGGCGCTCAGACAGATAAAACCTCCATGCTGTGGGTGGGATGGGGATCCCCCCCCCAGAGGAACAGCTCCCACCCACTTACCCCTGCCTGCAACAACAGAAAATGTCTCTGGAAAAACTGGAGGGAGTCCACACAGTACTAGCATCTTCTGTTCCTCAGGGCTCTGAGCACATTCAAACTGACACTTGATTTTTTTTAATCTTTTGCCATTATGAGCCCAGTCTTCCCCACCCTAAGTGGGGGGGGGGGCTTGTGGAAATCAACCCTGACAAGTTTATTTCACATCTCCTATTGCTCCCATCTGAGTGCTCATTGGAAGGACAGATCCTGAAGCTGAGGCTCCAATACTTCAGCCATCTCATGAGAAGAGAAGACTCCCTGATGTTGGGAAAGTGTGAGGGCAAGAGGAGAAGGGGACGACAGAGGATGAGATGGTTGGATGGTGTCATCGAAGCTACCAAGATTGACACAACTCCGAGAGGCAGTGGAAGACAGGAGGGCCTGGGGTGCTCTGGTCCATGAGGTCACAAAGAGTTGGACACGACTTAATGACTAAACAACAAAATTGCTGCCATCATTTCCTTTCTCTTTCTTTCTTTCTTTCTCTCTCTCTCTCTCCCCCCCCCCCCAAAGCTTTGAAGAGCGGGATGATACATCTCCCCCTCAGCTACCTATTACCTCCCTTATTTCTCTCTCGCTCTCTCCCTCCTTTTCACCCAAACTGAGGAAGGGGGGGCGGGAAGCCCCTCAAATACATTTTCAAATCAAGATAAAGCCATCAAGGAAATAACGGAACATGATTAGAAAGGACCCTCTCCTTAATGGGGAAAAGAGGCATGATTTAGTGCTGGCTGCCTTCCAGAGAGCCCAGCGCAATCAGCCCAAGACGGGGTTGTTTGACAAAACAGAATTGTAAAAGTAACTTTGAAGAATTGGTTGCCTCAGCAACAGATCTGTAAATACTTAACTGCAAACGTTAAGTGTCACCACAAGAGTACTGGATCCAATGCGTTTTAGAAGAATGGCAAATTTTCACTCAGCACTTGGGAGAGTCAGGTTGCACTTAAGATCCTTCCTTCCTTCCTTCCTTCCTTCCTTCCTTCCTTCCTTCCTTCCTTCCTTCCTTCCTTCCTTCCTTCCTTCCTTCCTTCCTTCCTTCCTTCCTTCCTTCCTTCCTTCCTTCCTTCCTTCCTTCCTTCCTTCCATTATCAGCTCCTTCCTTCCTTTCTTCCTTCCATTATCAGTTCCTTCCTTCCTTCCTTCCTTCCTTCCTTCCTTCCTTCCTTCCTTCCTTCCTTCCTTCCTTCCTTCCTTCCTTCCTTCCTTCCACATCAGCTCCTTCCTTCCTTCCTCTTATCCCTCATCTCCTTCTTTCCTTCCTCCTATCCCTCATCTCTTTCCTTCCTTCTTTCTACATCAGCTCCTTCCTTCCTTCCTTCCTTCCTTCCTTCCTTCCTTCCTTCCTTCCTTCCTTCCTTCCTTCCTTCCTTCCTTCCTTCCTTCCTTCCTTCCTTCCTTCCTTTCTTCCTTCCTTCCTGTTTTTACTACACATAACCCAGGAGTTCCTTTAGAAATTCTGGGTTTTGCCCTTTTTTCTAAACACTAATGGACCTGATCGGCACTTGATAAACACCTCCCATGCAAACATGTGGATCAGAACATGGTGGTGCATGAAGGCTGAGCTCCATTTCTTTGATGGCTGAGCTCCATTTCTTGGTGAGGACTTAGAAGAGATACTTTTTGAGACTGCAGTACTCAGATAATAGAATCATAGGATAACTGAGTTGGAAGGAGCCTACAAGTCTAACCCCCCTGCCCAATGCAGGAACCCAAATCAATGCAGATCTGACAGGCAATTGTCCATTTTTCTCTTTTATGCCTCCTGCGTTGGAGTGCTCACCATTTCCCGAGATTATTGGTTCCGTTGTCGTACTGCTTTAACAGTTAGGACATTTTTTCCTGATATTCAATGAAATCTGCCTTCCTGTAACTCAAGCCCATTGTGTGTCCTGCACTTTGGGATGATCGAGAACAGATCCTGCTCCTCCTCTGAAGGACAACTTGTCAAGTCTTCTTTTCTCAAGGCTATGCTGAGTTCTTTCAGTCTTTCCTCATAGCTCTCAGGATCTCGTCCCACCCATGCTAGCGAAGAGACCCTGAGAGTAATGACCCACAAAAGTAACTTCCTTGCATGTAAAGCCTTGAGCCAGTAGGAATATTAAAAGCACGAAGAAGAAAAACACACTGGTACATTGAAAAGTACATTTCTAAATCCAAATTTTTCTGCAGATTGTTTCAGAATTTCCAAGTTAAGACAGAAACAGGATGGGATAAACCTGAGTACAAATGCCAATGAAAGGGATCCAGTCCAAGTGTTGACCGAGTCATTTGTTGTTGCTACAACATGGAGCTGCCATCCTGTAGATATTGCCTTAGATGTCCTGGATCCTCTTAGGCCAAATACCATAGGATCGGATAGCATGAAGCAAGGCTTGAGTGACACCTCTGTTTTTAACAGCAGAGTTCAAGAGGAGATGAAGCTCTGAAGGTGCTGCCCGTCAGTGTTGGCTGTATTGGGTTCAAGGGCCTGGTGGTCAGATTTGCTGTAAGGCCGCTCCTGTTTTCCTATTGATTGCAATAGGTTTCTCCCACTCCACCAGCTTTGGGTGACCGTGTTACCTGGTTAGTTGGGTTGTGCTCAGAGAGTGGGCTCATTTATCTGTATTCCTCTCATGCCCGTTTCCAAATCAGGTTGCTTATTAGCAGTTCCACCCTCTCCTCCAACTCTTGCCTGCCCAGCCTCTTGGGTCATCACAAGGACCAGTCCTGTGACGTTGCAGGAGCCCACTCCCCAGTCTCATAACGTTGGCCTCAAAATTTCTAGCTGCCAGTCAGTGCTGGCAATACAGGGCTCGATGATTCAAAGCTTTGCCTATGGTGATGATGGCTTCTGGCATGTCTCGTCATGCAAAGAAGGAATGTACAGAGACTCTGGGACCAAGTGGATCTGCAACCACATCCCTGATTCTTGGGGTCTTCCTGAGGTAGCATGATGGGATGGATATGATGGCTGCGGGCTGGGAACGTGTCTAGGAAGAAACTAAAAGACTCCCATATCGCTGCAACACAACAGCAAGTAGAACCTCCATGTGAAAAGGCAGTGTATCTGAATTTCAGTTGTTGAGGGGGGCAAATAGCAGCAGACTGGTTATGCACTCCCTAGTAGCACCTGGAACCTAGTACAGCACTCTGACTATAAGGCTAAGCTACAAATCATGGCTGGCATGTCCCCTTTTGCTATGAGCTGACTGACAGCCGTCGGTCCCCCTTCACATGCAGTACAAGAGAGAGCCATGCTGACATATTGCCAGGTTGCCAGAAAGATTGAAACGAGGCAACGCATTTGGAGTCCTCTACACACTACGATGTTCAATACAAATATTTTATTAGCAATTAATTGACTGATTACCTTTTATAAATCGTTATCATCGAGCTACTGGTACCCGGGGAGATGTACAATAAAAGCACTAAAAACTTACAACCAAATAATGATGAGAGGGATATAGCGATGGGAAGAATACGTGCTAAATTCCTGGCTCACATCGATTTAGACCATCTCAAAATGCTAAGACACCCCAGCAAAGGAAATTCATCCCTTTCAGAATCTCCACCTTCCAAGCGAGAACAACGCTGAGTTTTGTGTGTGTGGTTTTCTTTTCCCTTTAAGGTTACTCCGTTGGTGCAGACTCCCCCGTGCACAAAGCCAGGGTCTTTTCCCTTTGTGAAGCAGAGGGAAGTCTGGCTGATTGGTCCAAAAGATACAAACAACCTACCCGAAGCTTCTACTCTTTATACAACCATGCAACAAGGGCTGCTTTGTGTCGCCTGCATCACTGGGGCAAAAATCAGGCCCACATCTGCCAAATCTCCAGTCGGGAGGAACAGAAAATGTCTTCTTGACAGCAAGGAGGGAAGACAAAAGAGCAATTTCTCATTCTCACGCTAGGAAGGAACTGAAACACTCCCACGCCACTGCGACACAGCAGCAAGTAGAACCTCCATTTTCAAAAGTAGTCTATCTGAATAGTGTGACCCTGGATAGTGAGAAAAAGATGAATGTTTATCCCATCAACGATGACAGCTCATTATTATTGTACTTGCAGTTATTTGCGGTCACTGCCGTTACTCTTGTGGTTATATTCTGAGTGTTATCATCATCACGAGCATCCGTATCATTATCTTCATTTTCATCCCTCTTGGAAACAGGGTGCTTAGGTACATAGACTAGGAGAAAAGCTTCTGTTAATTCCCTTCTGTTCTCTCCTGCCAACTCCTTCCCTTTCTGCCTTAAATCTTCACCCCCATGTTCAATGGTGTGGAAGGACCAAACTTCCTTACTATGGAAGGTTCTGACCGTCATCATGCCTGTTGGAACCCGTCACGCCGACACCCTGATTCTGAGTCTCGCCGTCCCCTTTTCCTTTCTTTTCCCTCCCCTGTTCTGGAGTGACAACCCGCTTCTGTTTGCAAACATGCCTTGGGACGCTGCTCAAGGAAGACCTTCCGTCACCTCCTTGTTTCATCTTTCTCCCGGGTTAGGAGGGTCTCTCATCCCCGTGGGCTGCCTGTGTTATCCCGCTGAAAGCTCAGCTGCCTTATCCGTTAAGCGGATTTTTTTTCCCCGCTGCCTGCCCAGCTTATAGGAAAGTGAGTGGGGGGGGGGAAGAAAGCGAACAAGCACAGGATTCTCCACAAAAGTAAAAGGTGGGAGAGAGAGAGAGAGATTGCCTGAATCCTACAGCCAATTTGTTATGAATCTGTGCTGTCAAGTCAGAGCCGGCTTATAGCAACCCTAACAGGGTTTTCAAGGTAAGTGAGATATTTAAGGAATGGTTTCACCAGTTCCATGTACCCAGTGAGTATCCATGACCGAGCGGGGCTTCGAACCCTGTTCTCCAGAGTCCTTGTCCATCATGCTGTCCACGCCACACGCTGGGAACAGCCAGTTGGCATTTGCATGAAGGAAATTGTTTGTTGTCATGGTGGCAAATTGATGAAGAGATGCACCTTCTCCTGGTGGTTGGTCTTCCTTGATTCCCTGGAGGGCTCTCATTGATAGTGGATGTTCTCTATCCCCATGGGTCATGCCCTCCATGCATGGAGGGTGATGGAAGTGATGATGGAGGGGTAGCAGCACTTAAATGCTTCCATGAAGGAGTGGGGAGTGTTCCTCTGTGGACTTGTCCAAGGTGCCTCACGCATGCAATCGTCCATGTGGAGAACCCATTCTCCTAGATCTTCACAAGATATTTGCCGGGCAGGAAAGATCATTCAATACATGGAAGGGGTCTGCATGGACCCGCATTCCATTCATATACTAGTCTTTGGCTCAGAAGCTAAAATGGACAATCAGCTCCAAGTTTGGGCCAGCAAATGACCAGCAGGGCATTGAGATGAGAATTTTTTCCTCTTTTCTAAGCCTTTGGAGGCTTCGTGGCAACTTCCTGTCAGCAGCGTTGCACTGGATCCAGCATTTGGGGGGGGGGGAGAGACCCAAGAACATGATGGGAAGTTGTCGAAAACGGCAGCAAAAGATGGAAGTGTTCATTAGGCCCCTGTGTGAATCATATGGAAATGAAAGCGCATTAAGGTCTTAAGGGTGCTTAGTGTGACAAACCCAGACCTACTGGGATATGTCACACAGTTACACTAAGCTGCCACCAACCATTCCCTGTAAGAAGTCACACAGACCAGGGATGGATTTTTAACCAAATAAAAGAACAAGGTTTATTTAAATACAACACACAGGGAAAATAAAATAATCAGGTGAATAAGATAAAGTAACGTGGCTTATTCTCATTCATACATGCATACAGTTTGGTTCACACAGAACCCTTAACTTGAAGCACAGACCCTGAACCTATCAGTTCTGGCTGACCAACAGACACCTGAACCTATCAGGTTGGTACTCTGACACACAGTAGTACCCTGTCTGACACACAGACTCCCACAACAGCTTCTTCTTCCCAGCTGCTGCTTCGTCACAACCCAGTGTCTCTCAGCATCTCTCTCTTCACCACACAGGCATCACATATTTATACAGTACAGCCCCTCCTCCTGATGTCCCGCCTTCCACTCCCCATAGGATGGAACTTTCCCTCCAAACCCATGACAGACAGGTAACATCAGTGCTGTATGTAACACCTCCCCTCTTTATAAGTTGTTTTGTAGGGGGAAAGCTAAGGTGCTTTTCACCAAAAAACAACCTTGATAAAACACACAACAACAGTTATACATACAATACCATATCATACTTACTTACACTTACATTCTAAGTTAACCATTTCAATTAGGCATTTAAACATTTACCATATACATTACATTAATTTACCTTTATTCATACAAACCAAATTCAGAAAAACACAGGTACATTTTACTTTTGTAATCATTATATACACATAGTCCATGTTCTTTCGCCGTCTTCAATCTTCAGGTCTTCTTGATAAGGCGTCAGCAACACAGTTCACTGACCCTCTGACCACTTTCACTTCAAAGTCATAGTCCTGTAGATTTAAAGCCCACCTCATAAGTTTGCTATTGTGGGTTTTCATTGTCTTTAACCATTGCAATGGTGAATGGTCAGTACACAGAATAAAATGTCTTCCCCAGATGTAAGGCTTGGCCTTCTGGATCGCGTAGACTATGGCCAAACACTCCTTCTCCACGGTTGCCAAATGTCTCTCACCTTTTTGAAGTTTCCTACTCAGGTAGGACACTGGATGCTGGTCACCATTCTCATCCTCCTGGCACAGAACTGCTCCTACCCCGCTGTTAGACGCATCTGTGTAGATGATGAACTCCCGGTCGAAGTCTGGAGCACGCAGGACTGGATAGTTGATTAACGCCTCCTTCAACCTCTGGAACGCCGCCTCACAGTCGCTGGTCCACGGGATGCGGTCATCAGCCTTCTTCCTCGTCAGATCGGTCAGCGGAGCCGCAATCTCGCTAAACCTCGGGATGAACTTTCTGTAGTAGCCCACCAACCCAAGAAATGATTTGACTTTTTTCTTGGTGTTGGGTCTAGGCCAATCACGAACAGCTTCTATTTTGGCCTCCAGGGGTTTTATCATTCCTCCCCCTACCATGTGACCCAAGTATTTTATTTCTGGGCTACCCAGCTGACACTTACTGGCCTTTACTGTTAGCCCTGCTGCACTTAACCTCTGCAGCACTAACTCCAGGTGTATCAGGTGATCTTCCCAGGTATTACTGAAGATCCCTATGTCGTCAATGTAGGCCACTGTAAAGTCACTGAGCCCTGCCAAGGTCTGGTCCATCAGCCTTTGGAATGTGGCTGGTGCATTTCTGAGACCAAAGCTCAGGACTCGAAACTCATAGAGACCAAAAGGGCTGCAAAAGGCAGTCTTTTCTTGATCCCTGGGATCAATTCTTAATTGCCAATATCCCTTTACCAGGTCCAATGATGAGATGAACCGACAACCCCCTATGGTTTCAATCAGGTTGTCTAGCCTGGGCATTGGGTAGGCATCAGGAGTGGTTACACGGTTTAATTTCCTGTAATCGACACAAAACCTAATGCTCCCATCAGGCTTGTCCACAAGGACTATCGGAGAGGACCAAGGACTAGAAGAGGGGACGATTATGTTCTCCCTCAGCATTTCGTCCAGCTCCTTCCGCACCTTGTCCCTATAGGGTCCCGTTACTCGGTATGGGGATACTGCCTGCGGGGGTGCATCCCCTGTGTGGATCCGATGCATCACTCCCTTCACTATCCCCGGCTTGTTGGAAAACACCTGTTGATATTTACCAAGCAGCATTTTTAGTTCTTGCTGCTGGTCTTGGGTGAGTGCAGGACTGATCTTTACCTCCTCTGGGTTGTATTTTACTTCCCCTCTACCCTCCCAGAAGGGTAATTCAGCTTCCTCACTCTCAGCTGCTTTTATCGCGAATAAAACCCTCTGTTCCCCTCTGTAGTAGGGTTTTAGGGCATTCACATGAACCACCCTCCTTGCTTGGTTCTCCTCCTGCTCTATAAGGTAGTTCAGGTCTGACATCTTGGAAATGACCCTATATGGTCCTGCCCATTTGAGCTGCAGTTTATTCTCTCTGCAGGGCCTAAGCCAAAGCACTTCCTCCCCTGGGTCAAAGTGTCTCTCTCTAGCTTTGTGGTCATACCATGTTTTCTGTCTGACCTTCTGAGCTTGCAGGTTTTCTGCTGCCAGCTCTAGATTTCTCTTTAGGTCATTCATCAAGGTGTCTATGTATGTCACAACGTCTTGTGGGTCATCCTGGGTGATCTGCTCCCAATTTTGTTTGATCAAATCAAGGGGCCCTTTCACCCCTAAGTGTGCAGCAAACATGTCAGAGTGCCCCCTTTGTAAGATCATGGGGCGATACTTTTCAGGTACCACCAGCTGACTTCTGATCCCATCTCCCCCTTTTGAGATATTCCTCAGGGTTTCTCTATATAAAATCCCCTTTTTCTCCAGAAATCTCACTGGGGTTTCAGGTGTTAGCTGGGCGTCAGTCACCTGTTCAAAACACTTTTGGAGAGTGGCGTCTGCCTTTTGCTCCTGTCCAAATCTGCTGTCTGTGGTTAAGGTTTCCACCACAGCTTCTGAACTCCCCTCTGCTTCCGTCTCTGGCTCACCATTACCCCCCTGAACTGTCCCTGTGGTGGCTTGTGAGCGTGTAATCACTAGCACCCGTTTCACATGTTCAGCCAGGTCATTTCCCACGAGCACGGCTGCTGGCAGAGTCGATGAAATCGCTAGCCGCCAATCTCCCCTCCAGCCTTGAAAGTTGACAGGTACCTCTGCTACTGGCAGAGAGATTACCTGCCCCTCAATCCCTGCCACCTTCATGCTCTCATTTGGGATTATAAACTCCCTAGGAATGATATCTGGATGGCACAGGGTTACCTGGGAACAAGTGTCCCGCAGCCCCCTATACTGACGGTCAAGTATTCCTACGTCCACCCCTGCTGTCTCAAACAACTGAGAATCTGTTTTTATCAGCAAGCAGCGCTTTACCTCCACAAGAGGACCATTTTCCTCAGCCTGATCAGCAGAGGTAGCTGTTCCAGACTGAGTAGCCATGGCAACAGGCTCCCTCTGTGACACTGAGCCTTGCTCTTTCTGGACACAGAACACAGCTTTTGGCTTGGTCCCACTAGCATTCTGAGGCACCATTCCTTTTAGCTGCTTTAATTTCTCACACTCTGAGATTAGATGACCCTTCCCCTGACAGAAATAGCATTTTCTGGTGTATTTTGATTCTCTCTCATCTTGTTTTGGTTTTCCCTCCAAAATCTGAGGTCTTAGTTTCATGTCTGAGGGCTTCCCTTCACCATGGGCCCCTCCCCCTTGCTGGCTTTTCCCTGGTCCCTGAGAGTACTTGCTGTAGGTTTCTTTGGGTTTACCTACAGATTTCCCCTCACCCAGGGGCTTTCTTATTTGGGAAATAAAATCTGCGATCTCTGCGGCTGCTGCCACAGACCTCGGTTTCCTTTCCCTCACCTGGAATTTCAATTCCCCATGCAGGACTGAATAGAACTGTTCCAGCGCTATCAAATCTTTAAGCTGTTGAAAGTTCTCTGTCCCCTCCTGCGATAGCCATTTCTCAAGCAGCCTCACCAATTGGGCCCCCACTTGGGTAAAAGTCTGTTCTGGTTTCTTGGTGAGGGACCTAAATCTTTGTCTCAGCTGCTCCGCATTTATCCCATGTCTGGCAAACACCAGTTTTTTAAACTCTGCAAAATCTTTCATCAGTTCCTCAGGCATCTCGGCATAAACCTCAGCCAGGCTACCACTGATTAAAGATCGCATGATGGTCATCTTCTCAGTTTCCCTCACTGAGAAGTCCACAAACGCTCTTTCCACTAAGGAAAAGAACACCTCAGGACAATCTCCCTTGTGGTACACAGGGAATTTCTTCAGGTCAGCTTTAGACAGTTGGCCTCCCTCAGAATCCCTATTGTTATTATTGTTCTGGTTCACCAGTTCCAGTTTTCTTAATTCAAACGCCATTCTCTCTCTCTCCAATCTTTCCTCCCTCTCCATTCTCTCTATTTCAAATTGCCGCTGTTTCTCTCTTTCCCTTTCTTCTCTTTCCCTTTCCTCCATTTCAAATTGCCTCATCCTCAGTTCATGCTGTTGGGCTATGAGCAATTTTCTAAGTTCTGGGTTCTGCTCTCCTGTGCTGTCACCCTGCACTGAGCCAAATTCATCCTCAGAACCTTGGTCAATCTGGGGGTCTTTCACTTCACTCATCTCGGCCATCTGGCTTCGAGTCAAGGGCATAATCCCCTCAGAACAGGCTGCTTTAAAAAGTCAAGCCTCAAAAAAATAAAACGACCACTTTTTTCCTTTTTGCCTCAGAACCAGCTCTCCCCAGAGATTGCTGCTGTTCTTCAGCACTAAACTTGCAACAGTATCGAGTCAGAGCCTACCCCCCTCTGCTGGGCCTCTCAGCTGGCAAGCTAGCTCACTGTTACTACGCAGTTTTGCCTCAGCTTTTTCCCGCCAAAACTAGGCTGCCTCAGAGCACCTTAATCTAAGTCTCCCCAGTTGGCACGTTCTTCCACTAGTGCACCCCCCCGTGAGGTACACCTAGAAGATTACCTACGCGCCTCAGACTGTCCCTGACTAGACCCCCCTTGCTCTGGGCACACCTGCCAAGGCTTTGCTGGACCACTGGACAACTGGACCAGTCGTATCCCACACGCTGGACACCAATCAATGTGACAAACCCAGACCTACTGGGATATGTCACACAGTTACACTAAGCTGCCACCAACCATTCCCTGTAAGAAGTCACACAGACCAGGGATGGATTTTTAACCAAATAAAAGAACAAGGTTTATTTAAATACAACACACAGGGAAAATAAAATAATCAGGTGAATAAGATAAAGTAACGTGGCTTATTCTCATTCATACATGCATACAGTTTGGTTCACACAGAACCCTTAACTTGAAGCACAGACCCTGAACCTATCAGTTCTGGCTGACCAACAGACACCTGAACCTATCAGGTTGGTACTCTGACACACAGTAGTACCCTGTCTGACACACAGACTCCCACAACAGCTTCTTCTTCCCAGCTGCTGCTTCGTCACAACCCAGTGTCTCTCAGCATCTCTCAGTGTGTGTCTTCTCACCACACAGGCATCACATATTTATACAGTACAGCCCCTCCTCCTGATGTCCCGCCTTCCACTCCCCATAGGATGGAACTTTCCCTCCAAACCCATGACAGACAGGTAACATCAGTGCTGTATGTAACACTTAGCACCGGAACTGAAGTAAAACAGCTTAAAACAACCCAAGAAAAATTGCTGATTTTTTTTTTAAGGAGCAAAAACATTGAAAGACAAATGCTTGCTAGGAAAAAGAGGAAAAGGGAACAAATTTGCTTTGTCTCTCTTTTTTTTTTTTTTTTGAACACAAAAATGTTGAATCCTTTTATTTATTAAACTTGGATATGCCACCGATGAGGGTTCGACACCAGTCCAGATGGTTTACATCTGAAATGAAAAAAGCATAACATGAAACAAAACAAATCTTAAATAATGTGCTATCATCTATCTATCTATCTATCTATCTATCTATCTATCTATCTATCTATCTATCTATCTATCTATCTATCTATCTATCTATCTATCTATCTATCTATCTATCTATCTATATCTATCTATCTATCTATCTATCTGTCTGTCTATCTGTCTATCTATCTATCTATCTATCTATCTATCTATCTATCTATCTATCTATCTATCTATCTATCTATCTATCTATCTATCTATCTATCTATCTATCTATCTATCTATCTATCTATCTATCTATCATCTTAAATTAACAGATCATGCAGCAGTCAGTTCATCAGCTCATCATCAGACACTCTAGCCTTGTCAGATTCCAGTCAATGGCTCTCCATTGGTCCCTGCTAGAGACAGAAAGCCAGACTAAATCTGTCATGAGTATATGTGGGGACGAATATAAAAACGAATCGGGATATTCCTCTCTAGTTGTGAACTTGAAGAAATTATTTCCCCCGCCCCAACTACAGCTCCCATAATCTCCAGTAGCTATAGGAACTGGGGAATTTTGGGTAGAATTGCTGAAAAATAAAATCTTCTCCATGCCCTGAAGATGCAAACCGATTTTTTAAAAACAAAGTTATGTAACAGGAGTCGTTCAAAAGAGAGCAAGTCCACCTGTGGAAGAAGGGAAGAGATGATTGTCAGTGTCACATGAGAGGCAGAAAAAGCTGGGTTCTATGGGAGGGGGGGAGGAAAGAATTGGCCAAAGGAATTGTTGCCATGTTTCTCTGGAACCATGAGATCTAGCACCTTTGTGTGCTTTAAAAAAAACACGCACGGAGAGATCCACCGGAGCAGTCAGACCCCGTCATTTGGGTCAGAAGCCCAAAACGTGGCATGACATCATGTCCCACCTCATCTTTTGGTTTAACTCTTGTCACGGAAAGACATTTGGCAGAAAGAGGCAGGAATCCTCTGTACGGGAGAGTCTGTATTTGCAAACCCTACAACGCATCCTCCCTCCGCATCATCGCGGGCGATGGCAGCGGACGGGCAGCTTGGCCTTTGATGGGTGGGGAGAAGAGGAGAAGAAGGGGGACTCAAGATGTCACTTTGCTTTATCCTTTCCCCGGCTTGTGTCTTGTCAGGCAGCCCTCGCCCTGAATCTCAACAGAGGCTGGCCTTAATAACTCCACCCGGGCCTTGCACCGGGAGAGACTTTTAGAGATGGATGGCAGCCAGTCTAGCATTATAATGAGAGGCACTCCGAACGCCTCCTTTAGCACAAATTAGTTATTTTCCCTCAGATCCTGGGGAGGCTTTTTGCATGTTTGTGAAAGAGCGAGGCTGAGAGAGAGAGACTCACACTCCCAACTCTATCATCAGGGCTTGCCTTACACTTTCCATTCCCATTTTTTCCCCAATTAATTTTTCCTAATGGGGGCTTCAGGATTGGTTTAGAAGCCCCTCTTCCTTCTCCTCCAGGAAGTGGGGGGGGGGAGAGAAAGATTTCCATTCATGCCGCCCCTGACATTTTGCCTAAAGCGACATTTGATGGGGCAATGGGGGATTCCCCTCAAGCAAATTTCGAGAGAAAACTTGGCAAAATCTGGATGAGACCAGGACACCTTGGAAGCAGGGGAGATGACCCAAAGTGTACATCCCTCTGTCCACACCTGTCTCTGATAACCAGATGGCACATCTGGTTTAACTTAACTGGCCACGGAGTTACCACAGACTTTGGCCTGTATCCTTTCCTTCTTTTTTTTTTTTTTAAGTTTCTGGGACAGTCTTGAATAAAGTTGCATTTTCCACACCCTGTGAGAGTCATGGCAAAAAAACACTAAAAAAAAGAGAGAGCACACACACACACACACACACACACACACAAAGCCAACACACTTCTATGAAGTAGTATTGAAAAGTTAAAGGCATCAACAAATAAATTAAGGGAAATAGCTTAAACTGCATGCAAATGTTAAATGTAGGAAAGGAAAGAACCCAATAGCAAGTGGTCCGGATGAAAACGCAAGTGGGAGTTGTTCAAATGCAGCAAAAGGAGGGTAGGATGATGTCACACACACGCACCCCTCTCTTGCCCAGAGGTATCTGAGTCACCTGTACCAGTCATGCTGGGTGCTGAGGCATATCTTAGCACACAGCCAGTGGAGATAGGAAGCACATAGAGAAATTTGTGACCAGTCCATTAATACCCTGATAATAGCTGCAATATCACCAAAGGTAATGGCTGAGGGAGAGTTTGAAAAATGTCCCACTGGCCAGAAGCCCACTGCGTCCCTAAAGACAGCCCTGTGAGCTGTTTTTGGATTCCAAATCCCATCGGAATGGCCATTGGTGCATGATGATGGGAGCAGACGTTTGACAGCATCTGGAAGGCCTCAAGTTGTCAGCCATTGTCTGAAGCGGTGTGGGGCCTCCCCCATTGGCTGAGGTGAACTTGTCTTTTTTGAGAACTTGCTGGGGCCAATTGGCCTCTTTTGAGAACTTTTTGACCCAGCTCTGAGTGAAATAAGAGTCTGTCTGGGCTCCCCAAAGAGCTGAGCTTCGAAGCAATTCCGAGTTCAATGTACAGTCAACACCAAATGCAACCTGGGCGTCCTGTATGGACTCGTCTGGGGGCCAAATCCAGGAAAGGACTGGAGAATGGCTTTGCAGGATGCTGAGTGACTCTCCTCTCTAAAAGCCACTTGGGTGGTCCATTTTGTATACCAGTCACTGAATCCCACCCTCCTTGCTTCCCCTTTCTCCTTCATTTCTGGTGGGTATCCAGGGTTACGTGATGTAAGTGTGGGGCATGGTTTTAAAGGAAGTGACTGTGGATGGTGCATATTAGGAGTACGCACGGGCTTTAGCAAAACCCCAACCAAATCAACCCACTTTGGGCCCTTTGGAGTGAGGCACAGATTTTAAAAAAAAAAGAAGACGACGCTCACCTTCAGGGCTGGAATGAAGTGAAAAGAGCAATTTGAAAACATATCAAAGGGTGGAAGAGCAAGATGTCATACTGCAGGGAGCGCCTGCGTAAATGGTGAGATGGACTGTGTGAATATAAATTCAGATTAAAAACACAAACACACACACACACACTCCTTTGAGGGAGAAGAACAGAAGCCCGTTGGCAGTTGAGAATTGAGGGCATGAAAAGCCAAAGTAGCATGACCCCATTCTCAACGCCGCCACATCCTCCTCCCGTTGTACCATGTGGCTGATGACACCGATAAAGCGGTGCTTCGCTCAGCTTTCGTTCTAGCCCCCATCATGGAGCAGATAAAGACGCCGTTGCCTGGGCAAAGCTGTTTGCTCTGTCCCCCTTATTTACTTCCCTCCCTTTTTTTATTTCACTTTAGGGGACTCAGGTTAGAATTGACATTTCTTTCCTCGGCGCCTTTCTCTCGCTTGGGTCTCTGGGCGCGCCGTTAAAACAGGCGGCGGAATGGACTCGCCACAAATAGATGGTTGATAAATTGGGCAGATAACACAGCAGCGGTCTGGTTTACCCCCAGCACGCACGGTAATGAAAAGGATCTTCCGCCTTGGAAAGGTCACCATATTGACAAGGGGAATGATGGCGGAGATGGCTTTTTGCCGGACGCCTGTCACCGAGCAACACGCTCCGGTTCTGAAGCCATTTCTGGGAAGTAGTTACACTTTGCTTTCTTCCTCTGCCCAGAGACAGGAGAGAAAAGGAAAGCAGGAAAGGAAATCACCCACAATGCCAGCAACAGATTCTGCAGTGTGCTTCTCTCATGATATACTCACAAAGTACACTATGAAGGTGATGTACCTTGTCGTTTAGTCGTTAAGTCGTGTCCGACTCTTTGTGAACCCATGGACCAGAGCACACCAGGCCCTCTTATCTTCCACTCCCTCCCAGAGTTGGGTCAAATTCATGTTGGTCGCTTCAGTGACACTGTCCATCCATCTCGTCCTCTGTCGTCCCTTTCTTCTCCTCTTGCCTTCACACTTTCCCAACATCAGGGTCTTTTCCAAGGAGTTTTCTCTTCCCATGAGATGGCCAAAGTATTGGAGCCTCAGCTTCAGGATCTGTCCTTCCAGTGAGCATGAGCACAGCTACCTATAAAGAACAATGGAAGATCTAGTGCCATATTCTAGACCACTGGGCCCCCAGATGTTCTTGGACTGCAACGTCCAGAAACCCTGGCCAGCACAGCAAGTGGTGAAGGCTTTTGGGAACTGCAGCCCAAGAACCTTAGGGGACCCCAGTTTGAGAGCCATGGTTCTAGACTGCCAATACTTTATTCTGTTTTTTTGCAAAAGCATGTGCAGGCTGTAGCACCCAATGCATCTGCCGAAATAAGCATGAATCTTGATGATGTGCTATCCAGCTGATACCGATTTATGGTGAGCCTTTCCATGGTTTTCCAGGTAGAGAATAAAGAGAAGTGGTTCCTCATCCCCTTCTTCTGGTGCTATGCAGCTGGCCCAGGGACACACAGGCTGGTTCTTCTCATGGGAGGCAGGTTGAGGTATTGAATTCCAACCTTCAGCTCCAAAGTCAGATGTCTAACTCACTGAACTATCCAGTCAGCAACTGCAGTCTATGCAAGCTTGTACCAAGCAAAACTGGGTAGCCTTTAAGCCTCTAGATTCTTTATAGGCTTTGTTGTAGTGAACTAACATGGATCACCCTTGACATTTGTAAGTTCAGTAAGGCCAACACAAAGATCATGGGCGTAAAGTAATCTGAACGTGGTCAACCAGCAATATTGTCCAAATAAATGTAGATGAAAATGCTGAAAAGATAGTACCAATATTCTAACAATATAGCCATGTAGTCTTCAAAGGATTCTCAGATCATCACAACAGTTCTTGATTTTGGCATGAGAACAAAACACCAAGACATTTTATTCTCCTGTTGTTCTTGCCATAATTTGGACAAAATATCTCTGGTTTCTTTCTAACTAAGTGCACAAAGAGAGAGAGAGCACACACAGAAGGTCAATCCAGTTGCTCAGGCAGTTACATACAGCTGATTTTAGGCATCTACATTTTTCAAGCATTTTCAAATATTTGAAAGGTGGTCCTACAGAGAAAGGGCAGGATCTGTTCTCAATCATCCCAGAGTGCAGGATGTGTAAGAATAGGCTCAAGCAACAGGAAGCCTGATTACGGCTGAATATCAGAAAAATACATCTTAACCATTTGAGCAGTACGACAAGGGAACCCATGCCCTCGGGGGAGATGGTGAGCACTCCAATGCTGGAGGCCTTCAAGAGAAAATTGGACAACCCTCTCTGAGGCCACTTCCAACTTTATGATTCTGTGATTAAAAAAGACAGACTTTCTCATCATTTAATGTTCTGCACATTTCCTTCACTGTGAAAAAAAAATCAGTCTCACAAATGTATACATTCCCAATGATACCAATCCCCAACCCACAAGTCCTGTCCTCTTTTTGCAAGGAGAATTTGTGTGTGTGTGTGTTCTGTCTTCTTTACTGCATGAGGAGAACCTTTTGCGGCTCTAACATAAATAAAACACACAACACAGCACCTTATTTGTTGCTGTTGTTTAGTTGTTAAGCCATGTCTGACTCCTCTTGACCCCACGGACCAGAGCACGCCAGGCCCTCCTGTCTTCCACTGCCTCCTGGAGTTGGGTCAAATTCATGTTGGTCGCTTTGATGACACTGTCCAACCATCTCATCCTCTGTCGTCCCCTTCTCCTCTTCCCCTCACACTTTCCCAACATCAGGGTCGTTTCTCATGAGATGGCCAAAGTACTGGAGCCTCAGCTTCAGGATCTGTCCTTCCAGTGAATACTCAGGGTTGATTTCCTTCAAAATGGATAGGTTAGTTCTCTTTGCAGTCCAGGGGACTCTCAATAGTCTCCTCCAGCACCACAATTCAAAAGCATCAATTCTTCAGTGGTCAGCCTTCTTTATGGTCCAGCTCTCACTTCAATACTTTACTACTGGGAAAAAAACATAGCTTTGACTATGCGGACCTTTGTTGGCAAGGTGAGGTCTCTGCTTTTTAAGATGCTGTCTAGGTTTGTCATCGCTTTCCTCCCAAGAAGCAGCCATTGTTTAATTTCGTGGCTGCTGTCTCCATCTGCAGTGATCATGGAGCCCAAGAAAGTAAAATCCATCACTGCCTCCATAACTTCCCCTTCTATTTGCCATGAGGTGATGGGACCAGTGGCCTTGATCTTTTGGGGGGGGGTTATGTTAAGCTTCAGACCATTTTTGCTCTCTCCTCTTTCACCCTCATTAAGAGGTTCTTTAATTCCTCTTCACTTTCTGCCATCAGAGTGGTATCATCTTCATATTGGAGGTTGTTGATATTTCTTCCGCCTATCTTAATTCCATTTTGGGGTTCATCCAGTCCTGCCTTCCGCATGATGTATTCTGCATATAAGTTAAATAAGCCAGGGGACAATATACAACCTTGTCATACTCCTTTCCCAATTTTGAACCAATCAGTTGTTCCATATCCAGTTCTAACAGCACCTTATGTATGCCAACAATTAATGTTCCTCTTCAGTGGTGAGTCTTTTGTGGTGAAAATTGGGCTGCCCCTGCAGAAGAATGAAGCAATGGCAAGTCTGAAGGAACCCTATGTTTGGGAACTGGGAGTGAGGGGCAATTTACTAACAAATCCTTTTGAAAGGGGTGGAGGGAACCTGTGGATTTCCTGCCCTGGACTTTCTGATTATTAGGACCCCTTCCACCTCTACAATATTACGGTTCTACAGTCCTGCAGTGGGGTGGGGGAGGATGATAAAGCTGTTTTTTATTGTGGGATGGAAAATTAGGGAAAAGGGTGGATGGAGTGGAATTTCTCCTGAAAGGGCAAGGTCTGCAAGGCAAAGTTATGAAGACAGATCGCCCTGCCTTCTTGCCCATACTCCCTCTTATGATGACAGTGAAGTCTGTGATTCACAAGTGGTGCTTATCTATTTTATTTGACTTTATTTCATTTTGTTTTATTTGTAAGATTTCTAGACCACTCAACTTTGTAAAAGCTACCCAGTACTCTGGGTGGTTTATGCAAGAACGTAAAATATAAGGATATTAGTCTCACCAACCCACAACAAATCCAATCAAAAACGTAACTAAATCAAGATTGGGCAAAGTGTATGGCAGCATGTGATAAAGTGTCATGAATTAACTTCCAGGGGGCATGTTGGTAAAAGCCTGTTTATCCAGCTCTGCCTTCACCTGTTTCCTGAAAAACTGGAGGGGAGGGTGCCTGGCATAGCTGTGATGGAAGTCCATTTCACAATGGATGGGGCCACCACTGAGAAGCCATGCTTCCTGATACTTACAACTAAATGTGTACAGAACTGTTTAGACAAATATCATTTTGCATTTCATTCTGTTGTTTCTCTGACTTAGCCTTCCGGGCACAAATGGCCCCTTAGGTCAATTTGCAGATTAAAACTCTTGTGCCCCAGATTGATTCATCAGGGAGGGGGGCTAAATATTCTGTGTTCATAATTGGTTTTAGTAGACATCCAGACCACCTGACAGCAGTAATCGCTTTGCGCCAGTTGACTTAAGATGGAAGGGAGCCGCTCCCGCACAGTGTTGAGAATCCTGGCACATTTATCTTAATAAGTTTTATTACAGCCTGCCAGTTTAAAAGTAATGACTAATTTATCGTCTAAAATACCAGCAATATATTTTTTGATTTTGCTAATTAATTATCTCAAACAAAGGTGATATTTATAAAACTGTCCAGAAATGGTATGTGCAGTAAAATTGGCTTGCAGTGGGAGATGAAATTATTACTAATATGGGATAAAATTATTACTGTATTGACTTAGTTACTTTATTACTCGGTAATGGATTTCTTCATTATTTTTCCTCAGGATTGTTGCATCCATGATTGCATTAAAGTCTGTTAATCTATGCAAATATCATTAGGAACCGCTAATAACCGAATCGACATCTCTCCATTTCAAGGGAAAGGCTAAATACGCGCTGCGTGCATTGTTATGTTCCGTTAGCGTGAGGGGATTAACTTGGGCTCAAAATTGGCAGGACAGTGACAGACACGAGACCCACAGGGGGACGCGCGCTCCCCAGAGGTTCGAGCTAAAAGGGAGGGGGGAAAGTGAGTTCTGAATCTCTGGACATGCCTTCAGGAAAGTGTGAATGCTCTTTCTTGAAGGTAGAAGGAACCTCCCTCTAATTTTAAAATTGTTCGGTCATGCATGGTGGGCTTCTAGGAAATATAGGCCAAAACAGTGCCTTCTTCAGTGGAGAGGATGTGTAATGGAGTCTTTGCTGGTGATGTACAGCAGTGGTCCCCAATCTTGGGCCTCCAGATATTCTTGGACTTCAACTCCCAGAAATCCTGGTCAGCAGAGGTGGTGGTGAAAGTTTCTGGTTCTAGTAGACATCCATTTAGTAGAGTTGCTGTCCAAGAACATCTGGAGGCCCAAGGTTGGGGGCCACTGCTGTACGGATTTCACTCAGTTTAGCTTTCTTATGAGAACTTTCCAAAATTCCTTTGCAACGACGATAGGAAAAAAAATGAAAGGTCTTTTCTTTGTGTGTGTGTTTTTTTTAATGGAAAGGAATATAGGAAAGAGCAAAACTGATGGGCTCATCCGTTGAAGTGGAAGAGACAGGCTGCCAAGCTCTTTAAAGTCTGACTTTGTATCCCTGTCCAAACTTTCTGTGGTGCTGAATTAGGGTTGCTGTTTCTTTTCTTTTACTTTCCGAGATGTTCTTCATCTTTAAGGAGGCAGACAGGTACAAGTGACTCCTCTCTGTTCTCCAAAGAGCTATGTCTACTGAATTTGACTGGAGCAAGTGGGGGAGGCATTGGTTGCTTCACTTTCTGTAAGAATTTACCAGAAATTAACTGGTTGATTCATTAAAAAGATAGAAAGAACCTGAGACCAGTCCAAAACCATTACTAAGGATACATGACTAGGGCTTTGACCCAGGAGATCCATACTGAATAGTAATAATTGTGTGCCATCAAGTCAATCCTGACTCTCATTTCTGGATTTTCTAGGTAAAGTGTACTTCAAATTGGTTTCCCATTCCCTTCTTCTGGAGCCATCCTGGGAGTGTGTAGCTGGCCCACGGCCACACAGGATGGCTCTTCTAGAATGCCCACTGGGAAACTGAAATCCCAACCTCTGGATCTACAGCCAAATACCTAACCCGTTGAGCTATTTGAGGGTCCAAAACTCCACAACTGGACAGCTCTTTCTTTCTTGGTGTGGAGGATCATATATTTGCAAGTCTGAGCCACCAGCACTTTTCAGGGCACCCTGAAAATAGATTTCTTCAGCCCGTGTTAGTCCATGAAACTCCTTGCCACAGGATGTGGGGATGGCACCTGGCCTAGATGCCTTGAAAAGGGGAGTGGGCAGATTTCTGGAGAAAAAGTCCATCGCAGGTGACAAGCCATGATGGGGATGTTTAATCTCCATGCTTCAAAGGAAGTGACTTTCAAAGGCCAGATGCAGGGGAAGAGGGGTCTCAGGAGACAGGGACATCACCTTGCCAACAAAGTTCTGCATAGTCAAAGCTATGGTTTTTCCAGTAGCGATGTATGGAAGTCAGAACTGGACCATAAAGAAGGCTGATCGCCGAAAAATTGATGCTTTTGAATTGTGGTGCTGGACGAGTCTTGAGAGTCCCCTGGACTTCAAGGAGAACAAACCTATCCGTTCTAAAGGAAATCAACCCTGAGTGCTCATTGGAAGGACAGATCCTGAAGCTGAGGTTCAAATCCTTTGGCCATCTCATGAGAAGAGAAGACTCCCTGGAAAAGACCTTGATGTTAGGAAAGTGTGAAAGAAAGAGGAGAAGGGGACGACAGAGGATGAGATGGTTGGACAGGGTCATTGAAGCGACCAACATGAATTTGACCCAACTCCGGGAGGCAGTGGAAGACAGGAGGACCTAGCGTGCTTTGGTCCATGGTGTTATGAAGAGTTGAACATGACTTAACGACTAAACAACAACAACCACTAAACAGGCCATTCTTTGTGAACAGTAGTGAGCACAAGAGGGGATCCTGTAGACTATCCTGACTGCTGACATGCACATCATCAACATTCAGGCTGCCCTTTGCTGTGTTAAGCTTGGCATCCTTTTTTCTACTGGTAGCAGAGGCACAATAACATGCAGCCATATCAGGTCATTTTCTGTTGTTTTGAATCATGGATACAGAAGCACAGTATTCCACATTTATTAAGCAGACGTCATAGGGTTTTTCTTTTGTTTTGTTTTTTGAAGAATGGCATCCACATCGTAAGGATTTCACTTTGCTGATCTCTGCCTGCAGTTTTTGCCCAGTTATTTCAAGAACACTGGGTTGTTGCTAAACCGAAGGCCATTTCCTTACCTTTTTGGGTCCCCCGCCCTCAGCAAAGAAGAACAACTCTGCTCCAGGGCCCCAATCCTTATCAGTCAACAAGGCCTTTCCATATTTGATTGTGGCTCAGTTCTAAGAGTGAGCCAAAAACTTCAGCAGTAAGTCCAAGTCAAGGATCAGTGGAAAACAGAGGTGGAAATTCACAGTGATGGGGGGGCTTGTTTCAAGTGGACCCTCAAACTGAATGTTCTGAGCATCGCAGGGCAGACCAAACCCCTTAACCCCCCCCCGTCTTGTTTGCACCACGGTTTCTGGAACCAAAAAAAATATGGTCATTTTCCTTCTCTCTCCTTCTTTCATCTCCATCATTTTAATAAACCATTGAGGCTGCAGACTCTCTTCCACCCCGTGCAGTCTAGTTAATTTTAATGAGACTTCAGCTGGCACACAGCTTTGACATTCAGTTTGCAAATCTCTTCCTCTCCTCGCTTTTAGACTCCAAACTGATCTCTTATTCTAAGCGATGTCGCCTGACACACAGCCCCCCCCTCCCCTTCCCTGGCTACCCATCCCACATCTTCTGCTGAGCTTCATCTGCACTGCCTGATGGATTCACCCTGGTGCTCCAGAATATCACCCGCAGGTAGATATTCAAATCGACCTTAAAACTACCCCTAAAAAACCTCATCTTACGTCCAATTATAAGAGCCACTGAACTCTGAGCGCCCTTTCTCTCCCTCCTTCGGCGAGCCCAAGAATGGAGACAGGACTTGGAAATTCTACAGGCTCCCGGTTTTGACACTGTGCCATGCTCCATGCTATTAACAGGGAAGGCAGGGTTCAGGGGGGCGAGGAACAAATCCTGCAGCCTCAGGAAAGGAGAGTAGTAGTAGTAGTAGGCATCCTTCAGTCTCGAAAGACTATGGTATCGTGCTCTGTATGGAGGACTTGGAACAGCGTCTAGTGTGGCTGAGGAGGCCAATTCGAGAGTGACAATCCCTTCCACACTGGAGACAAATCCAATCTGTCCCCTGTCCAGCTCCCTGGTTTTGCTTCCTTTGTGACTTCCTCTTTGCCTCAGCCTGCTGGACAAGGGTCTCTTCAAATTGGGAGAGGCCGTGATGCACTGCCTGCCTCCAGGCTGAACGATCAGATGTCAGAGTTTCCCATCTGTTGAGGTCTATTCCTAAGGCCTTCAGATCCCGCTTGCAGATATCCTTGTATCGCAGCTGTGGTCTCCCTCTGGGGCGATTTCCCTGCACTAATTCTCCATATAGGAGATCCTTTGGAATCCGACCATCAGCCATTCTCACAACGTGCCCAAGCCAGCGTAGACGTCGCTGTTTCAGTAATGTATGCATGCTGAAAATTCCAGCTCGTTCTAGGACTACTCTATTTGGAACTCTGTCCTGCCAGGTGATACCAAAAATCCGTCGTAGGCAACGCATATGGAAGGTGTTCAGCTTCCTCTCCTGCCGGGCACAAAGGGTCCAGGACTCGCTGCAGTACAGGAGTGTGCTCAGGACACAGGCTCTATAGACCTGGATCTTGGTATGTGTTGTCAGTTTCTTATTGAGCCATACTCTCTTTGTGAGTCTAGAGAACATGGTGGCTGCTTTCCCAATGCGTTTATCCAGCTCGACATCTAGAGAGAGGGTGTCAGAGATGGTTGAGCCAAGGTACACAAAGTCATGAACAACCTCCAATTCTTGTGTGGAGATGGTAATAGAGGGAGGTGAGTCCACACCCTGGCCCATGACTTGTGTTTTCTTCAGGCTGATTGTTAGTCCAAAGTCTTGGCAGGCCTTGCTGAAACGGTTCATGAGTTGTTGGAGGTCTTCAGCAGAGTGGGCAACAATGGCTGCATCGTCTGCAAAGAGGAAGTCCCTCATGCATTTCAGCTGGACTTTGGTCTTTGCTTTCAATCTAGAGAGATTAAAGAGCTTTCCATCTGATCTAGTCCGGAGATAGACACCTTCTGTTGCAGTTCCAAAGGCATGCTTCAGCATGACAGCAAAAAAGATCCCAAAAAGTGTTGGTGCGAGGACACAGCCCTGTTTCACTCCGCTTCGGATGTCAAAGGGATCTGATGTTGAGCCGTCAAAAACTACAGTGCCTTTCATTCCATCGTGGAAGGACCTGATGATGTTAAGGAGACGAGGTGGACATCCAATCTTGGGAAGTATTTTGAAAAGGCCATCCCTGCTAACCAAGTCAAATGCTTTTGTAAGGTCTATGAAGGCCACTAAGAGTGGCTGTTGTTGTTCCCTGCATTTCTCCTGCAACTGTCGGAGGGAGAATACCATGTCAGTGGTGGATCTATTTGCTCGAAATCCACACTGTGATTCCGGATAGACTCTGTCTGCAAGCACCTGGAGCCTCTTCAGCACAACACGGGCAAGCAGCTTCCCTACAACGCTAAGAAGAGAGATACCACGGTAGTTATTGCAGTCACCCCTGTCACCTTTGTTCTTGTACAACGTGACAATGTTTGCATCCTTCATGTCCTGTGGTACTCCACCTTCCCTCCAGCAGAGACAAAAGATTTCATACAGTTCGGTGATGATGATCTCCTTGCCGCATTTCAGCACTTCAACAGGGATGTTGTCCCTTCCAGGTGCCTTGCCAGAGGTGAGGGAATCCAAGGCCGCATTTATTTCTGCTAGGGTTGGTTCGCTGTCCAGCTCTTCCAAGACAGGCAGGCACTCAATGTTATTTAATGCTTCTTCGGTTACTACATTCTTTCTGGAATATAGCTCGGAGTAGTGCTGCACCCAGCGTTCCATCTGCTGTGCTCGGTCCTGGATGATCACACCTGTAGTAGACTTCAAGGGAGCAGATTTCTTCTGTAATGGACCTAAGGCCTGCTTGATACCATCATACATTCCTTTGATGTTACCTGTGTCCGCTGCTATCTGTATCTGAGAGGAAAGCTGAAGCCAGTAGTCATTGGAGCATCTCCTGGCAGCCTGTTGGACTTGGCTACGAGCGGCTCGAAGAGCTTGCAGGTTGTACTCGCTAGGGCAGGCTTTGTATGCTGCTAGAGCTCTTCTCTTATCCTCAATGGCTGGCATTAACTCCTCCGAATGGGCTTCGAACCAGTCAGCCATCTTTCTGGTCTTCTTGCCGAAGGTGGACAAGGCGGTGTTGTAGACAGTGTTCTTGAAGTGTTCCCATCGTTCAGGTGCATTTACATTTGCTGGACCTGGAAGGGTTTCCTCGAGTGCTTGGGCAAATTCCTTCACTTTTCTTTGATCGCGAGTCTTGTTGATGTCAATACGTGGTCTTCCTTCCTTTTTCATGTGATACAATTTCTTTGTTCGCAGTTTTACTCTACTACACACCAGGGAGTGATCAGTATCGCAATCAGCACTCTGGTAGCTGCGTGTGATCGTAACACTAGGAAGGCTAGAACGTCTAGTGAGGATCAAATCGAGCTGATGCCAATGCTTGGATCTTGGATGTCTCCAGGAAACTCTGTGTTGCAGCTTCGTATTAAAGAATGTGTTGCTGACACAGAGACCATAGTAACAGCAAAACTCCAGCAAGCGTTGGCCATTTTCGTTCATCTTTCCAATGCCAAAACGGCCTAGACAAGTGGGCCAAGAATTGTGATCAGCACCAACTCTAGCATTAAAGTCTCCAAGAATGAACAGTGACTCTCTTTCAGGGACTTTTTTGATAGTAGCTGCCAGATCGTCGTAGAATTTGTCTTTCACTTCTGGAGTGGATGACAGTGTTGGTGCATATGCACTAATGAGGGTTACTGGTCCTGCTGATGAGTGGAGCTGCAGAGACAGGATTCTTTCACTCCCCACAGTGGGTGGAACAATGCATCTCAGGAGAGTGTTTCTGACTGCAAAGCCAACACCATATTCCCTGGTCTCATTCGATGGTTTTCCCTGCCAGAAGAATGAGAAGTTTTTTTCTTTGACAGATCCCGAGTCTGGCAGTCTTGTCTCTTGCAGGGCAACAATGTCCATCTGCAGTCTACTCAGTTCCATGTCAATGACAGCTGTCTTGCGCACATCGTCTATTTCTTGCAGGTCGTTAGGAAAGCCGTAGTCAGGAAAGCCAGGGGTCATTGTCCGTACATTCCAGGTGCCCAGCTTTAGGAAAGGAGAAGAATTTAGATAAATACAGATCTCTATAAACTCAGAAAGTATGGCCAGGCTCACAGAGACACATTCAAGTTAAGAAAAAAAGGAGGGGAGGGGAAACTCCAGCTGATGTGTGTGAAATTCAGAGCCAGAAGAGAGAGACAGAGGAGGCAACAGCAAAGGAGAAACTGGGATTAGCCATTTGCACCTCTATAAATGGATTAACAAAATGTGATTGTTTGCTGTTCAACTGACAATCTGCATTTGTCTTAGAGAAAAGGCCAAGTGTTAACTTGCAACTGTGTTTAGAGGTTATCCTACAGACTCTGGCACATCTCCCATATTATACTTTCTCCTAAACACTGTGGTGGAGGCTAGAGGCCCATCTGGCAAATCCTGTTACAGGGGAGGGGAGGGTTACCTAATCCCCATGATGAGTTCCTCTTTGAATTGTTCTGTTTCAAGCCAGTTCTTAGAATTCATCCATTCTGTCAATTGGTGAGTGATACTCCACTTTCCCTCTTCCTGTAGCTTTGAGTAAATTTGTACACGCCTCCTGTGCTCCTAGTGGCTCTGCATCATGAGTTATGGAGTATTTAAGGTAGCATAGACTACCTCCAACATTGAAGGTACAAAACTGCAGCAAGACTGTTTGAAAAGATGGGAGTTATGGCAAGGTTGATAGAATGATTGGTACTTTGTGTAACCATGTTTAGGAGGCGTTCTTCCAGCTAGATGACTCTTGGCCGAACAAATGTGTGTCGATTCTAGGAAGGAACAGTGAGAGTCTCTGGGTCCAAACTTTCTACTTTGGGCCAGTTGTTCTCCCTCAATGTGTCCTACCTTATCAGTTTGTTGTGAATGTGGGCAGGAGATGCACATAGGACCAGGGATATTCACACTTGTCCAAAAGTGTGAATGATTGCTTTGTGCTTGGGTGAGAAGTGGTTAACTAATGTAAAAAGGAGTCAGCTTCTGGGAGTTCCTCTTCTTTGGTGTCACTTTGTGAATGGGAGTGAGCACAAGAAGGGATCCTGTAGACCATCTTGACTGCTGCCATGGGTGTTGTCAACATTCAGGCTGCCCTTTGCTATGGAAAGCTTGGCCTCTTTTTTTCTGCACATAATGTTTTGCAGCAATATTGGGCCATTTTCTGGGCTTCTAAACTGTGGGTACAGAAACGCAATAGCCCACATTCATAAACTGTTTGGGTCTTTTTTAAAGAGTAGAATAATGACTGAAAGAACAAAACATGTTGACCTTCTGCATGGATCACATGTGTCGTCCATACAGTTATGACTCTTTCCCAGCCAGGTTCGCATGTTGGGGTTCCCTGGGTGGGCTTAGCACTTCCAGGATGTGCTAGGAAGACTCCTTCCTAAACTTTTGCAGGTCCACACAGTGTTCTCTGTACCAAACTAGGTGGATCAATAGGCTGCATCCAGGTGAGGCTTCAGCCTCCAGTCCTTCCTATAAATACAGCGCTACTGTTAGGAGAGAGTTTTGCAGATACCCCGGACCGCCAGAAAGACAAAGAAGTGAGTCCTAGATCGAACCAAGCCAGAACTTTCTCTAGAAGCAAACAAGATGAAACGTGACACTGTCCTGCTTTACGGTCTTCATCAGGAAACAAAACCGGCTGGAAATAATACTGAGAAGAGTTGAAGCCTGCAGGAAAAGAGGAGGATCTAATATGAGATGGATTAACTCCATCAAGGAAGCCACAACTTTGAGTTTGGAAGGTCTGGGCAGGGCTGCTAAGGACAGAATAAACGTTGGGGCTCATTCATCGTAGGGTCAGTACACGCCAGAGGTGATTTGATGAAGCAAGACAAAAGTAACAGTAGCGTATTCTATAAGCTATTGAAAAGTTGGCAAATAACATCCCTCACCTAGTTCTGCCTTTTCTAAATTGTTGCATTTTACTTTAAAAAACAACAACATACATATACACTTTTTTCCCCTGCAGGGTTTTCTGTTGTGCCACGAGCCAACTGAAAGAGCAATTAAAGCTTTCATGGGGTTTTAAGGAAAAACAAAAAGCCGCTCCTTGGGTTGGATCTGGGAGGAGGGGTGGGCGGCAGTGACAGAGGAAAAGGAAAGAGGGTTGACATGTTTATGGAGCCAAAGAGGGGAGGCACTCGCTTTTGCTGCTGTTCCTGATGTGGAAGGATCAGGTGAGCTCAGGGGCTCAGGGTTTTTTTCCCCAGGATCGTCAAAAACCTGTCAAAAAGCAAAGTATCTGTTCTGCCTGGACCCTGGATGGGATTTCCCCTTCTCTCCCTGACCATCTGGAGGTTGCCCAGACCTGCCAAGTTGATGCGAATCTTGCATCTGCTGAACAAACAAGGTGAGATTCACACTTTCTTGGCAGGCTGGTCTCCAGAGGGTTACCTGATGGTCCTCGCAAATCCACTTGTCAAAGAAACCGAGCTTGTCCCTGGAAGGAGTGTGTGTATGTGTGTGTGTGTGTAGAAGACTCCGATAGAGCAGGCAAGACAGGATTATCTCCCCTTGGCTTTCTTGCCTTTCTCTCCCACATCTGAGGAAGAAAGGCAAAGAGGTATCATACCCTCGGACTAAATGTGACCCTCCTGGGATCCCCAGCTTCCCCTCTGGAGCTGGGGATGGAGATCAGTAATTCTGACTTGGCAGGAAAGATTTTCAGTGTTTTGGTCCGAACTTTACCAAGGAGTGATCTCTTAGGTGCTGAGTCCTTCTCCCTCCTCCAAAAAAACCGCTGTTAAGCACCTTGGAGAGCCATTTTAAAGTTCACCACCCACGAAACTCAAGGGATCCCCTTTTTCTCAGGGCTGCTGTCAAGAGCAGTAGAACAGAAGAGGGACATACTGAAAGTCAGAAAACTCTTGGTCCCTGCCCTAGCGGTGAGACCAGGACTGGCGCCAGGGATTTTCTAGCTTTCAATCGTCCCCGATCCCAATCCATGGCTCTCACACTCTTCCCCAGAATGGAGGAGATCCCTAGGGATGCCCAGAATCTAAGGGGGTAGCTTTAAGTTGCTACGGAACAGATGCAGTGTGGTGATGGCTGATGGCATCACTGAAACTTCGCAGTGCAAAGTTGTGCAGCAGGATTCTAGCCAATATTTATAAACAAATGGCAAAATCAAAGAATATTCTTTCTTTCTTTCTTTCTTTCTTTCTTTCTTTCTTTCTTTCTCTCTTTCTTTCCTTCTTTCTTTCTTTCTTTCTTTCTTTCTTTCTTTCTTTCTTGTATTTATTTATTTATTTATTTATTTATTTAACTTATATGCCACCCACACTACCCGAAGGTCTCTTATTTAATCAATAAGAGAAGAGCATAAAACAAAAAAAAATTAAATCCTCTCGAACTGCTTATAAAGTGTCCAACATTTCCTTTTAAACAGTAACTGTTGAAAACAACTGGGTGTTTTTTAAACTATAATAATTCATGGCAAACTCTTTAGAAGAAACTTTGTAACTACTAGTTAAAATAGCAATTACCTCTCAAAGTAATTACTTAGGTAAAGGTAAAGGTTCCCCTTGACAATTTTTGTCCAGTCGTGTTCGACTCTAGGGGGCGGTGCTCATCCTCATTTCCAAGCCATAGAGCCAGCATTTTGTCCAAAGACAATCTTCCGTGGTCACATGGCCAGTGCGACTTAGACACGGAACGCTGTTACCTTCCCACCGAGGTGGTCCCTACTGATCTATTTGCATTTGCATGCTTTCAAACCGCTAGGCTGGCGGGAGCTGGGACAAGCGACGGGAGCTCACTCCGTCGCGTGGATTCAATCTTACGACTGCTGGTCTTCTGACCCTGCAGCATAGGCTTCTGCAGTTTAGCCCGCAGCGCCACCACATCCCTCGCAGCACCACCACGCAATTAAATACTGGGGCGACTATTTGAAACAATGCAAAGAAGTCCTTTGGTGCTTCTCATTCAGAAATATCCACCAAATACTGGTAAATCTTCTCAAACACATATTGCCCTTTTGCAGGCAAGGAGAGAGATTGTGCAGTTTCTCATTCTTGTGCAGAAAAATAAGACAAATGGGGATTTACAGCCTTAGAAGGACCTCGTTTGCACAGTCTGGCTGTGAACTCACAAACTCACGTCTTCTTAGTGGAACATCCAAAATGCAAGTGGCCGTCTTACATCGCAATCCAAACCCTAATACAACAGAAGCCTAAAGTATTAACAAACAAGGATTGGTAATACGCTAAACATTTTCTCCTGTGCATTAATATTCTATTAGCCAAATGCATTATTATGCTAAGATGACTGATTAAAAATGCAAAGTGTAATTAGGCTCTCCACGTAGATGTGGCATGGAGGCACTCTTGCTGACCTTGGCCTGTGTTTATTTTCCCGGCAGGAATTCACAGCATTCTAGAACTGGGGAGTTGGGAGCATTCAAAGAGGTCATCTAGTCCAACCCCCTTTTCCCCGGGCATAGGTTTTAAGGAGGCATGGTTTTCTTTTGTTCAATTATTAAATTGTTTCCATGCTCATTCATTCCTGCGGCAGCAGAAGAGGTGCCACCTTACTGATGTACTGAGACTCATAACATCTTAGCAGGAAAGAGCAGTGTTTGGGAAGACTGGACTAGAAAACAACAAATCCCATCAGTGGCCATGCTGGCTGGAGTTTCTGCACTTTCAACTCCCAAAATGAACTGTTTCCAAGCTCTAGGTAAAGGTAGATTCCCCTTGACATTTTTAGTCCAGTCGTGTCCAACTCTAGGGGGGCGGTGCTCATCTCGTTTTTCAAGCCGTAGAGCCAGCGCTTGTCCGAAGACAGCTTCCGTTGTCAAGTGGCCAGCGTGACTAGGGAATGCTGTTTTACCTTCCCACCGAGGTGGTACCTATTTATCTACTCACATTTACATGCTTTCAAACTGCTAGGTTAGTGAGGAGCTGGGACAAGTGATGGGAGCTCAATCCATCACGTGGATTCGATCTTACAACTACTGGTCTTCTGACCGTGCAGCACAGAGGCTTCTGCGCTTTAGCCTGCCGTGCCACCAAATTCCCTGTTTCCAAGCTCTAGAACATATCAAATTCTCTGGTTTGCATTCAAATCAGAGCCATAACTGGTATGTTCAGAGGAGGAAAAACTTTGGAGGACCAGCAGAGACCGGTGAGAGAATCTTTCTCCGAAGCCCTTAAATCAGATTTCAAAAAAAGAGAGAGTGAGCTAACATATTCTACGACTGAGCTGAATATGAGCCAACAGAGCAGCGTGGCTGCCAAAAAAAAAAAAAAAAAAAAGGCAAATGTAATTTCAGGATGTATTAATAGAAGTACAGTCTCTAAATCTTGTGAGGTACTGGTCTTCCTCTATTCAGTACCGGTTAGGCGTCCTTTCAAGTCCTGTGTCTAGTGCTGGACCCTGCACTTTAAGAAGGATGCCAACCAAATGGAGCAAGTTGAGAGGAGGGCCACCAGGATGATCAGGGGGCTGGAAACCAAGCCCGAGAAGGAAAGATGGAAGGAATAGGCATGCTTAGCTTTGAGAAAATGAAATGCTTTTCAAAGATTTGATGGTTTTGATGGTCTTGTAGGCCCCTTCTCTATGATTCTATAATTTTCTTTAGCACCTGATATTGTTGTCGTTGTTTAGTCATTAAGTCATGTCCGACTCTTCATGACCCCCATAGACCAGAGCACGCCAGGCCCTCCTGTCTTCCCCTGCCTCCAGGAGTTGGGTCAAATTCATCTTGGTCGCTTGGATGACCCTGTCCAGCCATCTCCTCCTCTTGCCTTCACACTTCTCCTCTTGCCTTCACACTTTCCCAACATCAGGGTCTTTTCCAGGGAGTCTTCTCTTCTCATGAGATGGCCAAAGTATCAGAGCCTCAGCTTCAGGATCTGTCCTTCCAGTGAGCACTCAGGGTTGATTTCCTTCAGAACGGATAGGTTTGTTCTCCTTGCAGTCCAGGGGATTCTCAAGAGTCTCCTCCAGCACCATAATTCAAAAGCATCAATTCTTCGGTGGTCAGCTTTCTTTATGGTCCAGCTCTCAGTTCCATACATTGATACTGGAAAAACCATTTGACTATGCAGACCTTTGTCGGCCAGGTGATGTCTCTGCTTTTTAAGATGCTATCTAGGTTTGTCACCAATTTCCTCCCAAAAAGCAGCCGTCTTTTAATTTCATGGCTGCTGTCACCATCTACAGTGATCATGGAGCCCAAGAAGGTAAAATCTCTCACAGCACCTGATATAGAGAAGCACATTGCCTGCGGAGCTGATAGTAATACACAATTATCCTGATCGATAGCATTTCCATGATTTCCATAAAGCCCTCTTCCAAATCTAAGCTGGGAAATGCCATGATATTTAGTGGCAGGGAATCTTGCCTTTTAAACTGTACTTTGTCCAGAAGGACACACAGTGCTGCCACCCCCCACCCGGCAAGAGGCTTTGCCTCACGTCAACAAAAGAAGAGCCTCAGTGGATCAAGAGAAGGAGAGTGCCTAGACTACAGACAGCCTGGACTGCAAGGCTCATAATCCCCAACCAGCAAGGCTAATGGCCAGTGGCCAGTGGCAATGAGGTCCCAAACATCAAAAGCAGTGGTGTGCCTACTGCTGGAAAATGGGATCCACCTAATCCACCAAGCTTGTTTTCATGGTGATCAACAATCAGAACTTGAAGGCAGGTTGTTCCCCAACAAAGTGGTATTGGGTGGGATGCTGCTTCTGAATCTGAAGGTTTCCTACCACTATCATAGTGTGCATGGATAGATCAGTCTCCCCTGAGCATGTCAGCACTGTTGGACAATGGAGCCAACTGCTTTGGAAGATGGTATCTCCATCATCTCCAACTTTTTTAAGCAGAGGTTCGATGGCCAGAGCTGCCGAAGATTTTTTAGTGGTAGATTTTTCTGTACTGTCAGGGAGAGGGACTTGATGGTTTATGGGCTCCCTTCCGACTCTGTAATTCCATCCTTCTGTTGCTCTAACAGCCTTCTAAGGCCACCTAATCTGGTGACCGCAAGGACATTTTGGTAGCCAATCATTCCATAAGTTATGTGAAGGGTACCTTTCTTTTCCTCTTCGGAAGCTGCTTTGAGGTTGTTGTTGTTTTTTTTTTTAAAAAAAGGAGGAAAGCAGGATAGAAATATTCTAAATAAATACATTAATTTAATTTAATTAATAATTTAAACAAACTGCCTGCCAATCCATTTCATTTGAACGACTCTAAGTTTCAGCAACACGAGAGATGGACAAACATGAACTTTTTTTTTTTTTTTTTTTTTTTTGGCAGAAGCAACGATGTTCACCAAATGTGTCTCTCCCATTTGGCTCAGCATTAATGGCTATCGCCGTCATCCCCGTCGCCATCATCAAACTCTCGTGTTCTTCCTTCATTTGATGCTCTTCTTTCCTTAACTCGGAAAACATGACTTCTTTTAAAAGCCATGCTGTTCACTTTCCCTTTTCATTCTTAATTGGCCCATCTAAAAGCAATCAAAGGAACGTTGAGCGAAGGCATGACGAACGGCAGGAGACCGCTTCTCCTTCCAGCTCAATTATTCATGAGTGCATGGTGTGTTTGTGTGTGAGTGTGCATGTGTGCAAGAGGCAGACACCCTGCGAGCTGCTTAAGCGTCTGCAATCGTAAAGACGACAGGGACATCAGCCAGAGGGCCCAGTCTCATCCCGCCGCTGGCCGTCCTACCCAAAATGCATTTCCTACCACATGCCTTCCCAACCCAAAACTTCTCAAAAGACTGGACTCCACCTCTGAAGTGTTCTTCCTTTAATTAACCAAACATTTTGCTTATATACTACCTGCCCTAATGTGATTTTATCATAATAATAATAATAACATGCTCTCGAGTCAATTCAGACTTATGGCAGCCCTTTCCAGATTTTTCCAGGTAGGGAATGCTGAGAAGTGTTTTGCGATTCTTTTCTTCTGGGGGGACACCCTAGGACAGAGCAGCTTGCCCAAGGCTACCCAGGCTGGCTCTTCTTCCTGGGGAATTGAACTCCATAACCCCAGCTCTACAGACAGATGCCTACCTCACTGAGCTATCCAATCTTACCTTATCCATCTTGCCTTCTGCTGTACCCAATACTCATTCATTCATTCATTCATTCATTCATTTGATTTCTATACCATCCCATCAGTGCAAGCACTTGTGCTCATGGCAGCTTACAAGATTAAAACATTAAACTTTAAAAACGTCAAGCCCTCAAAACCCCACAATAACAAAAAAAAGAGAGAGAGACTTTCTCAGTGACTTTTGTCTTCTTGTTCTATGCCCAGGGTACCAGAGCCTCAGTTTACTCATTTTTGCTTCTAGAGAGAGTTCAGACTTGAGCTGATCTAGTAGCTAGTTGATCCAGCTGATAAAGAAAGCAAGGACCTTGACTTTGCAAGACCTGAGGGGAGGTGTTCAAGGCAGGCCTTTCTGGAGGTTGCTTGTTCATAGGGTCACTAGAGGTCCGAAGCAACTTGAGGTCGCAAAACAACCACAGCAAAAGACAACCTACCAACTGAAACACAACTTTTGAGGACAAGTTCAGAAACCATCTTTGGAAAAATCCAGAATCATAGCATCCTTGAGTTGGAAGGGGCCTATAAGGCCATCAAGCCCAACCCCTTGCTCAATGCAAGAATCCTCCTAGGGCTTGGTTTCCAGTCCTTCTGATTTTCCTTGTTGGCCACCTCTGAACTTGCTCCAGTTAGTTGACATAACTGGGATGGAGGGCACAGAGACACTCATGGGCTGCTGCTGAGCTTTCCAGAGGCAGATGGACAGCCACTTTGGGAAAGACACTCTGTAGTCTTCGCGTCTGATCTCGCAAGATGCTTCTGAAGCACTTATGTTCTGGTGCCTCCATGGCTCAGGAAACCCAGCCAGTGCCTGGTTTCAGCAGCAAGGCTTTGCAGGAGCTGAACGTACACTCTCCCGACCCGTCCACCATTTCCCCAACTGCTTGACCCTCAACAGCTGACAATGGCCTGAACTCTCACGATCCAAAAGCCCCAGCTCTTCTATCCAGACAGCCAAGAGTTAGACGCCTTTCTTCCTCTTCCTCTCTCTTTTTCTTCTTCTCTCTCTTTCTCCCTCCCTCACCGACATCCATTAGAGGAGTAAACTTCTAATGAAATCTTTTGCGCAACCCCCCCCCATCCCTGCGTTACACATCCCGCCAGCCGGGCCTTGACAGGCCGCATCAGTCAATAACGATGCAATATTAAAGGGTAATGACACAGCCACGCGGATAATGAGAGAAAGCAATTTCTCTCACTATTTAGCCATTTACCAATCGATTGGTTTTGAAGATGCCGGGTCGAAAACACGGACGGTTGGCCAAGCCTCAGCCGGAGCATCGGGCCGGCGGCAGGCAAGCCCGGTCCATGGGATCCTGCGCTGGTGGTTCGGCTGCCTGAGGACGATTCAAAGGCATGAGGCAGAAGACATGGTTCAGTGGTAGGGCACATCTCCAAGCCTAGAGAGAAAGCCACGTCAACAGGAAAGGATGGAAGCTGAGGCCAACGGCAGGGTTTATTGCAGAGGCCAAGCCAAGACACACTCCACCTTTTCTTAGCCAAAAAGAGACCACTTGAGTCAGTGATCAACAGCATTGAGCCCATGGACAGAACCTCTGCCTTCTTCTAGAGGTCAGGAGGGTGGTCACATTAGCAGCAGGCAAGCTTTTTTCTCTCTCTCCTTTCCTGGGATGCTGGTGACCCACTTTGGAGAGACTTTGGACATGTGTGAAACTGATTCTCCCCATGCATTCCTTCTTAAGCATATTCACATTTGATCGTCAAAAGAAATCCTGCTCAGGAGCTGTAAAAGTGCCATCCATAAAACAAGGGGGGTGCTCGGTCAGAGGTCTGAACCAGGCAGTAGTCTTCCAGGAGTCTGCAGGCAGGCAAAGGGAACCCTGTCTCCCTAGGAACTGAACATTTATTTATTCCTTTAATGTGCACGAGAGGTGGCCAACCTACAGAGGTCCAGAGATCGCCCATGCCCTTTCCTGGATCTTGGACACCTGCGTCCCCGTTTGGTTGGTCTTATAAAAAAATTTTTTTTGGTGGGGAGAGAGATAGTACAGAAAAAGCTGAACGGTACCCTCTGGTGGCCAAAAAAATATTAAAAGTGAAAATTGGAGCCAGAAGTTTCAGAACTGTTGAAAAAGTGTCCCCAACTGTAAAGCAAACACAAGGGCACGTTTTGAGTAGTTAAAAAAATATGTTTGGGGTAGTTTAGGGGTACTGGGGGCCACATATGGGCCCCCTGAAGGCCATCTTCAGCCTATCACCTGCACATCACCCACTAATGATATAAGAAGGGATTCACATGGAACTACACTAAAACACACTACTATGCAACCCACTTAGGCATGCAGCTTCTAGACTGGGGACCACATGCACCTTTTGACCACGTCCTGTGCTACCACCACCCCAAACAGAAGGGGCTGGTGTTTGGGTTTTTTTTAAAAAAGAATAATGAGTCCTGTCATATCCTTCTATCCTTAGTAGGCATCCTTCAGTCTCGAAAGACTATGGTAGCGTGCTCTGTATGGAGGACTTGGAACAGCGTCTAGTGTGGCTGAGGAGGCCAATTCGAGAGTTACAATCTCTTCCACACTGAAGACAAATCCAATCTGTCCCCTGTCCAGCTCCCTGGTTTTGCTTCCTTTGTGACTTCCTCTTTGCCTCAGCCTGCTGGACAAGGGTCTCTTCAAATTGGGAGAGGCCATGATGTACTGCCTGCCTCCAGGCTGAACGATCAGATGTCAGAGTTTCCCATCTGTTGAGGTCTATTCCTAAGGCCTTCAGATCCCGCTTGCAGATATCCTTGTATCGCAGCTGTGGTCTCCCTCTGGGGCGATTTCCCTGCACTAATTCTCCATACAGGAGATCCTTTGGAATCCGACCATCAGCCATTCTCACAACGTGCCCAAGCCAGCGTAGACGTCGCTGTTTCAGTAATGTATGCATGCTGAAAATTCCAGCTCGTTCTAGGACTACTCTATTTGGAACTCTGTCCTGCCAGGTGATACCAAAAATCCGTCGTAGGCAATGCATATGGAAGGTGTTCAGCTTCCTCTCCTGCCAGGCACAAAGGGTCCAGGACTCGCTGCAGTACAGGAGTGTGCTCAGGACACAGGCTCTATAGACCTGGATCTTGGTATGTGTTGTCAGTTTCTTATTGAGCCATACTCTCTTTGTGAGTCTAGAGAACATGGTGGCTGCTTTCCCAATGTGTTTATCCAGCTCGACATCCAGAAAGAGGGTGTCAGAGATGGTTGAGCCAAGGTACACAAAGTCATGAACAACCTCCAATTCTTGCATGGAGATGGTAATAGAGGGAGGTGAGTCCACGCCCTGGCACATGACTTGTGTTTTCTTCAGGCTGATAATTAGTCCAAAGTCTTAGCAGGCCTTGCTAAAGTGATTCATGAGTTCTTGTAGGTCTTCAGCAGAGTGGGCAACAATGGCTGCATCATCGGCGAAGAGGAAGTCCCGCATGCATTTCAGTTGGACTTTGGTCTTCGCTCTCAATCTAGCGAGATTAAAGATCCTTCTATCACCCTATCATTAATCAGTTATGGAGAGCTTCAGCAGATCCTTGCATTTGTCCATCTTCAAGTTCCTTCCCAAATTCTGCCCTCAAATCAGGAGTAGAGATGGGCACGAACCTCAATTTGGAGGTTCATGCCAGTTTGTAAGTGCACCACCACAGCTGGCTCACGTTCCCTTCCCCTGCCTCCCCAGACAGTGCCCCACTTACCAGCCGGCACATGCTCCTCTCCTCCCCCTCCTCTTTGGCTGCTCAGCCAGTCCCTGACAGGAGCACGTGGGGTTGCCTGTCCTGCCTCCTTGTCTGAGTGGGTGATCAGCTGAGGAGGCGGAGCCGGGAAGCCCGTGCTCCTGCCGGAGACTGGTCGAACAGCTGAGGAAGCGGAAGAGATGACCGCGTACTGGCTGGTGAGAGGGGCATCCAGCTGGGTCAACCTGAGGTTCATGCCCATCTCTAATATGGAGCATCTTCACACAGGTTCCCCTTTAGCTGCAATCCACTTCATTTCCCAGCTGCAGGAGGAGCTCTGAACTTTTCCTGGCTTCCAAAAAACATTCCGGTGAAAAGGGGAGCCTAAAACATGCATTACCATTTCCATTATTAGTGTTTTCCCACCACAGCCTTTAGCCATGGGGGTGCAGCCCTTGGACTCAACAATATCACCATTGTGCCATTGTCCGTTCTGACTTCCGGCTATCCCTTTCCAGGTAGAGAGTACTCAGAGGTGTATTGCCATTTCCTTCCTCTAGGGGCACCCTGGGACTGTGCAGCTGGCCCAAGGCCACCCAGGCTCGCTCTTTCTTCCAGGAGGTCCGGGAAGGGAGATTGAACTCCCAACCTCAGACTCCACAGCCAGAGACCTAACTCGCTGAGCTATCCAGCCAGCTCAATAATATAAAATGTCTGTAAATAAGTTCCTATGAGAAGCAGTTGGTGTGTTTCCCCTCCAAAAGAGAAGGCTGAGAGGGGAGTATGAGGATCATATTCCGATATGTGGAGGCCTGTCACATGGAAGATAGTAACAAGCTTGTTTTCTGCTGCTCAAGCAGGGAGAGCCTGCTGTAAGGGACTGCGTTGACAAGACAGGAAATTTCACTGCTTCACTGCCTCTTTGCTGGAGATTTTTAAACAGAAGTTGGGTAGCCATCTATCAGGGGTGCTTTAGCTGTGCATTTCCTGCTATTGGCACAAGGTTGGAATAGATGATTCTGGGGTCCCTTCTAAGCAGAGGTGTGCAGATTTGTGGTTTGGGGACTACAACTCCCAGAACGCCCTGGCAGAAATCTACACATATCCATGGCCAACCCTTCAGTTCTGTGACCCAGTTCAATGCTTGGCCTTGATAACTCAGCTCTTCCACTAACAGAACTCAAATACTCTTCATTCTACACTCTTCACTCTCAGTAATCTACATTGATGGATCGATGGACTAATGAATCGATGGATCTATCTATCTATCTATCTATCTATCTATCTATCTATCTATCTATCTATCTATCTATCTATCTATCTATCTATCTATCTATCTATCTATCTATCTATCTATCTATCTATCTATCTATCTATCGTGGAACTGTTGGGAAAAGGTTACTCAGGATGCCCTTTACTCTAGCTAAAACATTTTTTATTAATCACTTGGGATAAGGTAAGGGATACAGAAGGTAAAGGGGGATATGGGGAAAGAAAGGAGGGAGAGGAGAAACACAAAATGTACTGACATCCAGTCTATTCATGTTGCAATATCAGATCAACTTTCCTCTTTTCTACAGTTTGATTGCCTTCCAAGTTTTAACTTACATTTACATCCTAGTTTAAATCTATGTTATTCAAGCACTATCTGGTGACTCGAGCCATTTATATAATAAATCCCATCGTTCAGTTGCCTTTTGTATTGGACAGTCTTTCAACACTTCTGGCTGCAGTGACTATATATATATAAGACATAGATATATGTCTTATCTATATTATCTGGCATAATGCTCAGTAGAAACAGTTCTGGGGTTAGGGGAACATTACAAAGCAGTATTTTTGTAACAGAGTATGTACTGCTATCCAGTACTGTTTCGCTACTCTACAAGTCCACCACATATGTTAAAAGCTTCCCTCATGTGCTTCACACTTCCAACAAACATTTGACACCTCTGTATAAATCTTTGACAATTTTTCCGGAGTCATATCCCACCTATAAAACATCTTGTATATGTTCTCCTTGAAATTAAGACTCTAGCTAAAAACATGTTTGAACGTTGGCTCTTTGATCCAATCTTGATCCTAGTTCTTGGAAAACATTTCCATCGGACCAAGGAGCTGGTGGGTCCAAAATGGGAGAAGGATCTGCCGTGGCTGCATGGAAGCTCTTCCCTTCCGTGGGCACGAAAGGGTAAAGCCTATCCTGAGTTACAAATGACAGCAGGCAGCAAGGAAAAGAGCCCAGCAGCCTCTCTTCTCCCATACGGTGTCGGAGAATAGCAGGTTTGGGGGAGAGTGCCGTTGCTAAATAAAACCTTTGAGTGGAACACAGTGGGGCGTGGGACAGAAAAAGAGTTTGCCGGATGCTGGAGATTAGAAGAGGACAAGTGGTCCAGGACGCAGCCTGAGTGGCGACAGACGAGAGAAAATGGGAAAGCCGGGTGGGGGGGAAGCAGTAGGAAGCATGGCTGGGGAGGGGGGGCCAGAGGGCCTTGTTTCTGTTTTCTTTGCTCTGAGCTGATTATACGAGTAATCCAGCAACTGCAGAGAATAAATCCGATACAAGTGGCAGTGATTATTACAGCTGGAGGATATGTGTGTGTGCATGCATGCGGACATGGTTTGCAGGCTGGATCCAGACGCATCCCCAATTCCGACCCGAACCAGGTTGATCCACACCATCCATCAGTCAGATGGTATACGGAGCTCTCTAAGATGATTAATTACAAATGCCTTACGTGACCTCCAGATCAAATTGGGGGACCCATGTACTGTCCCCCATAATATATGCATGCATGCACACATACAAACACACAGAGAGAGGGAGAGGTCTTCCCAGTAACCATCTTTGCTTTGCTCGGGCTACTAAACCGAGGGCAAATCACTGCCCAAGCTTGCAAATGTTCTTGTTTTGAACTCCCAGAATATCTTGCCCAGGGACAACAGAAGTAGCTTAGTGAGAGACAGAACGCGAATGCAGTGGGTTACATTTCATGTTAGGTCTCAAGAGACCGGGAGTTAAATCTCCACTTGAGCACCAAATTGGTTCATGAACTGATGCACGCATCGGTCAGATTCGTTAGCTTTTCTGGTTTGTGGTTCTGTTTATGTTCATCTCTAATCAGAATAAATCACTGGCAGAGCTTGGAAATGTTGGGTGTTTTTGGTCGTTGAAAAAGTTGACTTTCTCTTGTTGTTGCTGGAGTCATTCTGGATCTGATGCCCAACTCCTGCATTTCAGCAGAATTGGAATGAAATCAAGCTACTCCCAAAATTAACCGTACAGGAACTTTCTGACTGTATCCATACTTATCCAGAAACCACTCCTTCTAACGCAAACTGAGAATGTATCTCCGGGGGGCTTTGAGTCATGTTTTTTTTAAAAAAAGGAACTATTGAACAAGTTACGTACATTTGAACATGTTCTTCTAATTGATTAGTTTTGCTTGCCATGGATTTTTTTCATCCATCAAACTGACTGATTTTTCTTGCTAATATTTGTCTGTGTAAAGCCTTCCCAGGCTGGCTGTTTTCCTCTATCGTTGAGTAGAATCCATGTTTAAGATGAATGAATATATAAATAAATAAATAAATAAAAAACTTCTTTTCTTCTCCAGGAAATGGAGCTGGGTGGAGTGGGGGTGGGGGAACCCTTCGATTCTCTCCTTGAGAGCTAAGGACAAACTGGCAATATTTTATGTTATAGCAACGGTATAAAAAAATACATTATGCTGTAAATTATAATCTGAGTGGTGAAATGCTCAGAAATATGCCAGACGCAGGTGGAAATCCCATTAAACAACAGGGTTGGATTGCAAAGCATTCCCCGTAGAAATCTTAAGGCAGCTTGCACGAAGCCGTTTGGTAGGGTGCGAGGAAGCATAATGTAACTGATCAAATGCGTAATCAGTCAACTAGAGATATGAAATTTTTACAAATGCATTAAAAAGAAAGGTGACTTCCATTTAGAGCGAGATCAAATTTCTGATGGAGCCACCAGGAATATGGAAATGTGGACGGCGGCTGGAAGGGAAGAGTCGTCCGCACAGGACACAAGGGTAGAGGAAGGACCGGTAGACCGTTGAAGACCTGGTCCATGAGAAGATACTAGGAATGCCCTTTGGGAGACCTCAGAAGATTGCTGAGGAACAATTAAACACACACACATACACACACATCTGAGGTCTCTGAAACCTAAACAGTGGACATCTTTGTACATGGTCCAGAAAGAACTACGTTGTTGTTGTTTGGCGCTGTCAGGTCACTTCTGACTTATGGAGACCGTATGAATGAATGGTCTCCAAACTGTCCTGTTCAGCTCTTGCAGACTAAAGGCCATGGCATCCTTTATGGAGTTGATGCATCTCATCTTAGTCCTCTCCTCTTCCTGCTGCCTTCTGCTGTTCCTAAATGTCTTGCCTTCTCCAGTAAGCTTGTCATGTGCTCAAAGTGTGGCGGCAGATTAACCGGGGCTGGTGAGAATTTAATTGTAACATATTCATATAGTTGAGGATGACTCTGCTCCTAGGCAATCTATTCTGAGTCTGGGGACTTAGGTAGCCATATAGCACTATCTATGCACAAGAAGAAGGCATTAGCAGGAGCCTTTAAAAGTTAAAAAAAAAATCACCTCCAGATTGCAAGTGGAATTGCGCCAACAGAATCATGCACATTATTTTATTGGTTAAAAAGCAAAGTGTGCTGCTTATCTACTGCCCCTTAGCATTTACGGTATTCTCTGGGTGGCTTACAAGTGAATTATGTAAGCTACACATTGCTCACCCACCCCCAGCGACCTCAGAAGGATAGAAGGCTGAGTCAATCTTGAGCCGGCTACCTGAGATTGAACCCCGGGTCGTGAGCACAGTTTTGGCTGCAGTACAGCAGTTCAGTAGGGACATGGTGGCATTGCAGTTTAAACCACAGAAGCCTCTGTGCTGCAAGGTCAGAAGACCAGCCATCGTAAGATTGAATCCACATGACGGAGAGAGCTCCCGTCGCTTGCCCCAGCTCCTGCCAACCTAACCGTTCGAAAGCATGTAAAAATGCGAGTAGATAAATAGGTACCACCACGGTGGGGAGGTAACAGTGTTCCGTGTCTAGTCCCACTGGCCACGTGAACATGGAAAATGTCTTCGAACAAATGCTGGCTCTACAGCTTGGAAATGGGGATGAGCACCGCGCCCTAGAGTCGGACACGACTGGACTCAATGTCAAGGGCAACCTTTACCTTTAATTTACAGCAGTTCAAATCACTGCCACCATGAGGCTCCTTGGTATAGTGACTAATAGTTTGTAGCTACTTTAAACATTACTTCTTAAGAGCATTTTGGGGTATTTCAGAGGGATTTTGAAAGCAATCTTAGGTTTTATTGCACACTTTTATCAATTCTAAGGTATTTGTTAACGAACAAAAAAACAACAAAAGTTATGCCTGCAGATGTTCACAGAGAGTTGCACCCAGGCCGGACGTGTGCTTGATTGCACAACCAGTGTGGAACTGCACTTACACAACTGGTGGCTGGATAATGACAAATTGTGTCAATTTACACAGCCATTTGTGCAACTTCAAGCTCCCGTAGGCGTAGCTACGCAATAGGATTTCAACCAATTATTTTTGAATGTTGTAAGCAGTAATGGGAGCAAACTGTTTTTCAAGCATTACAGCACGTGACAGGGGCTATATTATTTTCCAGAAGTAACTTTCCCAGTTCTGTTAAGTGAACCCAGAATGTTGATGGACTGTAGGTAGAGCATACTTGGTGATGTGCGTGCACAATATAGCCAAGAGGGCAAGGGAGGTCAGAACGGATGCAAGACTGAAAAAGATGGCATTGGTCCGCCATGTGCATTCTTAGAGATGGCTAAAAAGGAGTTGGACAAGGTGCTTCTCTTGAGTCTAGAGGAGCCTGCCTTTGAACTTCCCCTTGAGATTTCCCCCAAGTCAGAGATTCTATGATTCGGGTTACAAGCATACAAAACCTAACCTGACAAGCCAATCAATGGCGTGAACAGTGGTGCTGCGCATCCGATTGAACTGACCTTCAGGAAAAAGCTTTGTGCCCAACCAAATCCCCAATAAGTTGTGAAATGCAATGGAAAAATCAGTCAGGGGGAATAGCAAAGCCACCAATTTTGTCTAGGTTTTATAGGGTCAGTTAAAGTAAAGTATCTGAAGTTTCCTCTCTCTGTCTCCCGCCTTCCCCTTTCTCCTCTTGCTTAATCAATAAACATATTTATTTGGAGAAAGCATATTAAAAAGCAAAAAACCCAACAACCCAATCTAAATGGTTTTCAGATTTACAAAATGTATGCGAATCCAAGTTGCTGGGGGTGGTGATCAAATTCAAATGTGTAAGGTTTATGTTATTACGGGTGAATTGGGTTAGCGATATTTCACATGTCTAAAAGAGCAACGGCTTCTTTATAACTGTGTGTCTGACTTATGGCGACTCTAGCAGGGTTTCTGAGGCGCATGAGCTATTATGAGTGCCATTTCCTGGTGAATTTTCATGACTGAGCAAGGATTTGAACCCAGTCCAGTGCTCTTTCTACGGCATTAGGTGGGCTCCCCTTCTTTGTAAACAGGGTTCTCTTATGGACTGAGGACTCTAGATAGTAGACCTGTAACTAGTGAGCAAAAGGTAAAGGTAAAGGTTCCCCTTGACAATTTTTGTCCAGTCGTGTTCAACTCTAGGGGACGGTGCTCATCCCCGTTTCCAAGCCATAGAGCCAGCGTTTGTCCAAAGACAATCTTCCGTGGTCACATGGCCAGTGCGACTTAGACACGGAACGCTGTTACCTTCCCACCGAGGTGGTCCCTATTTATCTACTTGCATTTGCATGCTTTCGAACCGCTAGGTTGGCGGGAGCTGGGACAAGCGACGGGCGCTCACTCCGTCGCGTGGATTCGATCTTACGACTGCTTGGTCTTTTGACCCTCCAGCACAGGCTTCTGCAGTTTAGCCCGCAGCGCCACCTAGTGACAAAGGAGAATTTATTGTATTAGGCACCTTTCTCAAGCTTCCAGAAAAGGCTGGCCCTATCATTGGACAAAGTTGTCAAGCTGCCTCACATGTCAAATCCCAGGGAAAATCTGTGATAGCCTCCTGGCCGTTATTCCAGAACTCCCCAGCTGTTCTCTTCTGTCACGTGGCCGTGTTGCTAAACTAGCCTGCTGTAATCAGTTCCGGTGGGGGCAAAGATGGGAAGCGCTTGTTTTCTGGACTGCCGCCCCTACTAGCTGTGCTGCCTGAGGCAATCTGGGAGCTGTAGTCTGAACAACCTTTCCCACCTCTGGGTGGAGAACCCTCCACTATCTCCAGGACCCAACTACAGCTCAACCGACAGCCCTATAAGCTTTGTAATGTGAGACCAAGGAGTCCATTGTGTCACTTGCCTCGGGCAGCAATATATCTTGGGATGGCCTTATTTTCTGCTAGGAAAAGCAGAAAAGACTTTTTATGAGTATGTGAGCTTCCAACCTCCAAGGCCTGCTTGAAAAAGAAAAAAGAACACTTGCAAAGAAGGATTAATGGGAGAGTATTTGTTTGTTTGTTGAATGTGTATACCAGTTTACAATCATATAAAAAACCCCAATACATATCAGTAAAAATAAAGCCCAAAATGACAGTCAATCAGCACATCAAGAGGCAGAAATATCCAAATAAAATGTGGCATGGGGCATATGAACATACAGAGCAGCGAAAAACACATCAAACAGGGTTGCCAAAGAAAAGGCCGTCTCTATAAAGCACTGTTTTCAAGGGTCCTTTAAAAGTTGAGAGGTCAGTTGTTCCCCAAGCATTGGAGCCACAGCAAAGAAGGCCCTGCTTCCAGTAGATGATTTCTTGGCCTCCCTTGGAGTGGCTACCCAGAGGGTCATGGCTTGGGAATGGGTTTTGTAGATGACCTTAGGAAAAGATGCTCCGACAGGTAACGTGGTCCCAAACCATAAAGGGCTTTGTAGGTGATCATCAAGACGCCGAGATGCGATGGGTAACCAGCATCGGCAAGCCAAGACTGGGGAAAATATGGTCAAACATGCAGATACCAGCCACCAGTCTGGCTGCCACACTCTGGATCGGCTGCAATCACCGGGTCAAACCCAAAGGAAGCCCCATGTAGAGGACATTGTGGTAGTCAAGACACGACCATTGCATGCACCAAAGTCCTGAGGCATGTTCTGATCTCATTCAATTTCCAAAGTACTGAATTATCATTGTAGTTAAATTCAAGGTTGGGAATAGCAGAAGGATGAAACAAGCACCTCTTGTATTTCTAGCATTCCCAGAGACTTCCAGTGCCCACCACCACCACCACCAAAACTTTTCACAATAAGATTGTATTGCTTCTGAAACTCAGTGTCACACTTTGTTGAAACTCAGCATGGGAGATGGTCTCCCAATACTAGATTGGTTGGGGAATAACGAAGTACCCCCAACTGTGGAAAGCAGCCGATCCGGGACAATATCTGTTCCATCCATTTGTCCGTTTTGGTTTTTTGACTGCAACAGAAGTATAGATGGCAAGTGGCTAAAACGTGGAGAGAAGGTTTCTAATTTCAGGGGGCAGTGGCATCAAAGGCCTAGGTCTTGAGTTGAGTTTTCATGTGGGTTCCCCAACAAAATGGAGCCCTGAGGGACTCCAGTGTTCCACCCTGGGACATGTGAGTTGCAAATAGCAGTAGCAATTGAAAAAAAAAATCAAGTAGCTTTCAACTCAGCATGGAATCTCTCCTTTCTTTTTTGAGGAAGGGGGATAGGGAACTAATGGTCCAGTGTGTAGATGTTTATCCCTAAATATGAGCACAAATGAACCCAAAGGAAGGTTCCACAAATTTGGTTCCATTGCTACGTCTTGCCCTTCATCTGCCTATCCCCTGGGGGACTTGCACGTATGACAGGATCTAAGAGGGTAGGGAGAAAGATATAGGCACAATTAACTGAGCTGGATAGCTCAGTACTTTAGGAATGGCTGGGAGTTCAATTCCCTACTGTGCCTCTTGGACAGGGGCTAGACTCCACAGAGTCACTTCCAGCTATGCAATTCTAAGATTCTAAGATTATTGGTTGCTTCCCTTCCTACTTCCAAATGTTACAATTTGTGCATTCAAAGTAGGCTCTTTCCTACGTGTAGGCTGCTGACGTGAGTCATCCACCATTTCTCTTGGAAATAAGTCCATTGTTCAACCACTGTTATTGCAGTGTCGTAGCGCTGTGCTGTCACAGCGCTGAAACTTCTGTATTCCCTTTTTTCTGGGCCTCTGAGCTGCATGTTACGCCATAATTCAGAGCAACCAAATTTCCTTCTCCCCTTCCATTAATCCATCCTCATCTTCATGCCAGCACATTCCAAGAGGAACAGTTCATCCATGGGTAAATGTAGGTTTAAGGCCAAACTTTCTGACATCCAAGTCCAACATTGATTGAATAAGCTTTCATGCTCCTCGAGAAATTAATGGGAAGGAGGAGTTATATTTCCATTTGCTTGAAGAAACTGGAAATAAAATATAGATACGTATATTTTTCATGTATTCCCAAATATCTCTTCTGCCTGTCAGAGGGAACTGGCATGGGAGGGGAACGCTCTCTTGCTATCTGCAACTGCGCAGCTCATGGATCAGGCGCTTGCTTATGCAAAACAGGGTCATAAACATGTCTCCGTGTATTTGATAAATCCATCTTCCTCTTGTCATTGTCACAGAGAAGCCAAGATGATGGGAGATTATGCCGTCAAATCGCCGTGGAAACGCCTGCAGAGTTTATGAATTTTCATAGGACGCAAGTCATCTTTAATAGGAAACTGTGCTTAGGAGAAAGGCTGATGCCTTATGAAAGCATGCGCCTGCTCGGATGGGCAAGTGGCTGGACTGCGTAAATCAAGCTTGGCCTTGATGTGAATTTGCACCAGCTCAAGAGATCACGGCTTGGTTGTTTCAGGCCTCAGGCTCTTTGGCAAATGGCCCTCCTAGGCAAAGCTACACTTGGCCTAGAAGGACGTTTGCATTGATCAGAATGCTTAGGCATGGTATATTTTTTTAGTCAGTGGTGGCCGCACTCTTTGGCAACAGCGGAAGACTCTGGGACGCTATATTTTCCTGTATGAGAGTCCACCTAGTCCAGTCACTATGGACAGGCTGGAGTTCTCACACAGGATTATTTTCTGTTTCAACCTGGGGGTCGCAGGTATTGTGATTCTCATCCCATCCAGATGCTATCCAGGCCCGACCATGCTCAGCTTCCAAAATCAGATGACGTTAGGAGTGCTCAGTAGGGTACATTTCCTAAGAGTGGCCAGAAAAGATCAGGGTCTGAGATGTGGTGCCCTGCAACCATTCATGATCAGGGAGACCATTGTGGAGTAAGCACCAATGGCTATCCTATTCATTTCAACTCTGCCACACCTGGATTATCTTTATACCTGGCCATTTTAATTCTCCTGGTCATTCGCTTTTGATAATCCTAGCCTGTGAGATGCAAAGGAGGACAGGGTTGCGGCACCTTGAAAAGCTGTGTGGGTATGGAGCCAGTTTTGACTCGTCTTGCAAGTTCCCCTCGGTGAAATCCCTTGTTCTGTCCAAGCGTTGCAGGTGAATCAGTCCCCTGGGCATCTTTTGCATCCGGCCACCCTACATCAAGAGCAATGGCTGTGTGGAGGGGATCAGGGCATCTGATGGGCTGAAAAGCATTTTTCAATAAGGGATGCTCTTCTCCTTGAAGCCAAAGGTTGAGCTGCCATCTCCTTCGGATTCAGGAAACCGGAGATTGCTAGTCTTTCGTGGACAAAAAGCAACTTCATCAAACTAAAGATGGCAGCAGGGACGGAATGCCATCGGCCTCGTTCCCTTTCCATAGAGACTCACACGAGTTCCCGTATGACCTCTTCCGTACGCCACAAGTAGAACTCTGTTAAGACAGAATCATAGAATGATGGAGTTGGGAGGGGTCTACAAGGCCATCGAGTTCAATCCGTTGCTCAATGCAGAAATCCTGATCAAAGCAGATCGGACAGGTGGTGGTCCCATTATCAAAATCTGGCTTCCTGTAGTCTCCCCTTTTGCACCCTGTTCCATTGTTTCTTTGTAACAGAAGAGGGCTGCTGGCGCACACTGGATCGTCCTACAAGGAATGACACTGCTCTAGCTGTTAAGAAGACAGAAAGTGCAAATGTTTCTTGTTTACTGCCCCCTCCATGGCAAGCTAGAGGACTAGATTATAGAACAAACATAAGACAGAAAAGACCACCTGATACCAAGTCTATCTATTCATCCTAGTATTATTGGCACTAACTGGCAGCATCACTCCAGGTTTTGAAGCAGGATTCATTCTCAGCTCTACCTGGAGAACTTCCATGGACTGAATCCATGGATCTTTGTATACAAAGCAGATGTTCCACAACAGAACTGTGAAGCCTCTTCACAAAGACTGGACTGCATAGCCTAGAGACGGCAGACCCCAGAGAGCCAAGGGAAAGCACATTAGCTGACTTCAGAGGCACTGCCATGAAAGTAGGGAAGGGGAAGAAACCAGAGACAGTTAGCACCACGTAGAGGATCGTATTCACATGGGAAGGTGCTCTCCATAGCACTGGTCTTGGCGAATGCCCGGGCAACACCTTAGTGCGCCGTCTCCATGCAGTCTTCAAAGGCAGCCCCAAGTGGGGACATCAAAAGTAGTCTAGTACCCCCTCAGTCTCCAGGCCACCATCTATGCTGGGTTTGGCTTTCAACTTACCGAGCCCCTCCTAGCTGTATGAAGCCTTAACTTCTTATCTGACATTCAGCACTCATGCACACATGGAAACACACACACACACATATACAGAGAGAGAGAGAGAGAGAGAGAGAGAGTTCAAAATACCTCTGCAGGATGTCCCACAGACAGATGTATGCTGAATACATTTTTCTCTGCCATCACGATACGTCTCTCTAGACATAAACAAAGGAAACAGAGGTGTTTTTTTTACTGAGTCAGATGTCACTCGGAAGATAGAAAAACTAGTCCTGAACTGAATTCTCAATGAGAAAGGTGCATTTTGAGGGGTTCAGGGAAGAGGCATCAGAGAGAGAGAGAGGGACAGAGAGAAAGAGAGAGAAAGAGACACAGAGAGAGAGAGAGAGACGTCTTTTCCCCACTTCGCATCCCTTGAATCCCGTCGTGTTGCGGCCATCTCCAAATTCACCTTGAAATTTAGTTTCAGGCAAAACTTCGTATCAACGGTGGCTGAAATACATTTTTCTCAGAATGTGTTCTTCTTCTGAGAAAATTCCTGAGGTACTTCTTTTAATCCCCCACCTTCAGAGAAAGATGGCCAATTGGTAGGGTTCTCTCTGAATATTCAGTCCCATGTTTTGGGGAGATTTTACCATTAAAAATCTCTCTCTCTCTCTCTCTCTCTCTCTCTCTCACACACACACACACACACACACACACACACACACACACACACACGCACACACGCACACACACACAAGGACATATATACACACACACACACACACAGAGAGAGAGAGAGAGAGAGAGAGAGAGAGAGAGAGAGAGAGAGATTTTAGTGACACAGCCCACGGGGGGGAGTTTTTCAAGATGCCATTTGTATACATCGCTGCATATTTTACATTTTTCAGTTCTTTATGAAAAATCACAAATTTCTAACAAGCTTGAGAGGAAGAACTTTAAAACATTCAATGGTGGGGGGAAAGGTGAAAGGAGCAGACTCACCCATCCAGATAGAGTAACGCTGGTGCTCAGCCCTTTGAATTCTTGGTTATTCAGCCAAATCTGTGGTAATGAATTCGAGTTTACCATTCTTCCCGTCATCTTTGACGACATGGAAAGCTGATAAAGCTTGCTTCCCTCCACATTGGGAATGATTAGTGGTTTAGATACCTTACTGCAAAGCCAGTAAGCTGGGGGTTCGATTCCCCACGGTGCCGCCTGCAAGTAGAGTCAGCCTGTGTGGCCTTGGGCAAGCTGCACAGCACCAGGATGTCTCCATAAGAGACCAATGGTCAACCACTACTTTGTATCCCCTACTTGGAAAACCCTGGAAAGGGTTGCTGTAAGTCAGAATTGACTTGACGACACACAATTATTATTTTATACCCAGTAATACTGGATCGTGCAATGCTTCAGAATGTCATTCAGTTCATTTCTCATAAGAAATGTCCCAAAGTCACAAATATCTTCCTGAATGTGGGTGTAGGAAGGACATAGATGTGTGAGACAGCAAAATGGTGTGATTCATGTGCCCCTGGTGTATGCCACCAAATGAGGCAGGTACATACCTCACCTTGAAGCAGCACAGGAAGACGCCATCTCCTGAGCCAGACTCTTGACCCATCGGGCTCAGTGCTGGCAACTCTGATGGGTCAGCCATGAATCTCCAGGTTTACAGGAAGGCACTTTCCTAACCCTTGCTGGAGGTCCTGACCCTGCTTAGCTTCCAAAATCACACACAGGCAGTGTGCTCAGAGCAACAGAGCAGAGAGCTAAATAGACAGGCAGGCAGGCAGAGAGACAGGCAGGCCATCTTCTATGAATGTTCTTGAATGGTTTGCCCAAGGAAGTGTAACAGCAGCAAAATAAATAAATAAATAAATAAATAAATAAATACATACATACATACATACATACATACATACATACATACATACATACATACATACATACATACATACATACATACATACATACATACATACATACATACATACATACATACATAACCCACAAAGGAACAGTTGCACTTGAAAGGATATCATACAGAGAAGGTGCAGGATCTGTTCTTGATCACCCCAGAGGCAAGGAGGACACGTCACAATGGGCTCAAGCTACAGGAAGTCAGATTTAGGCTGAATATCAAGGAAAAAACTTCTTAACTGTTAGAGCAGTACGACAACGGGTCCCATGACCTCGGCAGGTGGCGAGCCCCCCCAACGCTGGAGGGATTCAACGCTGGAGAAGAAATGTGTTCTGGTGTGAACTTTTGTGAATCACAAGCCCCTTTCCTCAGACACAACTCAAGTGCACCGAAGCCCCACCGATAGAAGCGGGCTGAAAAGCGCCAAGGTCTGAGGAGGCAGACGGCACACCTTGGAAGCTCAAGCTGAAATGCGTCTATTGCTTTGGGATGTGGCACAGCTCTCCCTCGATGCTGGAACTGACTCGGAGCACTCCCCGCTTGGAAGCCCGCCTGGGCAAGCCCCTCTGTGCTGGGCTGGCCATTTTGGACTGAGCCAAAAACCGTGGCGACCCCTTTGGCCCCTCGTCGGTCTTCCCAATCGGGACGCCGCGCCTCCCTTCCCTGCTAGTGGAAGCTCCATCTGTAGCCTCAGCTGCTTCTCCAACAGACCTAATAGCTGCGGTGTGCTCAGACAAGCATGATGGGTAATAGTGGAGCAGATTGAACTATTTTGTCCTGGGAGTTCATATATTTTTATACACTCTCAGGGCAGGCGTCATCCTGCAACCGCCGTGAAGCCAAGTCAAGCATCTCCGCGATGCAATAAACGAGATTAAAATACTCTCCTTTAACTCATTTAGCAGGCAGGGGTGTGGGCTTCCTCCCCCCTCTCGTTCTTTTCAAATGAGGCTAATCAGTAAGAGAGAGGCTCTTTGTATCCCACTTCGGAAGCAGGCTTCCTTCACGACCTGGCCCTGCCGTGAGGCCCTTTATTTTTCCGGGTTCACCCAGATAGAGGGGAGAAAGAAGAGAGGGTTTCGTAGGAAAGCAAGAAACAGACTGGCCACCCGGGAACACCTATTACAGATTTAGCTGAGGCCTTGCTGCTGTTATACAAATGACCTTGTTCTTATTGTTGCTGTTGTGCCTTGTCAAGTCGCTGCTGACTTATGAATGAGCCATCTCTGAAACTGTAGAATCATGGGGTTGGAAGGGGTCTCTGAGGCCATTGAGTTCAATTCGATGGCCTCCAGCCTTGACGCCCTCCAGGGTCATAGCGCTCATCACCTCCCAAGGTCATGGGTTCTGCTGTCGTACTGCTCTAACAGTTGAGAAGTTTTTTTCCTGGTATTCAGCCTAAATCTGACTTCCCGTCGCTTGAGCCTATTATTATGCAGCCTAAACTCTTGGGATGATCAAGAACAGATCCTGACCCTTGTCTGTATAATAGCCTAAAGGTTCCCCTTGACAATTTGCCCAGTCGTGTCCAACTCTAGGGCACGGTGCTCATCCCCGTTTCCAAGCCGTAGAGCCAGAGTTTGTCCATAGACCATTTCCGCGGTCACGTAGCCAGTGCGACTAGACACGGAATGCCACCGAGGTGGTACCTATTTATCAACTCACATTTTTATATGCTTTCGAACGGCTAGGTTGGCAGGAGTTGGGAAAAGCGATGGGAGCTCCCTCTGCCGCGTGGATTCGATCTTACGACTGCTTGGTCTTCTGACCTCACAGTACAGAGGCTTCTGCGGTTTAACCCGCAGTGCCACCACGTCCCTTTCAAGTCTTTGAAAAACACTCTCCTATATGCCCCACAGCCGTCTTTTCTCAAGGCTAAACATGCCCAGTTTTTTTTCCATCTTTCCTCAGAGGGCTTGGTTTCATCATGCTTGTCGCCCTCCTCAGACTAGTGTAAAATATATGAATGAGCAATCTCCCTCATGTCCTCAATTGCCCGACTCGGCATTCGTAGACTCAAGCCTGTGGCTTCTTTTAAGGAGTCCATCCATCTCATATTTGGTCTTCCTCTTTTCCTGCTTCCTTCCACCTTTCCTGGCATGATTGTCTTTGGAAAATCCTTTGTTCTCATGAGGTGCTCAAAGGAGGAAAGCCTCATTTTCAACATTTTTGCCCCCCACAGAGAGTTCAGATGGATATGATCTAGGACCCACATTTATGAGCAATCTGGTGAGAAAGGCCAGATTACTCCTAAACCTGCTTGAACTTGTTTATGGGTTTAACTGTAGGTTGCAGAGAAAATGTGACTGTCGTAGAAATCTCCCCACCCCCACCCCGATTATAATGTGACCTGCCACAAAATGTTGCAGCTTAAAAATAGTGCTCCTATTATTCAGAATTTTAGCCACTCCATTCTCTTTCCCCTCCACCCTATGTTTTCTACTTATCCCCTAATGGTCAGTATGTATCCCATGCCTACCAAATGTGCTTGCTCCTCATAGCGCTGTTTGGCGGTCCCACAACAGATGAGAGCTTTTATACATACCTATCTATAGCTGCATAGCTACATATTGACCTCTGTAAATTTCTGTCACTCTGTGTCTGTTAATTCTCCTTTCTTGTACATCTGTCCTGCTGCTTTTTCTAGACAAGTAGGGAACTGAATTAAAATAGAGTGTGGTTTGCTAGGGTGGAGCTTCCATATCCAGGAACAGTATACTTCCCAATAAAAGCTCCTTGGGGGGGACCAGGTGTGGGGGAGAAGAGAAGCACCTTGAAGTCCTACCTTTGGGTTTTCTAAAATCATCTGCTCAGCTATTTTTGGGAAGCAAGACAGTTTCACTCTTAGGTCTTAAAAAAAAAAATTGAGGTCTAGTAACTTGTCGGGGCCCGCCTGCCCTTGCATGCTTTGCTTGGGTTCCCTCTCCCTGTGAGTTCGGCTTGATTGGCCAAACGGAAATGCTTTTGCAGCACCCTGCAGGTCAATGCCAAAGGGGTGAGAAAACTGGATGGGATCAACAAAAAAAAAGGTAAAAATCTTCCCTTGTTGCATTTGCTTGCCTGCTCCCAAGCTGAGGGAGCCCCGCGGAGTGAGAAATTTAGTCTCCTCGTATCAGCTGTCTGTGGATTTCCATTTCGGCCGGTGTGGCAAAGATGGATGGCCAAGCGGTAGACCTTCAATACCTTCCCTTTGATTGTTAATATCTTCGCCACACCACGCTGGCATGGGAATGAATTAAAGGCGCTGGTTATTTTAACTTGTTTTGCTTTCTGTCAGGCCATCCAACTTCATTTAGTAAATCAGATGTGACAGGAGAGGATTTTATAGCCATTCATTGCCAGCCTCTCTCCTTCCCTGAATGTTTAGTTATGTCGAACAGAAGCCGTATTGAATATATCCCTGAGCCGTAAGATCCCATATCTCTTCAACCAATGGCTTCTCTGGCTGCTGCCAGGGTAGCAAGACATTTCCAGAGGGAAATCAGCCATTATGGATACACTGTTCTTTGACTATAGCAAAGAATTATGGGGGGGGCTACAAAGCCAGAAGAGAGAGCCGAGGCAGGGAAATGTTCTTTTTTTTTCTGACTGCAGTCTCTGGGAGAATCCAGAGCAGATGGAGACGCTGTTATGGCTCGTCTTGCATTTATTGCGTTTATTCCTTGAATTTATCCCCTGCCTTTTTTTTTTCTGAGCAAGAACTCTGAATGGGTTACAACCTCGTGTAAAGCAGCCAGAGAGACTCCAGAAAGCCATCCGTCCCAATGATAGCCAAAACGCAGCAGCCGCAAAACGTCCAAGAATGACCGACACACACATACACAGAGACCCTCGCCGAAAGAGCTGCACACCACAAATGCTGGCTTAATGTCTGGGGTTCTAATTTTTGTTTTTCTAGTTTAGTCATTAAGTCGTGTCCGACTCTTCGTGACCCCATGGACCAGAGCACGCCAGGCCCTCCTGTCTTCCACTGCCTCCCGGAGTTTGGTCAAATTCATGGTGGTGGCTTCGATGACCCTGTCCATCCATCTCGTCCTCTGTCGTCCCCTTCTCTCCTCTTGCCCTCACACTTTCCTAACATCAGGGTCTTTTCCAGGGAGTCTTCTTTTCGGGTACTACAATCTCCAAGACCTTGTCCGGGGTGGCGGTCAAGAAACTGCCCACAGTGGAAACTATGGATTTGGCTGTGGGCTGTTTCATGATCAACTCTTTAAAAGAAACCAAATATATATAAATTCTTTTTTTTAGGTGTTACAGTGCCTCGGCGAGTCTACGATATCTTCAGAAACAGTTTCATTTCCCCTGCCGCTCCATCAAGGAGGTGAGGAAGTGCTCCATTTGCTGCTGTCCTGAAGTGGCTTAATAAGAAAGCCACTTCAGGACAGCAGCGAATTGAAATGCTGGAAAGTCCAATCAGAGGAGTCTTGACTGCTGGCAAGGCTCACTTTGGGTCCTTTCCCAGCAGTCATACATGCCAGAAACAGAACAAAACAGAGCAGTCCTCCCCGCACCCAAAAACTAGAAGCCCAGGACGAGGGTTCAGAAAGGTGCAAACAGGACTGCTTTGGGTATGATTTGGTTCGTGACAGCGATTTACATTGTGTGATCAACAAAAGAGAAAGAGAGAGAGAACCACACTGTTGCTGAAGCAAACCAGTGGGACAGATGACTTTCCAACTGAGCCCTCAGTTCCATCTGGGGAGCCTAAGTCACTCTCCCCCAGTCTTTGATTGCAAATCCCTCGGTGTTTTAGAGGTTTGCATACACTGCACTATCAGAAAGAAGCAACTGTTTACCTAGCAGATTCTAGAGATAGAATAGTAGAATAAAGGAGCTGGAAGTGGCCTCTAAGGCCATCGAGTCCAACCCCCTGCTCAAGGCAGGAATCCAGATCCAAGCCAATCTGACAGATGGTTGTTCTCTTGAAGGCCTCCAGAGTTGGATTCACAATGTGTCCCTTGATTAGAGCCAGTGACAACAGAAGTGGGGCAGCTTGTGACCCGGCTGATGTGGTGGCACTACAACTGCCACCTGCCCTAAGCAGTAGTGAGGGATGATGGGACCTGCTGTCTATTAATATCCATACAACCAGGTTCATATCCAGATTGCCCACCAGGTTAGAATGCTGGAGTCAGACTGAGGAAATGCAGTTTCACAGGTCCACTGAACTCAGTGGGGGAGCTTGGACCGACCTCACAGGGTTGCCATGAACATAAAGCTGGGTGTCGGGAGAGCTGGATTGGCCATGTTGCACCCACAAGTGTAAATACGATTAATCATTGTATTTAAAAAACATACTTACTTTAGCCTACTTAGAAATCTCAGTCCCTCTTTCTTGTCCATTTTCTCTGTCTTCTGCTTTCTTCAAGATGCTGCGTAGATCTCTATAGCTCTACCACACCTTCCAAACCTGTCACTGTTTTTTAAACTAAAAAAACCAACAAATCCCACATAGTTGAGCGTACATCTTTCTTGACTTACTTATCAAGAAGCCTTGTGGCGAAACTGCAGTACTGCAGCTAAAACTCTGCTCACGACTCAGGTTCATTCCCAGGCAGCCAGCTCGAGGTTGACTCAGCCTTCCATCCTTTTTCCAGGTTTGTAAACTGATTACCCAGCTTGCTGGGGGGGTGTTCAACGTATATCCTGCATAATTAAATTGTAAAAACTGCCCAGAGAGTGCTATCAGTGCTATGGGGTGGTATATAAGCATCATACTTTGCTTTATGACTTAATTTGTTGAATGCATCATCCATCTTTCCTCCCGCAAGGATAGACGAGTCCCCTCTTCCCATTTTAACCTCCAAATAACCCTTTCGGTGGAATCAGGGCTGATAAAGAATGTGAACGGCCTGCATTCATCCTGTGAATTTCAGCCTTAAGTGGTCCTGGATCCTCCAAATCCCAGTGAAAGACTCTAACCACGCTTCCTCTTCCTGTAAGAAAAGTGTTCCAATGCTTTGATCCTTTTCCAGTTGCTTTTGGGGGGGGCGATGGGGGGTCCTATTTCTTGGTACAATATGCTTGTTACATGCTTTCCCCCCTCTTCTCCGTACCTCCTCCCATTCTTCTTTTTAAAAAGTAAGAAAGAAATCCTTTGCAATATACTACAGGTGGAAAAGAATGGAGCCCAGGTGCCATGAATACGATCTATCGCCGCAGCGCATAATCCATCAGTCCTACTTATAACATAATAGCAGTATAACTCATACACGTCATTGACTCATGTACGGCACGGAGGTCTACATTCCACTTGGGAGGCATGAAAAAGGCAGCCACGGAACTCATCTCCGGGTTAAGATTATACCACGAGTGCCCCACCGTGCCGTGCCATAAATGCCAGAGGAAAACACCCTAGAACTGCAAAAGCTTGATCGTGTTGGCCTTTCCATATTTGCAAAAAAACGCTGCCATCTTTAGCAGGAGCCCTTGTGAAAATGTCTGCATGAGCCATTTGGCAGGAGCGAACTCCCGAACTCTCATCAGGTGGGGGAAAATTGCAGATGGCTCGGCATTTGGTCTTTCTTTTCCCTGCGTTTCTAACAGCTCGCAGGGAAAAGCCTCTCTCTCTTTTTTAACCTCCTCCATTCTTGAAGGTTCAAAGGTTCTTGAAGGAGACTTTTCTCTTGGTCTCATGAAGAGTAGACCTTTGGACTAGATAGGCGGGATAGAAACCCAATAAATAAATAGATCATGTAGGACCTCGTGTCCAAGACACATTTCATGTGTCGCCCCATGGATTGATTGCATTGGCTTCAGGAGCTGAAACTATGGTTGCACGCCTGTTTTGAGATAGATGCCCAACACATGGTGGTTTGTGTACAACAAATTCCATATATAGTGTGTGTGATACTATCCTGACAGGTGTCTCCTCTGTTTCTCTGCTGCCCTTAAAAATAAGAAGCTAAGGATGCCAACTATGTAACTTTGAAAGAGGGCTCCAACAAATTTAGCTAAGGCTTATTAGAACCTCTTGAGATGCCCATCTTTGTCATAGGTGGAGTAGGAAGACCGTAGGGGGTGGGAGACATGCTTCCGGAGTTCATAGAATCATACAATAGAATAATGGAGCTGTAAGGGGCCCAAAAGACCATCGAGTCCAACCCCTGCTCAAGGCAAGAATCCCAGTCAAAGCAGATCTGACAGATGGTTGTGCAATTTTCTCTTGAATGCCTCCAGCATTGGAGCTCTCACGACCTCCCAAAGTCATGGGTTCCATTGTCATACTGCTCTAACGGTCAAGATGTTTTTCTGGATATTCAGCCTAAATCTGGCTTCCTGTAGCTTGTGGCCATTATTAGGTGTCCTGGACGCTGGGATGATCAAGAACAGATCCTGCCCCTCCTCTCTATGACTACTGGAGTTAAGGCTGTGATGGATACCCCAGAGAGAATCCATGAGTGGGTGGGTGGGACTGCCAACGTTTATTTCATCACACCTAAAATTTGGTGACATCAGGCAAGGTTCCTGCAAGGGTGGCAACCCTCTGTGGTATGGGATGGTGCCAGAACAGTCCTTATCCACCAAGACGTCCACCACAGAGACCTACAAGAAGGCAGGGCAGAGAATCTCCTTCTCTTCCAGAAGAAACAAGGTGAAAAAAACATGGGTGTTTATATGTGAGATGTGCATTTTTGTGTGTGTGTATGTAGGTGCTACAGGTTTGGGCCATGCAATAGCAAGTGAACACCAGCAAAAGACATTTTAAAGGGCTGTAGGGTGGCCCTTCCATGGTTCAGAGCCAAGCTAAGGAACCCATAGTCTTTTGGATGTTGTTGGGCTGCCTCTCCCCTCTCTCATGTGGACTGGCTGCTTATAGGTTGACATCAATATCTGGAAACATTTTTGGGTGATATTTCCCAGAGTCTCGCACACACACATACCTATGGCCAATGGTGATTGATGGATTCTGCTAATTTTTGTTGCAGTGAGGGAAGGAAGGAATGAACAAACGAATGAATGAACGAACAAACAAACGAATGGACGAATTTGGCTGAGTTGTATTCTGTCCCTTCCCTTCCATGTTTTCATCCTCAAATCACAGCTTGTAAACGGGGATGAGCATTTCCACCAGTGATAGCCCTGGCACAACACACACATACGCATCTATGTGTATGTATATATATCAGACACACACATTAAATATTGAAGAACAGGACTCTGATCGCCAGGTGACCACCAGCCCCAGCCAAGAGCGAGTTTCAATGAAAAATTGATCAAAAGCATGTACTTTAGCCCACCCTCTTTTGGGCAGAACAACCAAACAGAAAGCCATTCCTAATTCACTTTGGAGGTGTGCTGAGTCTCATATGCCTTGGCTGGTGTCTTTCTCAGACATTCCTCCTCTCATTCAGAAAATGTATAGTAAAATATGTCCCTTCCCTCTTGTATGGCAGCAAAAAGCAAAAGCAAGGCTGATGACATCTTGCAGTTTTTCCTCTCTTGCCAGTGACAACCATGATTTTCGGGGTGGAGTCCCCACGAGGTAGCTTTTCTTCCTTAGACGTCAGTATTATGAGCAGCTGTGGATTGTCTGTTAAGCCTCAGTGGTTAAATGCTGAGCTCCACATAGGAATTGATCATGTAAGAGATTTCTCAACAGGGTTATATACTACACCCTCGGACAGTTCTTAATACAGGGCCATGACAGCCTTTCTCATTGTCCACAGGACCAGAGGGAGAGGGACAGAGGCTCACAGGTTAAAGAAAAGGCAGAATCGCCACAAAAGATGTAAGACGTAGGAACATAGTATACTGTCTACCAATGTTGTGGTGGTCACTGACCGTGAAGAGCCAGTGTTGATGAGAAGTCAAAGAGGAGATTAATAAACTTTGGACACATTGGCCAAAGTCCTGTTGGTTAGCATAGTAAATTGTACTAGAGTAGGTCCACTGAATAAATTGGGACTTCCATTGACTTCCACTCGAACTGCAATTCATCAAGTTAACTCATACTATACATCAGCATTGTAAAACCCAATTTGAATGGGCCCATTTGAATCAAAGGGACTTATGGAGGAGCTCATCCACCAGATCTTCATTGATTCATTTGGTCTACTCTCATTTTGGCCCTTATGTCTCTGGATAGTACATATTTCCTGGGTAAGTTATTCTCTTGGTTATTGTCCCAGGGTTTTCCAGATTTCCCACTTCGCATTTGTTGGAATGACCTGGGCTTAAGCTGATGTAGACTTCTTCACTCTTCCGTTTAGTGGGTCTGATCCAACTACAGATTTAGTTGCTGGCAGGTTCTGATAGATAATGTGAAAAACAGGAGCATCCCTTGGGGTTTACAAGACTGAAAAACTCTAGATATTAAGCAATGAGCAAAAAAAATTATTCTTCATTTACTATCTATATCTTTCAACCTCAGTCTTCAGTTTTCTCCTTTTCTGCTTTCTCTCTCGCCTTCTTCTTCTTCTTTTTTAAGAAAAGGCAAAAGAATAAGTGTAACATTGGCTGTTCTCCAAATTCTGTCGAACGTGCCACCTGGAAGGAACAGAGACATCTGGAAAAATCCTTCCCGGATCTCTGAGGAAATTACAAAAGAAATACCGGATGATTGGAAAGATAGGCCTTTATGGGATTCTTTCGTTATCAGCCAATTTTGCTTTGAAATATTTTTTTCCCGAGTAACATATGTTCAGGATTTTAATAGGAAATCTTTGGGTGCTGGGTGGTTATTTATGAACTTCACAAAAGAAGACTGTTTAGAAAACTTTCACGGGAGGAAAGAACGTGGAGGCAGGGAAAACTGCTTGCAAATTCTGTAAGAAGAAGCCAACTAGGTTAAAACTTTCTCGGCTGCAATCCCACTTACCTGGGAGTAAGCTCCATTAAACTTAGCAAGGCTTACTACCAAAGTATATCAGTAGTGAGTATTTCTGGAAGTTCATGAAGTTTTCTAGAGCACTCCTACCAGGGAGAATGGGAGATTGAAAGATGGAGGAGCCGTCACATGCAAAGCCTTCCTGATAAGGTGGATGAAAAAGTAAATAGTTATGAAGAAGTTCATTCTTTCTCCCCCAACGCTTGGTATTTTAACCATAAACTCTTGCTGTCCTACTGAGAAAAGAAGAATGAGGGGCAATGTGATAGCACCTTTCAAATAATTGGAAAAAAATCATACAGAGGAGAGGCTGGGTCGGTTCTCAATCATACCACAATTCAGGACATGTAATAATGGCTCAAGCTACAGGAAGTCAGATTTATGCTGAATATCAAGAAAAAAAACTTCTTAACTGTTAGAGCAGTACGACAATAGAACCCACGACCTCAGGAGGTGGTGAGCCCTTCAACCCTGGAGGCATTCCAAGCAAAAACTGGACAGCCGTCAATCAGATCTACTTTGACTGGGATCCCTGCCTTGAGCAGGGGGTTGGATTTGATGGCCTTAACAGCTCCATCTAACTCCGTGATCCTATGATTCGATGATTTCAGTGAAATGGAAATAAGCGGTGTTAGCTTCCAGTCTAGTCTAGTTCCTTTCTCTTCTTTTCCATCCTAGGCCTTGGAGGACTTTAGATCTCAGAAGTCCACAGATTTTACCAGCCTACCTAGGGCCACAGTGGCCAGATGGAGAAGACAGGGCCTTTATACAGAAGAGGTGTTTTTTTCCAGCAGGTGGACCAACTCATGGAAGCAACACCTCTCAAATCTTTTCTTTCTTAGAACTCTTTTTTAAAAATAATTTATTATTTTCAAACTACTAGGAATGGGGTAGGGAATACAAAAGGTAGAAGGGAGTGCAGGGGATGGGGAAAAGGTTTTGAGGATAGGAGAATACAGAGTATACAATCATCCACTCTATTCATATTAAGTATGCATGCCTTTGATCCATTCATTTTCCAGTACAAAAAAAAAATCTTTGTATTCTTTATATATGTATATACTATTTGATATATATACTATTTGATATATATACTATTTGATTATCCTCTAAATATCAGCTTATATTCATATTTTAATTTAAGTCTAAGTTATTCCAACTCTATCAAGAAATCGAGACCAATTATAAAATGCATCCCCTCTTTCATTTTCCTTCTGCCATGGACATATCAGCCTGTCTGGAAAGCTATCCATTTCTGGCACTTCCCATATTTTCTCAGTACCTTTTTCTCGTTTCTGTGCCTCTTTTCCTTGGAACTCTTGAATAGTCATCTTCACCCTCTTCAGAAAAATGTGCAAAACCGGACTTGGAAAGTGTTATCAGTTTAATTCCAGGGACAACTCTGACCAGTGCCTGCCTTAAACCTCTGGGGCAGAGGAGCACCACAAGGGATTCTTCGTATCCTGCTGAGCATCTGTAGAGTTAGAAGATGATTGTTGAGTTGCGTTGAGAAAAGGACCCATTGAAACAAAACAGTAGACTGAGCTGCCGGCACCAAAAGACACCTGAGTAGACCCAGCTGAGTCATTGGACCGAGTCATTTGCCACCACCACTTGTTTACTCAAAAGTATTTGCAGAAGCTTTAATCCCGGATCGGGTCCCTAGACTATTGGTGTGGGTGGATCCGACACCCCCATTGTGGGCAGTGAAGGCTGAAAGCTCACCCTCTTTGAGTAGACAGACGTTCCATGTCTGTCTACCGTGTCTGCTTTTTGTGTGCCCTCCCTGCATCGCAGCTGGTTGGGCTACCTGACCCCGAGAACCCTCCCGGTTCTACAGTGAAGTGATCCTAAGAGTGATAAGATGGACACACGGAGCCTCCCAAGATAGCCCAAAGTTAGGAGTTGTTTGACTCTCAGTTATTCAGCAAGGGTGAGTCTGAACCAGAGCACAACGCAGATGCATTGTTTCTACGACTCCCATTTTTGCTTCACTATTGCACGTTTATCATCCTTTTATTCATAATTCCCTTTCATTCTGGCCTTCATTCATATTTCAGGTAGGGACGGGAGAATCGGTTTAATTTCCAGGCGCGTCGCTATTTCATGCGTTCCTCCACAACTCCACTCTCCCCGTCTTTGCATTAATCTGCAATGTAGAGAAGCAGGAGGGTGATGCACAAGGAATTTTGTATTTACATGCAGCCGTTGCGTGCCTTTTTTCTCTAGAGTGAATTTCTAAAACTATTTTTTACTCCAGATAGGCACTTCCTTTGTCCTTTCTCGGAGGACTTTGTTCAAACTTCCAGCAAGTGGTTAGACTGTTCAGTAACTAAGATCTCAGTCTTTTAATGTGGCCGGGAGCAAGTGGCAGACATGCAAATAACAGTACACCGTTATTTCCAATCTATACTTTAGGCCAGGAGGTAAACCTCAATTCCTTCTTGAGTCCATAAAGATGAAGTTCCTTAAGCATCCTTTGCTGAAATTACTTTTCCTCCCAAATACACATATGGCGATTGATTCGAACTGCATAGAATTATGCTCAAAGATGTTTGCCGAGTTCTAAATCTGGCAGACAGCTGTATTCTGATCCATTCAGCTTGGGAATTTTGGGAGGTTTTAATCAGGAAAAACAAAGCAACTTTCCTCATCTCTAAGCATCGGGGCCAGGCGGTTCGGTTCCCCTCTGTTTCTGTAGGACTTTGCAAGGATCCGATACCCTTAGAGGGGAGGCAGTAATACTTTGGGATAGGCAGGTTCGCGAGTGGATCTTATTTGCAAGTTTGAGGCCGGAAAAAGTACGTTTTTGCACCCCTAGCTCCTAATCCTTGGCCATCTCCCTACCCTGTTGCCCATTTTCTTGTTCATAAATAGAAGCCGTCAGAAAGTCTGGGCCAACTTTCTCTCATCTTCTCCATGTAATTTCCTTCCCCTGTTTTTCCCTCCTTAGCTGAGATGGGGTGACTGACAGGAGGGGAAGAGATATTATCTCTGGTTCATAAACATCTTGAACATTTGGAGGCTTTTAAGCAGATGCTCTCTCTGGCAAACGGTTTTCCCAGGCAGCCACCTGCATATGTTGCGCTTTCCCCCCTCTTCCTTATTAAGTTAGCCTCCAACGATACGGATTTACAGGTGGAAGCTTAGATGTTCCCTCCACCGAAGGCTGCAATTTCCTCCCCCTTCTATTGTGTGTGTTTTTATCCTAAACTGTACACCCGCAACAGTAGCAGCAGCCGCAGCAGCAACAGCAGCCGGCCCTGGTGAGTCAATTTGTTTAACAAATACATGCGAGCTCGCATACAAATAAAGACTCGTGGAGGGAAAAGAGAACAATGAGCGAGGACTCCGAAATCAACCGCCACGAAAAAAATTCATTACCGATGGTACAGATCTTTCGCACAGACAGAGCTGTCCCTCTTGGCCCGGCGTTATCCGCTGGAGCATGTTCAACAGATGCTCTCTTCTGTTCAGGCAGGCCTCTATATTCACCAAAGGACCGCTCCTTTTGTTAAAAGGGGGTCTCAGTATCAGAGAGGAAAAAGCCCAGAATTCTAGAGGGAGGTGTCTTCGTATTTCCCTTTGGACTTTCTTTCCCCCCCCTCCAGCATTCCAGTAGTTGTCCAAGAAGAATGGATAAGGACAATTTATGGGTTACTAATAGGTAAAGGTAAAGGTTCCCCTTGACATTTAGTCCAGTCTAGGGCAAGGTGCTCATCCCCGTTTCCAAGCCATAGAGCCAGTGTTTTGTCCAAAGACCATTTCTGTGGTCACATGGCCAGCGCGACTAGACACGGAATGCCATGACCTTCCCACCGAGGTGGTCCCTATTTATCTACCCGCATTTTTACATGCTTTCAAACTGCCAGGTTGGCGGGAGCTGGGACAAGGGACGGGAGCTCACTCCGTTGCATGGATTTGATCTTGCAGCCCATAAGCTTCTGTGGTTTAAGCCACAGCACCACCACGTCCTTGTTACTAATAGAAGTGGACACAAATTGAACTACCAACGAGAGGGGGGGGAATGGTTTGTGGTTCAGTTCGGGGGTCCCATTGGGCCGAACCGAAACAAAGCACCAAACTTTTTTCTGCTCGGTGTTTCATTTCGTTTCAGCGAAATGGATGCCTCCCACCCCCTTCCTTTGGCCCCGTCGCCTCCCTACCAGGTCCTGCCACCTCCTCGTCTTCCGCCTCCACAATCTTCAGAGACAGCTCACCTGTCTCCCGAAAGGGGGTGGAAGTGTTTGGTTCCCCTCCCCCAGGCACAAACTGGAGAAGAAATGAGGCAATTAATTTTTCCAGAGTTTGAGGGTGGTTTGTGATTCATGGTTCATGGGTAGCCAGGAACGACCCCAGTCCATCATTCTTTTGCTTCCTGCCCGTCTCTAGTTAGGAAAGAAACACACACAAAAAAGTGGTGAATTTTTTAAAAGCTAAATGTGATACTTATGCACAGCCCAATAGCATTTAAAGCACTTTCAAGGTGGTTTACAATTTAATTATATAGGCTAGACATTGCCCTCCCCCAGCAATCTGGATACTCAATTTACTGACCTTGGAAAGATGGAAGGCTGAGTCAAACTTGAGTTGACCACCTGAACCCAGAATCAAACTCAAGTCATGAGCAGAGTCTTCACTGCAGTACTGCAGCTAACCACTGTGTCATGAGGCTCCTTTAAAAAGCCAGGGTCCTTTTTGGGTAGTTCTACCTGCACAATGGTGGTGACAGCAGCAGCAGGATGACGACTGCTGATTAGAGACTTTGCTTTTTAATCTTGGAATGTGCTTGGCTCATATGCAATGAGACAAAATTGCCACTCATGTGGACCCTGAAAATGAAAAAAAGAAATCTTTAGTCAGGAGCAATTGGTTCCAGGCAGAGAGAGCAAGCATTCCTGCTATGTAAGTCGAATTGCTCAACAGGATCTTGATCATATTTTCTAGCATGAGGATTGCCAGGTTTCAGGGTATCAGCTGAATTCTCACCAATTGCTGTGTTCTCTTGGTTCTTCACGTAGGGAGGCAAATCTCAGGAGCTAAAACTGTCTATATGTGTGCATGAAGAGCAACCATACAAGTATTTCTCCCTCTCTGACAGCCTCTCCCTTGCACAAGAGAGTAAACCTTGATCAGTTTTATAACTAACTAGTCACACTAAGAGAAGCACTCCAGAGAGAAAATGCTACATGTTTTCCTTTGTGCATGTGTAAAATCTTGGAATCATAGAATCACAGAATAATGGAGTCGGAAGGGGCCTATAAGGCCATGAAGTCCAACCCGCTGCTCAAGGCAGGAATCCCAATCAAAGCAGATCTGAGAGATGGTGGTCCAATTTTCTCTTGAATGCCTTCAGCATCTTAATAGGACGTTGACCTGGCTAGCAGCACTGGAAGAGGAAGAAGTGGAGATTTTGTGTATGAGGTGTGCTCATCTGCATGCATGCTCAGCATCTAGGCTCACTGGTTCAGCCTGAGGCTGCCGTATGTGCATTGTGTACGCACAATGTTCGCTTACCGAAAAGCCTGGAGAGAGAGAGAGAAGGTGGTCGCCATCAGAACTCATTCTCCCATGTACCTCCTGCCAGTTGGAGTGCTTCTATTCCCATCATCTACCCTGCAGGGTTCTCAATAAATTATGGGAATAGAAGTCCTTCAATTCCAAAAATCCAGCCCCTTGTTTTGGCCCTCCTTTCAACACCGGCCTGCCTTGCTTCTGTGACATCACACAGGTTGCAAGGCTTGGCCCTAAAATCATAGGGAATGGGTTTTTGCTGAACTGGCAACACTATTAGCGCATATCGACACTACAAACACAGGGAGTGTCAATCATTTTAAAGTTAGAACAAGGTAACTTTCAGAGTTTGGAAAAATTACATTTTTGGACTTCGAGGCCCAGCGTAACTTAACTGACAAGTTAGCTGACTGTGTTAGCTGAGGGATTCTGGAGTCCAAAACACTAATGTTTCTAAGCTCTAATAATTTTAGATTGGCCTTATTCAGCTTGTGATCCACCAAGCCAAATACAACCCAGAAATTGTGTATAATAACCCACCAAGATCTTCATAAACCTCTGGCTTGTATTAATGCTTGGAAATGTGGTCACGCTAGTTGAGATTTGCAGAGTTCCAAAACAGGAACTCTTCTGCTCTCTGATTTTGCTGGTTTTCTGGAGCAGCAGAAAGGAAACTGATGGTAGAGCCTGAGCATTGTAGGGCACCTAGAAGGTATTTGCCCCCATGGATGAATGGTGGGTTCCATTCACCTTTCTGAGTTTTGTATTTAGGCATAATTTGTAGATGGCTAGCCTAGAAGATGAGTGCTCCCTGGAAGGACAGATCCGGAAGCTGAGGCTCCAATATTTTGGCCATCTCATGAGAAGAGAAGACTCACTGGAAAAGACCCTGATGTTGGGATAGAGTGAAGGCAAGAGGAGAAGGGGACAACAGAAGATGAGATGGTTGGACAGGGTCACCGAAGCGACCAACATGAATTTGACCCAAATCCGGGAGGTAGTGGAAGACAGGAGGGCCTGGCATGCTCTGGTCCATGGGGTCACAAAGAGTCGGACACGACTTAACGACTAAACAACAACAAGCCTAGAAGAAATACTAGAGAAAAGATCAAAATTAGGCTTAGTTGCCTACAATAGCTCATCCAAAATGAAAGACAATCTCTAAGGTGATCATAGAGTTGCTTCCACTGAACATTTTCAATAAGTGAATGAGTTGTCTCCAATCAGAGATCCTTAAGTTGTAAGATCAAGGCTTGCTTGAGATCAGAGCATTCAAATAGACAGGGTGTTGTGATCCTGCGGAATACAGGATTCTATGAAGAGCAACATTATTATGGAAAGCTTTGGGTTCCTGCTGACCTCATAGAAATAATGAGTTCTCCATCAACCTATCCCACCTACTCACCTTCTTCAAGCCAGATCTGCTTCAAATCACGAGAGGCAAGAACTCATTGACTATAAACTTCCTTGTAGTACCTTCTCCAGGTGTTCCAAGTCTTCTCTCCTCACAAATGAAGAGATGATTTCATGTTGTAAAAGATCTCCTGTCTGTATTCATAACTGGCAAGGCTAGAATCTCACAGAAGTTGGTCAAAGTTGCATTTTTGAATAATAATTGGGGTCCCTCTTTCAACAGTACACTTACCTCCTAACCCTGTCAAGGAAAGTTATCCCAATATATTCTCCAGAACTTTGGAGAGAATTGTCTATTCTGTGCCCATCAATACCTTGATGTGTGGCAATGCCTCTGTGTGAATTCCACAACTGTGCGTCAGAGGAGATGCAACCATTCTCTGTAGGCGGTTGAGGACACAAATCCAAAGTAGAGGACAGGGACACGCATAGATCCTCGCATGGGTGGCTTTCAGAACTCTCGCATGAACAATAGGTTAGAATTTGGAAGGACAGCAACAGACAAATAACAGTAGGATATTTCTGGCAACCACCTACACTTTACCTTGGATGCTAGAAGCTGGATTTGTTGATATTGTTTGGATCAAAGATAGACCAGAACAGTAGGGTTTAGATGCTTTTGAAAAACTCTAATGAAGGCTTCTTCTTTTTTTTAATCTTCCTATACGGAACGCCAACAGAGGAAGGATCTGGCGTGATGGTTCCTGTGAAGGTCAATCCTTCACACAATGCAGGAAGTCCCCTGGTGCTTTTTGGTCTGAACCTGCCTGAGATAATCCCGGCCACTATGGTCCTCATGCCTTTGATAAGGCTCTGTTTCTTCTCCCCATCTCATTACCTTGCAATTCAGCTCTCTGTGAAGGAATGTGAACACATCTGCTGCCTCTTTTGTTTCATTTATAAATGTGCTCCCAGAAGGACGAACAGAATGCATGTAAGCCTGAGAGGTCACCACCATGCCAGCCAGCACAACCGATACGAAACTCACTTGCCTATGGCCTGAGAGGGAGGGAAAGGTCCTTCCTCCATAAGGGGATTCATGGGCTGCTCCATGTCTAGCATATGGGCAAGGAATGAAGAATGGCAGGAAACAAAATGGGCCTGTGAATGTTTTTCTCTGACTCTGGGAGCATTTGTATGATAAAGAGGGCAACTGCAAGACCACAACTAGAATGGAATCATTGGGAACTTGGTAAGTCAATGCTCATGCAAGTTGCATGATTCCATGGGTCACCTCACTGGGGCTAACAATTGGATGTAGGCCTGAAAATACAGTGATGCCCTGCTTAGCATTCAGGAGATGTTCCAAGAAAATGAGGTAGTTTGAAGAAGTGGAGTGGGCAGGCTGAGTCTAAAGTTTTTAAGGTAGGCCAGGCCTCCATTAAGCACCACATAATGGCTTCCTAAGCATGTGCGCCAAACCAAATCAGCGCTAAACGGGACAGAACTATGCAAGGTATTATTATATTTCAACTGTTGGTCAGGCTATCTGCTATGAACAGAGCCAGAAGCATGCCACAAAAGACTATCTCATTACGCTAATGAAGTCTGCACCCCTTTTGCAGCTGAAGGCAGGAATAGTGTCCTTCCCCATAATGAGGAACTTACCTGAATGATTCCTTCCTCTTTGTAGATCTCTATGGCCAGGTAAAAGCAAGCAAATTCTTCATTCTATCCATGCTGTGGGATCTGAAGATGCTGCAGAGAAGCCCATGGGTTTAAAATGACCCCTGGTGCCATGCTGTGAGATGCATAACACACAGAACAGGTGGGGGAAAATTCCGTTCTCTGGAAGCTGATCAACTATTGTTATTCCCATCATACTTCACCACTGGCAAGGCAGATCAGAACCAATGGGAACGAGAATTCAGCCACATTCACCCGCAGATTCCTCAGCCCTGGCTTATTGGATGAGTGAGTCAGGAGATTGGAAAAGGACTTCATTGACTTACTCAGGCAAGAAAATAACAACAGACTCCCATATGCTACCCACGAAGGCTGGCCAGTGACTAATTGTTTAGTCGTTTAGTTGTGTCCAACTCTTTGTGACCCCATTCTCGAAGGCTTTCATGTTAGTTACTTCATGTTAGTTACCAGGCCACCTCCACCTAGTAGTTAATGATGTATTGACACTTTTAATCAACTTTTTTGGTTCAGTGCTAGAGGAGACACAGGTAGCTGCCAACTCTGATTCTGCAGATATTGTGAATTCAAGGTTTTCATGGAGTTGATTCAAGGCACCGAACCTATTTTGGGAATAAAGTCCCACATGATGGAGGGCTCCTTAAGGTGCTGACAAAAATCACCACAACTCAAAAACTGGACCCATCTAGCACCACTGGCATTAGAGTGATCTCACCACTGTCTTCACAGCTACCCTATGAGGTAGATTAAGATCAGCAACCGTAACTGGTCCACAGTCAACCTTATCAAGCAAGGACTGGCTCACACAAGATATAATTGCATGACTTCCATTCAACATAACTCAACTAGAAAAGATGTTTCCAAACTTGAGCAAAACTCTCCCCCATTATCTTGGACTACAATTCCCAGGTAAAGGTAAAGGTTCCCCTTGACATTTTAGTCCAGTTGTGTCCGACCCTAGGGGGTGGTGCTCATCCCGTTTTCAAGCCGTAGAGCCAATGTTTGTCCAAAGACAGGTTCCATTGTCACGTGACCAGTGTGACTAGGGAACACCATTTTACCTTCCCACTGAGGTGGTACCTATTTATCTACTCGCATTTACATGCTTTCCAACTGCTAGGTTGGCGAGGAGCTGGGACAAAGCAATGGGGGCTCACTTCATCGCATGGATTCGATCTTACGACGGCTTGGTCTCCTGACCCTGCAGCACACAGGCTTCTGCAGTTTAGTCCGCAGCGCCACCAAGTCCCAGAAGACTATGCTTTTGCTGTGCTGGCTAAGGGCTTTCTGGACTTGTAGTCAAAAAACATCAGGGCCCACCAATTTGGGAACCGTTTAATGAGAATTGTGGCTGAATCTTACCTTTTCATAACGAATACATCTCTCTCCTCTATTGCATACAAGGCAGAAGTCTGACAAGTTACTTTTCTTGGGCCAAAGCTCCCAGAATCTTCCCAGAATCTCCCATGGGCATGTGGATTTTGGGATATATAATCCTCCAAAAAAATCACAGCAGCAGGTCAGACTGTTTCTCTTGCGCTGGATTCTCGGCTCTGGCAGTGATTCTCCGGCAAAGAAAAATCTTTCTCATCATTTGATCCTTTAATAGGAGATGTCATGGATTGAATCAGCAACCTTCTGCATGCAGCATGTCTGCTTTCCCACTGAGTTATGTTCCCTTGCTGTGAGTCTTGAAGGAGAGCGTCCCCGTTATTCCTCATAGTGGTATCTGCACACTTTCTCTCTCTCCCACCCCCACACTGTCCCCCAGAAGTAGTGATTAAATTTGGAAGTGTGTGTGCTCGAGATAGATCACCCAATATGTAGGCAATTAGATCAGTCCACAGCAAATAATAATAGACAAAATTGTGTCACACCTCATTTGTGAATGTCCGAAGATGGCACAGACAGATTACAAAGTTAGAGATGGCAGAGTGGCAAAGTTAGGGCACTGGCCATTATGTAAAAAAAATAATAATAGCTTGCCAGCCTCCAAAAACCCATAGGAAGATCAGGTAGAGAAGGTGTCAGAAAATGAGGAAGTCAACATCTTGTGGGATCTCTTGATCCAAACGGACAGAGACCTTGAATACAACACACCAGACATAGTAGTAACAGAATGAAGAAATGACCGGATCATTGACCTTGCAATTCCAGGGGATGCCAGAGTTGAAGATAAAGAATTGGAAAAACTAACAAAGTACAGAGACCTGACCATTGAAACATCTTGCCTCTGGAAGAAACACACTTCAGTGGTCCCCGTACTCATTGGGGCTTTGGGAACAATATCAAGAAATTTCACACCGTACTATAAGCAGTTGCAGATCTCAGAAATCAGACCATCAGAGATACAAAAAATGGCAATATTAGGAACAGCATACATACTTCTCTGATATTTAACAGATACTTAGGTTTTTGGTTAAAACTTGTATCTGTGGTATAATATCAGTCAATGTTCTTATAATTTTGATTTTCTGTGCCCAGGTGTCTTTGAATAATTATAAAGACTTCTCTTTTGTAAAGCTAATAGCTCTCAATTGCCCTTTCCAGACCAAAGCACCCCCAAGATCTGCTGGGTAGCTCAGTGGTTTAGGTATCTAGCTGCAGAAGGATGCAGTCCCTCTTTGACAAGGGTTGGGCTTAAGATGATCCATAGGGTCCCTTCCAGTTCTGCAGTTCTAAGATTAAGGTGAGGTCCTTTATATTAAAGCAGAGATATTTTGCAACCATATACTGATCCTGGGGGAGGGGGACCTTTCTCTCCTAGCTATTGTGAACACTGCAGCAAAGCTGAGAGAGAAGTTTGATGGCAGGAAACGGGAGATGATGCCATTGCCCCCTGATGATCAGGAAGTCCCAGGGCTTCAACTTTGCAAGCTCCAGCTCCTCCACCACCCCACTGGCCAGTCACCAGCAACCTAGCATCCAAGCTTTCCCTTTGATGACTTGGAAAACATTCCCCTATGCCATTTTTACCACAAAGCATGAACAGTCAGGATGCTATTAAACTCTGCCTAAAGGAGTGATCATCAGCCATGCAAGTGTCTACTGGACATTCCATGTTCAAATAATGTTGAAGTCTTCACTTAGTAGATGAAGGTCTGCCAGATATGATCACAGAGCTGGCTCAGTGCTGGGGGACTGATCCAGCACATTGTAGCTGCAAATGTGTGACCCTTTTCCCTGGAGTCAGAAGCTAAGTGATGCATCCTTCTGAGGCACTTTCTCAGAAGGTGAACCATGCTTTGACAGTAGAAACAGGAAGCCACTCCAACAGTCATTGCCATTGGAGTTTTATTTCCAACCTTGCATGCTGCCTCTGGTTGGAGGGACCGGGAGGGACTTTTCTGCCAATCTGTCTAGCACTAACCAATCATTCACTCCCACCTCTCTTCTGGGTGCGCCTTTTCCCTCTCTTTAGTCTGTTGGAACCCATTTGTTGGTTGGTTTGCTGTTGCTCTGTTCGCAACTGTAATGAAATGCTTTTACTCTTTTTCCTGAAAATGTCCTTGAGTGCATTATTGAAATCTCGTTGTTGTTGTTTAGTTGTTAAGTCGTGTCTGACTCTGACCCCATGGACCAGAACACGCCAAGCCCTCCTGTCTTCCGCTGCCTCCCAGAGTTTCGTCAAATTCATGTTGGTTGCTTCGATGACCCTGTCCAGCCATCTCATTTTCCTCTGTCGTCCCCTTCTCCTCTTGACTTCACATTTTCCCAACATCAGGGTCTTTTCCAGGGAGTCTTCTCTTCTCATGAGATGGCCAAAGTATTGAAGCCTCAGCTTCAGGGTCTATCCTTCCAGTGAGCACTCAGGGTTGGTTTCCTTCAGAACGGATAGGTTTGATCTCCTTGAAGTCTGGGGGACTCTCAAGAGTCGCTTCCAGCACCACAAGATTGAGATCTTAAGTGCCAATTAATGAGAAAGGGGTGAACTATCTGAGGAACTTGTAGCAATTTTCCTCTGTGAGTCTCTGTCCTTCTACTGGTGTAGCACAGGTATTTTAAACAGAAATTGAGAACTCGGTGACAATTGCTTGCAAGAGGTTGAATAGCAAAGCCAGCTGTACGATATCCAGGTGTGACGATGTGGACAGGGAAAGTGCATGTGCTGAGATTTACTGGAGGAGCACCTCAGGTCTAGACGTGGCCATACATGCCACCTCTATTCACGTTTCTCAGACTCCGGGGCAGTTCTTGAATTGGCATGGTGTGGAATACCTGCAGGGGAACTTGCTATGCTCATTTATTTAGTCCATTTAAAGAAAGGGGGGGGGGTGTTTATGAGTGTGAATCCTGCCTCCACAGTTCCAGAAAGCCAAGCCACCTGAAACATGGCCGAGATATTAAGGGCATCCTGAAAATAGACATCTAGTGGCTATTTTGGTTTTTTTGTTTTTTAAATGGTAGATGTTATTATGTGCTGCCTGGCCATTTCTAGTCTGTGCCAATCTTGTGAACGAATTGCCTCCAAAAGAGCCCTTCCCAGGTCTTGCAAACTAAAGGGGGTGGTTTCCTTTGTTGAGTCAATCCAGCTCACATCTGGTCCTCCTGTTTTCCTACTGCCTCCGACTTTTACTAACATTACTGTCCTTTCCTCTGTATATAGTACACCCTTTATCATTTTTCTAATGGAAACCAATGTATTTTTTTTCCATTGGCGGGGGCTGGGGAACACATTTCCCTGGGGGAAAGTGCATAAATTTAAAGAAGTATCTGATATTGAGCTGTGTACTGCAGGCATATCTTGGGGAAACATCTCAATGAAAAATTTTGGGCTGAAACAGTGCCTTGCGCACACTTGAACCATAGGTCATGTACAGGGTGCTGGACTTCTGTGTCTTTGAAAGGATTCTGAATAATCCCGGTTTTAGAATCTAAAAAGTGAAGAATCTAATACCAGTAACTCCAATTAACGTCCAACCAATACTTCTCAGAAAGAGGAGAAGTGAAGGTCAAATAATTCCATTAGCTGAAGGCCCTGAAATTTTAGTCGGCCAACCACATGATTTTGGCATTATCTGAGCCTGCCTACATTCCTCAGCCCACAGTTACGGCAAATGCAAAACAAGTTGATGGTTTCTACTAGTGACTCTATCATGACCTCGGGCTTCTTTGCTCCCTCTGACAGTACTCAGAAGAGTTTGTAATACACAGCCTATTGCCGTGACATCTATCCATATTATTTACATGTATGTCTAATTGGAGCAACCGTTTATCTATTATTCATTTGGCCTTTGTCTCCTGTTTCTGCCATCAACCTCCGGTTTTAATGGCCACAGGGTCACAGGTCTGGCTAACTTGACCTTGGAAAAAAACACATGAATCCATGAGTGGCGAAGATGTTAGCCTTGATCCTTGAAAAGACAGTTTCAGCTCCGTGAGAACTGGGGTAATGAAACATGCCGGAAATGAAAACGGTTTTGGGTTTTTGAGGTTCATTTATTTCAAAGAGAAACGGAAGAGGTTCTGGTTTCTATATCCTCCAGAAGTGGGGTCCCCAGCCTTGGGTTGCCAGATGTTCTTGGACTAAAATTCCCAGAAGCCTCCATCACTAGCTGCACTGGTCAGGATCTCTGGGAGTTCATTTATTTATTTAAAATATTTTTCACCCACCGTTCTTCCAAAAAAGGATCCAAGTTGGCTTACGTAATGAAAAGACAATATTTAATACTAACAACAATACGTCGACGAATACTAACAAGGATCAAACAACTGCCATACTAAAAAAAGGATTTTAAAAAGCAACACCAAAAAACATATTCAAAGAAGGAAGGCACAACCATCCATTTAAAGACCCCACTCAGGCAGCTAGTCCCTGAGGGACAAATTGCCTGAGGATAACAATATTTGCCTGTTTGTAAAAGGACAGCAAAGAAGGGGCCTGTCTGGCCTCCAGTGGGAGGGAGTTCCAGAGTCTGAGAGCATCCACAGAGAAGGCCTTCTCCTGTGTCCCCATCAGATGAACCTGTGAAGGTGGTGGGAGTGAGAAAAAGGCCTCTCCTGGCGATCTTAGGGAGGGAGACACAGTCCTTGTTGTCCAAGAACATCTGGGGACCCACAGTTGTCACTGTGCTGTCAAGTTACATCTAACTTATGGTGACCGTAATAGAGTATTCAAGTTTAGTGAGACACGTAAGGGAGAAATTCTACCGGTGCTCCCACCAGATTTCCATGGCTGGGTGGGATTTCAATCCAGGTTGACAGAATCCTAACCTGTCACTTTATCTGCTACCCCTCACTGACTCTGTAGGTTTGCTAGCAGACCTCATTGGCTCTGTCTTTGTGTCTGATTTGAGTCTAAGTGAGATGAAGCTATCGTGGAATGCTGTTTTGCTGCACACCATTCCTACCTAAGGACACCGCTGATACTTGCAGCGAGCAAATGGGGTTGGCCGCGAGAAGAGTCTCATTTTTTCCCCATGTCCACATCAAGCAGAAAGAGGTTTGCAGAGCCATCAGCTTCCACTTAAGTGTGCCACTGCTGCTCCTTGAAAAGTTGGCCTGGGCAGGTAGCAGAAGTATTAAGTGATAAAAGGGAGAGTGGATCAAAAGTGACAGGTAGCAGATGCAAGTAGAGTTAATTCCGTGGGATAACCCACCAAGTTCTGTTTTAATGAACTTAGCTCGCTCGCTCGTTGGCTTGCTCGCCAAGCAGGGAGAATCTGCCAGCCAGAAGACAGGGAGATGGGGAGGTAGTGAAGGGAGGGGATCTTCCCGATATAGTGTGGTGCAGAGGTGCAGGATGCCAAGGAGAAACTACACCCCCCACCCCCTCAGAGCTCCTTTCATGGCGATGAATGTCGGTATGAGCCAATCATCCTGCCTAGCATTATGTGGGTGACGAGAACTGCGGTGAAACCAAAGGTACTTGTCGAAATGTTGGTACTCACCGAACAAAGTAAGCGAAGATGTGAAGAACAAATTATACATCACTGCTTCTGAAGATAACTCTGGAATAAGTTGATATAAAGAACTAGATTAAGTCATTATTTCCTCCTTAGATAATAGGTTCCTCCACTCTGCCGGGTTCACACCTTATGTGATAGTAAAACCTGCCAATGTTATTTCATTTACATGGTGAACACGACAGATCCTATGGGACAGTGCAATCTGAGAGTGTTGCACATAAATTTCTTTAGATATCAGATGTGCATTTCCTGCCTCCCCCTCCAAAAAAAAAAGAAAGAAAGAAAAGAATTCAGTGCAGTGTGTTTGGAATGATCCCATTTTCCTCCTCACAAAATATCTGTGGATTCGATTACTAATGGGTATACACTCTAACGGACCCAGCAAATTCTTAATATGGGCTCGACATTTCTGGAGCGGGATGTTTAGTGATTCTAGATCAGTGGAACTCAGAGCAGATTTATCTGTGGGGATTAGAGACTGTACTAAATTCTGCTACTTCAGCCTGCAGCAACAACTACATGAGGCTGCCAGATTATTTAATTTAAAGCAATGACCCATGAAAATCCAATATGTAGCTGACATTTGGCTTCAGCTGCTTTTGGAGAAAGAATCTCTAAGCCCCAATCCAAGAAGCTCGAAACAGGCCCCAGACGATTATATTCCAGGAAACCGAGTCCCAAATATTCAAATAAAAATATACAGCTTCACCATCTGCCTCAGTGGATGCAATGTAGGTGTTGGAAGGCAGGCTGAATTGTTCGTAATCTTTAATAACTACAGGTTAACGGATATGATAGTTTTCAAGGAAAGGACATTTGTCCAGTCTTTCCCAACCCCTTCTGCCACATCTCATCCATGGAGCAGGCTATGCATCCTGTTGTTATCCCTTATGCACCAAGATGGATTAAAGTCCTTTGGTCAAATCTTCTTGTGAAATCCATGCAGAACAAGACCTAATATAACAATCATGCCCCATCAAGTCAATTTTAATCTATGGAGACCCTTTATCATGAGTTTCCAGGTAGAGAATAACTCAGACACGGCATGCGGTTCCCTTTTTCTGGGGTTGCCCAAGGCCACATAAGCTGGTTCTCCTTCCAGGAGACAAAGTGGAGAATCAAACTCCCAACCTCTGGCTTTGCAATCAGATACCGAACCACTGAGCTGTCTAACCAACCTAATATACCAGTGGTGCCTCGCACTACGATGTTAATTGGTTCCAAAAAATTCATCGTTGTGTGAATCATCGTTCTGCGAAACACCATTTCCCATAGGAATGCATTGAAAACTGGTTAATCCAATCCAATTGGAATGGATTGCCATCCTTAAGCGAAAATCGCCATAGGAAACATCGTTGAGTGAAACAATGTTTCCTCCATTGAAATGCATTGCAGCCTTTCCAATGCATTTCAATGGTTTAGCGAAGTCAATTTTTGCAAATTTAAGTGTGTCATAAAAGGGTCAAAAACAGTTTTAAATGCTTGGAATAGCTTCTGCACCTTCTAAAACGGGTGCAAACTTAATTTGGCTTTGATCTCACTTTTCGTTAATTTTTGCTGAATTTTTCCCCCCACCAACTTTTGACAGCTGTCAAAATCTGACAGCTCCATTGTTTCCTATGGGGCACAAAAATATTCACCATAAATTAACGAAGACTCAGATCAAAGCCAAATCAGGTGTGCACCCGTATTAGAAGGTGCTTCAATGATCCCAAGCATTTAAAACTGTTAACAGCCACCTTTCCTGCTCTTTTTTGCAAACATCGTTCAGTGAAACAGGGGACCCAAAACGCAATAGTTGTGTGAAGCATGGTCCCAAAATCGTTCTGCGAAAATTCCCCATAGGAAACATCGTTGTGTGAGGCGGCAAATTTTTCAGAAAAAGCCATCGTTGTGTGAATTCATCGTTGTGTGAGGCACTCGTTGTGCGAGGCACCACTGTAATCATGCGCCATCAAGTCAATTCTGACATACAGCAACCCATTTTAGCATTTTCCCGGTAGGAAATACATAGAAGTGTGTTTTCCTCTTCCCTCTCCTTCTGAGGGGTGTCCTAGGACTGTGCAGCTTGCCCAAGGCCACCCAGGCTGGCTCTACTCATAGGAGGCACAGTGGGGGAATTGAACTTCCAACCTCTGGCTCTGCCTAAATGAGATGGGCAGGGCAGGCGTTAGGAAACACTGTTGTGTGACCAATGGTAAACGACATCCCCAGATTTCAAGCACTCGCCGTATGCAAAAATTGTCCCGACAATTCTGTTCTGTTGCATTCAGATGCTCTTCAGTCCTGGCCAGTGTAAAAATAAAATGTCCACGTGGTTTGGTCAGTAAACCACGATGCCAAGTATTCTAGCTAATGCATCTCCTTCCCTTGCAATAAAAACGGAAAAATATCAAAAATCCGAGTCCCCCATCATTGTACGTTCCTCCTGCGCCTGCACCTCCTATCACGACCGCTACCCCCCTCCCTTCCGCTGGTGATGCTTTCTCCTTTCCTGGATTAGTCATGTGAGTGAGCGGGCGATGAATGGAATGACATCAAAATGCTTAGTTAACCATTCAGGCGAGCGAAAGCCGGGAAAGCGAATAAATAGACGTCGTTGTTGCAAAGTGCCCCCAAATTGCCGAAAACGGGAGGCCCGTTCACAACGAAAATTATGCACGGTTGCAATTCGGCTTTTAGAGAGGAACGTGGCCTTTCACAGAAAGAAAGAAAGAAAGAAAGAAAGAAAGAAAGAAAGAAAGAAAGAAAGAAAGAAAGAAAGAAAGAAAGAAAGAAAGAAAGAAAGAAAGAAAGAAAGAAAGAAAGAAATCCATTTGATTATCCTCTTAGTAGTGGTTGGATATGATGCCTCTTTGAATATGGATGAGGCCGACTAGAAGGATGATCTGCCAGGAGGAGTTGTTACCAGGGAAGTAAGTGATGTGTAAGGTCAAAGGTCACCTGTCTTGCTGGCTAATGAAAGGATTCGAGGAGGCAGAGCTTTTCTAGCTGATTAATGCAGGGACCGCTGTGCTTCCCCTCCCCAGCTTCTTCCTTCGCCTGCCTTTCAGAAATATGCCAAGTTTTCCTTCTTCAGTGTTTGCCAAGGCCAACGCGTGGGAAGAGGGGGAGGTCAAAGTCCATGAGAGGAATATTTGCTTTCTAGGGAATGATGTGCTGCCTTTAAAATAAATAAAGAAATATATACACATACATCCGTGTAGCTATTAAAATCTCTCCTGCGAGCCGAGTACAAAATTGGCCGTGTGGGGAGAAAAGGGGAGAAATTGCCTCCATTACCAGTCACTATAATCCTTAAATTTAGAAAAGAAAAAGTTGCCCTTCTCAAAAAGGACCCGCCAAGTTCTGAAGGCCTACTGGTTGAAATGGTCTTCAGTAGGGATGGGAGTTTTGGAGTGCTCAGACTACGCATCCCATCATTCTCCATTCTGAGAGTTCTACCTGACAGACAGACACCTAGAGGTGGCTCATCTCAGGAAAAGATCCCAACTTAAAGGGAGTGAGGCCTAGCTAGGCCTAGCTCTGCAGAGCTTCCTGTTCAAAAAGAAAAATCCCAGCTAGCACTGGGGCAGGAACAGGAAGCTTGGGAGTAGCTAGGCCTAGCAAAGCCTCCAAGCCTTCCGGTTGAGGCCTTTCTCCCAGGCGAGCCACATCTGGATGTCTGTAAGGTGGCTGTCTCTCAGGGGAGCTCCCAGAATGGAGAATGATGGGTCTTGTAGTGTAAGAAATCAAAAAATCCCATTCCTAGTTCAAATGGAGTCCTTGTTATCGGTCAGATTCAAACCGTGCATTACAGATGGCACACCATTAAATGAGTGAATTTCTTGATTGCTGTAAGTCTCTGATTAAAGATGTGACGAGTATTCACAAAATGTCTCATTCTCAGAGATTTTCCAGGTTTTTTCAGACCAAACGTCCTACTGAGATTTCTCCTTGTATTTGTGAGATCTCCTGGATTCCTGAAAAAGCAAGAGCCTCTGCTTGCTTGCTTGCTCCCTCCCTCTTTCTCCTTCTCATATTCCACCGATTGCTTTTCACCGGTTGCAGAACTGGCAAATCCTGCACAGCTTAGTGCTCTTCAGGTGAATCTAACACAGGAGAAATGTCACTGTGCCCAGGAACTATGACAATCCTGCACAGCTTGGTGTTTCCTCTGGTCTTCCTAGGTGAATCCTGTGCAGGAAACATGCCATTCTGTGCAGGAACTATAACAATCCTGCACAGCTTGGCATTTTTTTCAGTACCGTGGTGCCTCGCTTGACGATCTTAATTCGTTCCAGTGAAATCGCTGTAGAGCAAAAACATCATAAAGCGAAATTGAAAAAAGCCCATTGAAATGCATTGAAACCTGTTCAATGCGTTCTAATGGGCTGAAAACTTACCGTCCAGCGAAGATCCTCCATAGGGGTGGCCATTTTTGGGTGCCTGTATAGCGAAAAATGGCTCCTAAAAACAACGGGGAGCCATTTTGTACACCCGGTGCCCATTTTGAAACCCGATGATCAGCTGTTTTTAGATCGTCGTAATGCGAAAATCGACACAGGGAACTGATCATCATGAAGTGGATTTTTCCCATTTTAACCATGGTTTTGCAATCACTTTTGCGATCGCAAAAACCTAATCGTCAAGCGATTTCCTTGTTAAGCGAGGCAATCGTTAAGCGAGGCACCACTGTAATAGTCACTATGAATCTCCTGCAAGATTTTGTATGAGATTCGGTGGTAGGCGGTTTGGGATTGTCATATGAAGAAATTCCTCTGCAGAAAGAAGGTTTTGTTGTTTAGTTGTTAAGTCGTGTCCGACTCTTCGTGACCCCATGGACCAGAGCACGCCAGGCCCTCCTGCCTTCCACAGCCTCCCGGAGTTTGGTCAAACAGAAGTATTTTTTTTAAAGGGGTGTATGTTTTTCTAAGAGTGAGAGACTGAGGGGTTCCTATCACTGCATTTGATTTTTGCCGCACAAACTTCGCACGCCACTCACAGTTTGCAAACAAGCTTGGAGACCGTAACGATTTATGACTGGTCTTCCGGTGGCACACAAAGGCATCATTTGCAAACCTGATTTCTCGGATGTGAAGAGCTGCTGTAATTATGTCTCCAAAACACTAGCATGATCTGAGCGAAAAGAATGGGCTATCTGTAGCACACAGCCTCGTCCGATCTTTAGCAACGATGAAACATTTTCCCCCCATGGCCCATAACAGAACAAATCCTTGAACTTCTGTGGGCTGGATTTATCCATCACAAACTTGGCTAGCCCGTCAATCAATACCCGCACCGTGGAGAAAGAAATACATCGGCTGGAGCCGACTGTCCCACAACACCACATGTATAGGGATAGTTAAGGAGTGCTCAGCAGTGTGATCCATGCGCCCCAAGGTATAGCGCGCATGCAGAAATCCCCATCTCCCTTTCTGTGGCAAAGAAAGCTGCCTGGCCTCCGGGTTCTTTATTCTAGCACCGCTTGACAGAAAAGGGTTGTGCGCAGCTATCTTGCACCTGGGTCTAATTTATTCTCTCGGTATTGTACTGTTTTATCAGTCCTTAGCCTGAAATGATGCCACGGCAGAATTTATTAACAGGATTTTCGCTTTACCGTCAGAAAGGGTTTACTTAGCACCAGATAAAAGCATGAGCTGGAAAGAAGTTAGAGGCTTGTGATTGTTAAATGGATTTTATCTTTTACAGATAATTTCTACCTCTCCCTCCCCCCCCATCATTCACCCTCAAGTTTGTGGTTATACTTGCATGCACTGTTTTTCTTGTGGGATTTTGCCCTTTGGTTATGTTCCCCAATCCGTTGGGCCGAATTGTCATCGTTGTCCATCTTGTACGATAACGAGGACTGCAAGCTCTCTCAAGTGGGGGATTTTATTCATTGTTTCTTTATTTATTCATTCATTTCTGAGGCCCATCGACCTCCTCCTGTTTACAAACTTGCTCTA